>NW_008825153.1:979812-1004021 GCF_000699105.1 Pygoscelis adeliae | reverse complement strand
GAGGTGGCGTTGCTCCCAGCCCATCTCCCTGCAGCGGCTTGCCTGGCTCTTCCCCAGCTGGAGAATGATTTCCATCAATTCCCCTGGGCAAGAGGCAGAAGCAGCTGCCTTCCACAGAGAGACAGACAGACAGACAGACGGACGGATGCTCAGACACACACCGCCTTCCATGCACCACCTGGATTTCAGCGTGCTAATGTATTATTTCCTTGGACAGGTCACATCAAGTTCCTGCAGTCATCTCGTCCTTGTTTTACACCACTTACCATGCCAGATCAGCTGCAGTGGAAGACCAGGATGAGATTATTTTAGTTTTTAAAAAGAAAAGACAAGAGAAAGAGGAATTTGGTGGCTCCAGCCCCACCACTCATCAAACCGAGTACCTCAAGGCAGCCTTTCCCCCCCCTTACATTTTCTCCAAAGCTCACACTGCTTAATCCAAAGAGAGCTTCCAAACCAGACACAAACCAGTTGCTAAACAAAAGGCAATTGAGAAGAAAGATCAATTTCCGAGATTAACCATGCAGCTCCTTTGAATTACAGCACTGCCTGGCCACGGTTTAAGCTGTTGGCAGCAGAGCTCACACCACAAAAGCTAACCTTTAAGGATTTCACTGCTCAGAAAGAGGAAACGAGATTGTTTCCAAGTTTCAGAACCACTCCTGTCATTAACTGCTCTGTCGAGTGTTAAGAAATAATCTTTCAAAGCAAAAAAGCCAGCAGGATCTGCTTAGAAATTGGCTTTCTCTGCCACAAGCAGGCAACACCTGATCTTAGGCTCAGCCAGAGCTCTGCCCACACTCTGCACCAGCGCTGCTCTCCTCCCCTCTTGCTGAGTGCTGTTTGCAAGCTACGTTAGCCAAGTTGTATTTTAAGATCAACCAGATGAGGCTTTCCAGGATGAGGATACCAGGGGAAAGTCTATTCAGTATAAATAATACTTACAGCAAGATAATAAAGCTTCCTTTGATTAGACACAGCCATTTGAGTCTGGGGTCCTACCACGGGACACAACCCCAGCGTGAGCTAGCGGCTGATGCCAGCATAGCTTGTTCCCAGGACTCGTTGTTTCCTACGAATTCATGGATTCCTGGTCATTAAATCAATGAACCAGGAACCTCAATGACAGATATCTTACTATGAAAGCCACAAAGAAACAGCAAACTTAATGCCTGGCTCAGACACGGAGATTGCGGGCTGAGATTCTCTTCCAGCCGATGCCTACGGACCAGCCACGCCTAAACACTTTCCACTGTGGCAAGCCAGGCTGGGTCATGCTGCTGGGCTCGTGACCGCTCACCCTGGGGGAGCAGGAAAAATGGAGCTTATACCACTTTACCCAGATTCTGTTACAGCTGTGACGATGCTGTCAGCCCAGCTCTGCAGCCGGGGCTCCAAAGGAGGACCTGTTCTTGGACTGCTTAGGGTTCTTGGGCTCTTCTGCCTCTGAAGCAAGGATGCTGCTGGAGCACACCTTGCTTCAGAGGAACCACAGGGTCAAAGCAGAAGAAAAGCCCTCTGAACTGAGTTTCGCCATTGAAGCAGCCCCATGAGTTCAATGTCCAAGTGGAAACAAGTAAGGAGCAGTGTCCCTCAAGGGTCCATACTGGGACCAATATGGTTTAATATCTTCATCGATGGCATGGATAAGGGGATCAACGGCACCCTAAGCCAGGTTGCAGGTGACACCAAGCTGAGTGGTGCAGTTGATATGCTGGAGGGAAGGGATGCCATCCAGAGGGACCTTGACAGGCTTGAGGAGTGGGCCCGTGCGAACTTCATGAAGTTCAATAAAGCCAAGTGCGAGGTCCTGCACAGGGTCAGGGCAATCCCAAGCACAAATACAGGCTGGGCAGAGAATGGATTGAAAGCAGCCCTGAGGAGAAGGACTTGGGACTCTTGGTTGATGAGAAGCTCAACATGACCCAGCAAAGTGCGCTTGCAGTCCAGAAAGCCAACCGTATCCTGGGCTGCACCAAAAGAAGCATGGCCAGCAGGTCGAGGGAGGTGATTCTCCCCCTCTACTCCACCCTGCTGAGACCACACCTGGAGTACTGCCTTCAGCTCTGGTGTCCCAACATAAGAAGGACATGGACCTGTTAGAGCGAGACCAGAGGAAGACCATGAAGATGATCAGAGGGCTGGAGCACCTCCTATGCAGAGAAAGGCTGAGAGAGTTGGGGTTGTTCAGCCTGGAGAAGAGAAGACTCCAGGGAGACCTTATAGCAGCCTTCCAGTACCTGAAGGGGGCCTACGAGAAAGCTGGAGAGGGACTTTTTACAAGGGCATATAGTGATAGGGCAAGGGGTAATGGCTTTAAACTGAAAGAGGGTAGTTTTAGATTAGATACAAGGAAGAAATTCTTCATTATGAGGGTGGTGAGGCACTGGAACAGGTTTGCCCAGAGAACTTGTGGATGCCCCATCCCTGGAAGTGTTTGAGACCAGGTTGGATGGGGCTTTGAGCAACCTGCTCTAGTGGAAGGTGTCCCTGCCCATGGCAGGGGGGTTGGAACTAGATGATCTTTAAGGTCCCTTCCAACTCAAGCCATTCTATGATTCTATGATTCTATGAAAATCATTATTTTTTTGAAGCTTTCTGATTTTTATGGTTTCCCTCATGTTTTCATTCTCACATTCTTCTTGCTGATAATTCATTGTCCAGATATTCAGTTTCCACGTTACACATCAGTCGCTCTGGATTTGAGTAAAGCAATGTCCCACCACAGGCTCAGTGAGATCTTGGAGAGCTGCACAGTGACAGCAGGGATCGAGAGCCAACTGCCTTTTTGAAAACGTACAGTCATCTCATGTGAGCTGAAGGAAGATCAGATGATCTTGCCCCTCTCATCCTCAGTGATAAAACGTACAAGTGAGATATCTGGATTTTAACTCTGCATTTTGTACACCAGGAAGGTTTCAAAGGAGGGCCGCCAAGCCGATCAAAGGACTGGAACACAAACCTTCTGAGGCAAATCTCAAGAGAGGAAATGTTAAGATCAATACCACCTGGATTAGGTTCATTATTTTTTGACAAAACCAAAACCAACTTCATTTTCTACTGTAGTACATTACTTGATAGACTAGAAATACTTAAGTAATATAAAAGATGTTTCCAAAGGAAAAAAAATTCCAATATTTCCCTCCTGAAAAGTTATCAGGATTACTGATAAGTCCACTAAAAATTCCAGGAACATAGGACTGGGAGGAACAATGTGTACCTACAGCTGCAAGTACCAGGTAACAGAGGTTAAGTAAAGGGTTACAGAGTATTGACTCCATTCTGACACGCTGTAGGATGATACCTCCCTCCCTAGAGCAATCCCAGGAGCCTTAATACCTAGGACTAAACACCCAAGACACTGCAATGTGCCACAGTAGTGGCATATGGGACCAAGGGTGTCCCATGCAAGCTCCCATTTCTCTGTCCATTTCCTGGACCCTCACATTAGAAGCAGAGGCATCCAACGTTTGCCCAGTAAGTGATTTGTGCAGAAAAGTCAACGAATGCAGAACTTGCCAGAGTCACTGCACATTGGGATATACAGATTGTTGCTCTGCAGTTTCTAGATATCTGAAGTGTTTTCTAGTTTTAGCTCTGATCAAATGGCCAGATGGCAAGAAAGCCTAGAGAAATGGTTTACTTCTCCTTTTCCTGTCAGGACAAAATTACTGGGAGGAAAAAGATGCTATCTTCTTGGAAACCTGGGTCTAGAGTAGTCCCAGTGTAATCCCCACTGTGGAAAAGGACGTAAAAGTGACCAAAAAAATCAACCTTATTTGCTATTCGGAACCAGATGGAATTATTTTCTGAATTCATCCTCGTATGTTTTATTGACAGCAATAGTTATGATCCTTATAATGGCCTTATAATTCCCTGCCTTGCTCTAAGACATAGTATATGGTGAGAGAAACTAATGAAGCAAAAGACACTCAAAATCAGCCTTCAGAAGTGCTGTTTATAAAATCCTTTTAAGAGGAAAAATAAAACAGCCATTTTAATACATGAAAAAACCCTGATGCACAGCTTGCTGGATGGCAGGTTGAATCAAGATGGTTGACATGTCACACTGTAACTACTTCCCCAGTGAATGATGACATAATTTTCAGATTTGCCCTTCTTACTGGCATCGATGCATTCAGGCAAAACGATATATCAATCAGTCTTTAGGACCTAAATGCCTGTTATGAGTCAAACCTCTGAGGCTCTCAGCTTCCCACAACTCGTAGGAATATCAGCAGTGATTTGTAGTCATTTGAGTTTTTTATAATGCTTCACATCTCTCAAATTGGTTAGAGCATAAAACCAGAGCCCTTGCTCTGTTTCATATCAGCCACATCATTGGTATAGGACAAGTGTGTATTGCTCTATATTCTTCTTACCACCATGCTAATGCCAGCTTCTCATAACTAAGTATGGACAGAATCCAGTGATGTACCACACATTTAACAGGTTGGTGGCCTGTTTTCTCCCTGGTTCATTTTCAGGGCCTGTATAACTCCCCGGTAGAGTTGCTCCTAGACAGGACTGCATCAGCAGACAAGGGAAGAGCTAGTGATGTCATCTGCCTGGACTTTTGTAAGGCCTTTGGTACAGCCCCCCACAAGTTTCCTAACTCTAAATTAGAGAGACAGGAGTTTGATGGATGGACTGTTAGATGGATGAGGAATTGGCTGGATGGCCACATCCAAAGAGTGATAGTCAATGGCTTAATGTCCAAGTGGAAACCACTAACAAGTGGTGTCCCTCAAGGGTCCATACTGGGACCAATACTATTTAATATCTTCATCAATGACATGGACAGTGGGATTGAGTGCACCCTCAGCAAGTCTGCAGATGACACCAAGATGAGTGGTGCAGTTGATACACTTGAGGGAAAAAATGCCATCCAAGGCGACCTTGACAGGCTTGAGGACTGGGTCCATGAGAACCTCATGAAGTTCAGCAAGGCCAAGTGCAAGGTCCTGCACCTGGGTTGGGGCAATCCCCAGTATCATGAATGGGTTGAAAGCAGCCCTGCCGAGAAGGACTTGGGGGTACTGGTGGATGAAAATTTGGACGTGAGCCAACAATGTGCACTTGGAGCCCAGAAAGCCAACCATATCCTGGGCTGCATCAAAAGAAGTGTGGCCAGCAGGTTGAGGGAGGGGATTCTGCCCCTCTACTCTGCTCTGGTGAGACCCCCCCTGGAGTACTGCATCCAGTTCTGGGATCCCCAGTGCAACAAAGACATGGACCTGTTAGAGCAGGTCCAGAGGAGGACCACAAAAATGGTCAGAGAGCTGGAACAGCTCTCCTATGAAGAAAGGCTGAGAGAGTTGGGGTTTTTCAGCCTGGAGAAAAGAAGGCTTCAGGGATACCTTATTGGAGCTTATCAATATATAAAGGGAGCTTATAAGAAAGACGGAGAGAGACTTTTTACCAAGGGTTGTACTGACAGGACAAGAGGCAATGGTTTTAAACTGAAAGAGGGTAGATTTAGATTGGACTTAAGGAAGAAATTTCTTATGATGAGGCCCTGGACGTGGTCAAGGTCAGGTTGGATGGGGCGTTGAGTAACCTGATCTAGTGAAAGATGTCCCTGCCCATGGCAGGGGGGGTTGGACTAGTGCAGAAGGTCCCTTCCAACCCAAACCATTCTATGATTCTATGATTCTGTGATATCATATCAAAATATTCATGAGACCCAGAGAAAGGGAAGCCAGATAATATATGGCTATATAATATATAATATATTATATAAAAGATTTATATAAAAATTACTTGTACTATGTTGCTGGATTATATATTCAAGACAAGTGCTGACCACACAACTCACATGTTATCTCAAGCAAAATGACAGAGGATGTCAGGATGTAATTATACACTCTTCCTAAGGAGTAAATCACTTAAAGAAAATAGATTTTTAAATGTTTTGAAGTGGTGACAGTCAAAAGGAAATGTATGACCCCCAAAATGTCAGGGTTTCATATTTCACGATGCCTGAAAAAAGACCCATTTACATGAACATTTCCTTGCTTTCATCAGGTTGTTGGAACTATAATATTGCAGCAAGTGGGTACTCACCGGAAAACTAACTCACTGCACCCCAAATTTCAGGGCCCAAATTTTAAATCGTGTAAAAAGATCATGAAGATATGAAAAGATATTCTATGGGTTGTAAGCTACAGCCATTGACTCTGCATTGCAGCAACTGAGACTTTTTCTCATGCTGAAGTGTTTTGGGCTTCGGCCAAATTGCTTTGAGGGTTTTTTAAAACAAATAAATGAAAAAACCCAAACCTACTAAACAAAAACTATTTAATGTTGTCAGGTTGTTTGGTTTTGGTGTTTTGTTCTTTTCTTCTCCCCCCCCCCCCAAAAAAAAAAAAAAAAGATACTGTGGGAAGAAATAATTAAAAAAGACACTTTGACTGCAGTAAAAATGCCCGTGGTTGATAAAGGAAGATCTGATTTTTGATCATGATTAGGTGGTCTTACAAAGACAAAAACTACCAGTCTCAAATGAGACCATTCAGAACCCCATTACACCTAATTAAAATCCTTTTTCCTAGGATTAATAGAATTTCTGGGTGCGAATAAATTTGCTTAAGCACATTCACAAATCTGGCTGCAAAAAAATATAGATGAGACCTCCCAGCAGCAGAACAAACCCCATCAAGAACCTCATAAACAAAATGCCAGCATCTGGAGCCAGAGAGAAAAGCACCGGCAGGACAGAGAGAAGAATTGCAGACCTGGGATTAGCCTATACATCAACACCATCTAAGGAGAAAGAAAAGCTCTTTATTTGTTGCTTACCAGCCTCCAGGGTGTGAGTGTCACTTAGCATTAGCATTCACCTTTATAACTGTGCTTTGATTTACAGCTCCACCCCAGTGGAAAGGAAGCAGCCAATTACACGTCTACGAGAACATGCATGCATTGAGTATATCCCAGATGCTTTCTCTTCCCTCTCATACGGGATGCATGCATACAGATTTTCTTGGCCTGAGCCTGAAATAGAGGTGTGAGAGATGGGATCTGATCTGCATTATTTTATGAGTGCCAAAAGAATATCGTTGTATATAAATATATGTTCATACAGGTTAAGCTGCAGTAGAAAGGTTAGGAGATATTAGGCACAAAGGTGCTGTTCCACATTAGTCAAAGCTACACAGCTGCTTTGCCAAGGTGAGGAGCTAACAGCTAAAATGCATCAGGGCCACTGAGGTGACAAACTCTCTACGCTCCACTGTCTACAGTGACTAGGTCTATGACTACTTAGATATGTATATCAGACCAAATCCTATCCTTTATGTCAAACCTGGGCTATTCCACCCCTCAATTCTAACCAGATCTTCTCCTCCCCTCCTCTTTCTGGTGGCCTCCATCATTTCTTGGTATTTACCGTTCTTGGTTTGTGTCACAGTAGCACCCCTGAGATCAGCTGGGGATGCTGAGCACTTCTCAGATCCAGCCTTCAGATGAGATTGGATGCTCAGGTATTGCCAATAGTAATAGTTGCCTCTTGACAGCTCAGGAGTTAACTTAATGTCCTAAAACCCACACTGTCAAGCCCTGTTCAGTGCTGATCAGTACCATCTGTGCTCTGGCCCCATTTTTACATGGTATGTTAATATTCTTAGGCCAAAATAGATCAAATACTTGAGATATTAAACGAACTCAGTGTTTGACTCACATTCTGCAAACAAGCACTGTTTATAGGCTTGCAGCTGTCCACATCACAGGTCCGTATCACTGGTGATGGATGGATGCAAACCTGTTAAGCTAGAGGAATGGACTTCTGCTGAGATGGTCTCATGTCAAAGTGCCTAATGCTGAAGTGCAGATTTAGCCACCCAGATACTAAATAAGGTGCTCTGACTTTTGCTCTCTGAATTCAAAAGAGCACCCATGTGAAAGACCAGCCATCCCACTCACCTCTGAAAACCAGTCACAAATGGCTTTGAGAGGCTCACTACAGATGGTAGCTCAAGATTTATTCTTCTAGCTGCCAAATCACCAGTAAGAATGGAACCACGAAGATTTTTCAGTATTTATTCACTTCCTTCAGTTTCACATTTATTTTGTTTACAACAGGAGAGGCTGAAATGTTTTTCTTCTACCATCAGATGAGAAAGGAGTCCCAGTCAGGTCATTTTAATCAGACAAATTGAAGTCGAGTCTCCACATATTCAGATTAGTTTTATAGGAAGGCATTTTCCTTTGGTTTTAAATAATACTAAGCTAATGACTAAGGGATGCATCTTTAAACAGGTACTCATTAGATTTGAAACCTTTGATCCAATCCATTTTCCCTCCCACTTGCCCCTAAATAGACAGCTCCCAAGCACTTCAGATGCTCCCATGCACGATGACCCATGCATTACATGCTATCCACCAACATTAAGAGTCTCACAGCAGGGCAAATTTTATCCCTCCCTAAGGAGGAATGAAAAGGAACTATTTTTTTTTCCTTAAAGGTGATTCAGAGGACAGACTGTAGCAAAGGTTTTGTGCATGGAGAGGCTGGGGAGAATTACTGCTAAGATTGTATTAGTGTGCATAAACACTATGACGTTTTTGATGCCTCAGGCTATAAAAGCACAATCATTACAATGAAGACCATATTTCTTTCCATCTTTCCATAGGTCCTGTAACACATTGAGAAATCCATCTTGCTCACATGCTCTACATAGTCATATTTATTTATTTATTTATTTATTTGCTTCTCGCAAATAGGGTTTAACTTTTAGAGCACTGCAGGTAATTTGAGGTGTGAGAGCATGGGCTCTGCAGCTTCTGCCTTCCAACATAACCCAGGTGGAGTGTACAAGTCATGCTATCAAATGTAATGGGTGCAGGCTGAGAGAAAACACCAGCTAAAGAGCCAGGACTGTTCCGTATGTGTGTATTCATTGTGGCTGAACACACCTGTCATGAACAGGTAGAGGAAACCGTTCATGGCACCATCAGGTACCAAATTTCTGAAAGCTGCTACGTGAGCCTGCTGCTCCAGTGATGCCAGCAGTAACCTACTACACAAAAGCAGCACAGTGAGGATGTCTGGAGATGAGTGGCAGAAGACTAACAGGGGTATGGATTACACATACTTTTCAGAGGTAACACATGTGTGTTTGCTCACAGACATAACAATGCTGATGTTTTTTGGTTTACAGCCGGCTGAACATGAGCCGGCAGTGTGCCCAGGTGGCCAAGAAGGCCAATGGCATCCTGGCCTGTATCAGAACTAGTGTGGCCAGCAGGAGTAGGGAAGTGATCGTGCCCCTGTACTTGGCACTGGTGCGGCCGCACCTTGAATACTGTGTTCAGTTTTGGGCCCCTCACTACAAGAAAGACATTGGGGTGTTGGAGCATGTCCAGAGAAGTTGCCCTTCTCTGGTGAAGGGTCTGGAGAACAAGTCTTCTGAGGAGCGGCTGAGGGAACTGGGGTTGTTTAGCCTGGAGAAAAGGAGGCTGAGGGGAGACCTCATCCCTCTCTACAACTACCTGAAAGGAGGTCGTAGCAAGGTGGGTGTTGGTCTCTTCTCCCAAGTAACTGGCGATAGGACGAGAGGAAATGGACTCAAGTTGCACCAGGGGAGGTTTAGATTGGATGTGAGGAAAAATTTCTTTACTGAAAGAGTGGTTAAACATTGGACCAGGCTGGCCAGGGGAGGGGTTTTTCTATGATTCTATGATTGGGTCGACGGTTGGACTTGATGATCTTAGAGGTCTTTTCCAACCTTAATGATTCTATGATTCTATGATTTTGTCATCTGAACAATGTCATTCAAATGAAAGATGTACAACTAATTCTTCAGTTAGAAACAGTTGCAAACTCATAAATCTAAATGCTTAGCAACACACAGCAAAAATGCCATATTCTGGGTTGCTGAGGCTTCAAAACACATTTAAGAACAAGGAAGTAATTCTTATTGAAAAGATACATGATAATTATTATGTTCCTTTTTTAGTTCATGAGCAAAAAAATGTTTTCTGAAATTTTGCTTCAGTTTTTACATTAATGGCAACTATCTCTGCACATAATACCTTTTAAGAAAACTGCCAAACTGAATCCACTCTCAACCTCCATTCAGTTGATTCAGTCATGTGATGCAGTTTCTCTTTAATGGAATGATTTATATAACTATGAAGCCCTCTGTGAATTTTACAATTGAATATATCATTGATGATTGTCTGCAATGAGGCTTGAAGCTTAGAATTAAAAACTTATTAGTATTTTCATTAGGAAAGTTCAAGAGCTCAGATATTGCAGAAGACCGAATCCCAGAGTCCCTAGCAGGCTTGTACTGAAAATTTTGCTGCGATTGTTCAGAATTTTCTCTTCGCTATGAATTATTTAAATGAAACCCTTCCACAGACACAGACACAAAATTTCAAGGCCAGAAGAGACCATTGTAACTGTTCAACCTGATCTTCTTTCTTTGTAATGCAGATCACAGTCACACCTTTACCTTCTCACTGGTCTTTCCAATTATGCCATTAGTATGCCCTAAACTCCCATCCTCTGCAATATCTTCCCTGACCTAGTGCTCAGCACATCCTAATACCTACAGCAGTGCCCTGATTTTACTGTGTCATCTCACATGAGGTGTTTTCTGTCTACATGCTATTTTACCCCTTGGGATTTTTTCGTTGTTGTTGTTATTTAACACTTCTCAGCCCAACTTTGCATCCTTATTTTCCCAATCAGACAAGCTTGTCTGTCAGTGAAGGACTATGCAGTTGCAGTGGACTAGGACATAATGGCCACTTTTAACCACTAATAATATTCAAAAAATAATCAATAATTACTAATTGTATAAAAGCTTACTGAGGCATTTTCCCCAGAAGCAGCTGGTACTGCTTACTCTCAGGCAATGGCACAAATACTACTGGTAAAGGGTGATCCATGGATTATTCACTGTCTTCCAGCACAATCCTCAAATACACAGCAAAAAAGGAATGTAAAAATTCATCCTTGCAGATCAATCTACCATAATGATCTGTTTAGACTGTTTGTGGCTGTATGACAGGGAAGTGAAGCTGTTTTCCAGCTTACCTAGGGTACCAAAAGCTCGGGCTAAGACTGAGCCTGTGTCAGGGATGATGAGGGAGTGAACCACTCATTCATCATGATGCACAGACACAGTCATGCTCTAATGACTTTCTGTCTTTCAGTCACCCTTCTTTGCAATGGAAGTAGAGATGCCAAAATCAATTTGAATTCTCATATAGTAATCCAGAAATGTATCCACCCTTGGCTAGAGCAATCAGACAGTCTTGCTGTCCATACAGTGTGCATATAATTTTTTTTTTCCTCAGGACATAAATCCACTATAAACAAAATCAGATTCATTACATCTAGATCTGGGCCTTAAATAGAGGTTCTATCCCCGTATCACATGATTCTCTAGAAACTTGATTCCAGCCAACTTTTGCTCTTCTTGTGCTACTGCTGCATGCACAGCCAACTGCTCCTTGTGTCCCAAGATGATTCTGAGAAAGCAATAAATAGAGACAATAACTTGCATGCATTTGCTGTGCTCCATCCCAACCTCCTGGCTGTAGGAGGGAGGGAGGGACAGCATCCCTGCCCTAAGAAATTCTTGAAGTTGCAAGAACTTTTCAATTCAGCAACCCCATCAAAACTTGAACTTGCCAGTGCTGGTGAGTAAAATACACCATTTGAAAAGGTTCACGTCTATACATCTGCCTTCCTTCCATCTTTTAGGACAGGGTCCCCATTACCAGAGCTGTTTCATCCCAGGTGAATTGTTAAATATAATTTAAAGCAAGGAATTATGCCTAATTCTCTCATAACCCTCTCACTGATCCTATTCATATTTCATTTTTTAATATCAAAATGAGTACTTCTAACAGGCAAGACTAGCAACCACCTACATGAGAGTAGCACCACATCATCACATATAATGTGAATGATGCAAGTTCAAGCCCCCTGGTTTAACACAGGCTTAACAAGGGTGCATGAGTCTTGGATTTACTACCACTATTAAGGGTCTTTGCTGCTGAGGAACAGTTGGATATTTTTTCTCTCCCTCAACCACAATCAAGTAATTCCATCATGGAGCTTAAGGAGATTTTCCAGAAGAAAATTTTATCAAACCTTTTTTTGTTTTTTTGCATTTTTTTCCACCGCTGCCCCAAAACTCCACATTTTGCTGAATCACCATTTCCAATTAAAAAAAGAAAATATAACAAAAAATTTCACTGCTAAAAAGTCTTGAGTCTTTCTAGTGATATCCCCTCAGACCTCAGAGTCTAAGGAGGTCCTGGGTAAAGCACAAAGAACAGTAATCTAAATTAAAAAAACTATAATAACTGTAACAAAAAATGGGCTTTGAATAGCAAAACAGCATTTTTGCTCTTCTTTGCCCATTGAACCTTTTGCACTACCTGTTTTATTGACTTGCAATAGAATGAGAAGCCTTCAAAACCATGAGAAAGCAAAGGATCAGCTCCTCTTCTGGTCTTCAATGATATTTCCATTTTACCTTTAAGGCTGCTGTCTTTAACTGCTTTTCTTTTTTTTTTTTTTTAACCTTGAGGGATCCCCAAATACCTGACAGAATGCATATAATAGATAAATACCTTTTGATCATCACTTTTTTGGGACCTTCAAAACCATCCAGAGGCCATCGGAATGAAACAGTCATTACTGGTTTTCACCAGTAAAGTCTCTTAGAAAAACTTTTTGGGGCTGGGGGCTTCACTGACTGTCTTGAAGTGCTCCTGTAGAAATGTGGACTCTAATTAAAGGTGATTGTCCTAGCCACTAGGGAAGAGTTTTACTCCCTTTTGCCACATCTCTCTCTAAGTCCAATCTCCTTCAGGTTGGGTTCATCCTAGATACCAAATCTTTCCCCCGTCCCGGTTGGTTGCTCTTGCTGTAGTACAAAAGCTGGAAAATAGCAGCAGTATTTTTCCTCATGCCACATAACTTTTCAGTCTTCTCTGAGAGTATTTAGGTATAATTCAGCTGCCTGTCTGGTTATAAACATGCCTGCAGCCTGGAAGTGTCTTCATATATATGATTCATACATCCTTGCACTGCTCTTGTACACTTCCCTAGGCCGTTGGCCAGTGCAGTAGCTAGAAAACCAGCTCAAATGCAGTAAAACAGCTAGAGTGGACATCAGACTAAGGAATGAAATGCAGAGACAAGCTCATCTTCTCCAACTCCCTTCTCAAGATCCATCATGCTTCTTTAGACATCTATCACATTTGATTACTTGACCCCATGGAAACAGACACTTGGACTTCTTGGTTAGAGGAACACAAAGAGGTTTCTTTGCTCCCGTTCAGGGCCTGTTAGGAAAGCCTGTTTCCAGCAGTGTGACTCTCATATGGTACTGCATATATACTTCTGAACTTTAGAGAAGTTTGGTCTACCAAACCCCATCTTTCAACAAATGCAATCAATCAGCATCAAAACTTCTAATTTACTTGACCCCTAAAAATGCCAGCAGGAAGAATAAAAAAACCCACAAGTTACCACAATTACCTCCCCAATTTTCAGTGAAAGCACTAAAGAATTCACATAAAGTAATATCTTTTATGCTCAGAAAATGAAATTAATCATTCTCTCCCCACCCTTTTCAAAACAACGATGTTTCATTGGGATGGCCTGGGCCAACAGAATCCAATATCAGGAAGATTTATTGCATTTTCACTTCATCATTCATGTCATTGAGAGATAATTATGGTATACATAAGTCCAGAGGTGAGTTTGAAACTGACAAGTGATTATAAAAGCACCACAGCACTCTTTTTACTTTAACACTTTCTATCAAAAAAAAAAAGAAGGAAGGAAAAAAGAAAGAACAAAAAGATAACACTGTGTTATTATTGTTTATTATTATTTCTGTAGCAACAAGTATCTCAAGTTTCCAGCTTGGAACAGAAGCCTGTTCTGTTAAACAGATGGTAGGAGATCAGCTTTGCTTTGAAAAGTGTGATAGGAAATGTAGTCTGGCAAGGATATGTTACCCACAAAGCAGAATAAGAACATGAGATCCCAGTGCAGCACAACAGCTGTAGCTGCACTCTAAATGGAAATCTTTCAACTTCATCTCCCACTCTTCTTCTTTAGCCCCATCTTCTTTATCCTCTCCTTTATCCTCACAATAAACCATCACTCCAACATTTGTTACTGTGCTGAAAACAGTAGTGTAAGTTTTTTAGAACTTAAATATCCTTTAAAGAAAACTTCAAAGCCTAGGAGCTCTTTTCAACAAAGAAAACAAATCAGTCTACAAAGTATCCTCAAAGGCTGATGAAGCCAGGCTCTCCCTAGATAGAAATTAGGCATGAGTTGGTGCCATCAACAGAGCTTCACTGATTTTTATCCCCTAGAAATGCAAACCTTTCTATAATTTGCTCTCAGTAAATCTTTCCTGGTAGGTAATTAAGGCAACATATCCCTCATTTACTGTCACTGACAGACTTCTTTTACAATCTGTTCATTATTGGAAGAAATTGCCATTTATACTTTTCTTCTCATTTTTCTCCATACACAAAAATATCTCCATTTTTCCACTTAGCATGGGGCCTGGTGTAACCTGATCCCACAACTATTTTCTCAGCAAACTATTATTAAGAGTCTGTTAGGAAACTCTGAATTTGCGAGTGCGGAGGTGAGTGGTTTTGCCATTCCTGCCAGTTCTGTGCTCTAAATATTCAAAAGATCCTCAAAGGCACGAAAGCTAGCCACTTTCCTCAGAAGACTCGGGTGTGCTTTGCCAAGATGTACTCTTGAATTTCAGAGGTCTTACGTGTGTCCAGTGTCTGCTTGCCTTTACAAGCAGGAAGGAAGTTACAGAGGAAACACAATCTGCACATTCCACAAAACAGCTTAAACTCTCCCCAAAATTCAAGAGGAAGGCTTGTCTTATTTCCTAGTTCACTGCAGGGCTCTGACACCCTCAAGGCACAACTGTATTAGTAAATGCAATGTGCCCAGGACCATTCTCTGGCATGGCACAGCCCATCTCCACACTGTTGAACTCTCTCTTCCTTCAAAATGAGGTAGCCACATTCAAACTCTTAATTGGGAATGATCTTTGGTTTATTGGAATTGGGAATGTACAGATGCAGCCTCCCTGCCCCCATTGAACATATCAATTCACTCCCTGCACCCTTCCAAAGAAGAAACCCAGCCACAGCAGACAGGATTATTAGGCCTAGGATCAACTGTGGATAGCCACTACAGGCACAGATCATATCAAGTATGACCATTCTCTTTGAACAGTCCTCCAGCACTTTCCCATCAGGCTTTGTGGCCTCACATGCTCTACAAACATGCCCAGGGGACACACGCCTAGGGATTCTTGTAGAAAAACACTACACCTGTGGCTGCAACAATGTACAGCAGCAGAAATAGTCTCTCATGGTAGCTGAGTTGCCACAGAGGGCCCAAAGGAGGGCCAGGCGAGGTCCTAGGCAATGGAGAGATGAGTCAGTCTTCACCAGTTGGCCCAGGAACCATCATACTCCCTCTGGGGCAGCCCATACAGACTTTCTAGATATCATCTTGGATGGCTCGCTCAGTGTGGCAAGATGGATTTGCAGCTGTAGACGTTTTTCTGAAGCTGGGCATCTAAGGTCATGACTCCTCACATAGTGGGGTGGCAGGGTGATAAACAGAGTGCTGTCAGTGCCTCTTCACCCATGGTTTATAAAGCGGCAGGTGAATACCTGAATAACATTGAATGGTACCCAAGCCCACGCCAGCTTGAGCACCTCTGTACTAAGCCAGAGGCTGCAATGTGACACACTGCATTGGCCAAGTCACTAGGAAGTAAAATGCCAGAATACCAAAATTGCATTTTAAAGGGACCAAGAATCAACCCTACATGAGCTATTACAATATGTGAAGGGGTGTCCCATTTTTCACTGGACTTTCCTATCTTGAGTGAAGGGTTATGAAGTCATTAACTCCTTGGCAGGTGACAAAGTGCCTTCTATGTCACTGCATAGGTAATTATAAGGAGCGCATTGGCAACTGTTTATTTCTTTTTATCTTGTGTTATGTTTGAATTCCATTAGGATGCAACTGTCTGTCCTGAAAATAACAAATAATGTCATTAGAGAGGTATGGAGATTCAATCCCTTTCCCTCAGAGAGAAATCAAGTTATTGTCACAGCAGAGGTGGTTTCCTCTGCATTCCCAGATGATTAATATGCATTGGAGATGACCCCTTATGAGGCATGACAATTAGGCCTGGGAGGAATGAAATAAATAAAAAATGTGTCCCAAATGGAACACTGTGTATACCATCATCATTTTTATAGTCTTGGCACCCAGGTGTCCATGTCATAGCCCCAGTGTAGCCTGAAAGGCTGAAAGGCTGCTTGCATAGGTAAATGCTTCTTATTCTACTGATATAATGATACCAATTTACTTGTGTAACTGCCTGACTGGCTTTTTTCAGTTTTATTTAAACCATTTAGAAAGTAATATAAAGCAAACCAGAATGAGTAATGTTATTCTTAATTAGGGTAAGAGTCTCTGAGTGGGAAGGAGTATGAATGAGATTATTCTGCTTACTAATCACTCCCTACATCAAACCAGTATAATTGTATAGACAGCTTTTTGGATCACTTCAGCCAACCTACCCAACATGCCAAATTTAAGTCAAAATGCAGACCTTTGTTGAATTCTGTCCAGTTCACAATGCAACCTTACCATTGCCAGCAGTTGGAAGTAGTATTGGGGCTGTCAAAGCATGGATGCACATTTTGTTCTGCCACCTCTGATGGACAAGCTTAGGATAGAAAGATCTGAAGGTGAGAAAGACATCCAAGGATGGCAATTCTGTAAGGCAACTGAGTGAGGTGCACCCACACTCATCCATCAGAGCTTCTGACATATGAGTGACTAAACCGGAGACTCATGAGACCCAAGAGGAGACTGGACAATCAATATCAGAACCCAAGAGGCTTAGCTAAACCACCGTAACCTCTGCCTGAGACAGGGACAGGGCTGTAGAGTGATTGCTTTTCTACCCTTATACATAGTCTGGCTTAGCCAGATAAAATGGCAAATGTAGTTGATCAAGCACATTTTAAAGCATTTGTGTTCATAGGGCTAAAACTGTTCAGAACAAATGGACTTGATGTGGGCAGAGCCATGGATGAGGATACAAAGTGTCCATGGGCCTTGTCCTGGTTTCGGCAGGGATAGAGTTAATTTCCTTCCTAGTCGCTGGTACAATGCTGTGTTTGGATTTAGGATAAGAACAAAGTTGATAACCCACCGATGTTTCAGTTGTTGCTAGGTAATGCTTACACTAGTCAAGGACTTTTCAGTTTCCCGTGCTCTACCGACTGAGAAGGCTGGAGGTGCACAAGAAGCTGGGAGGGGGCACAGCCAAACTGGCCAAAGGGATATTCCATACCATGTGGCATCATGCTCAGTACATAAACTGGGGAAAGCTGGCTGGGGGGGGCCGCTGCTCGGGGACTGGCTGGGCATCGGTTGGTGGGTGGTGAGCAATTGCACTGTGCATCACTTGCTTTGTGTATTATTATTATTATTATTATTTTATTATTATATTATTATTATCATTTTATTTCAATTATTAAACTGTTTTTATCTCAACCCACAAGTTTTTCTCACTTGTGCTCTTCCAATTCTCTCCCCCATCCCACCGGGGGCGGGGGAGTGAGCAAGCGGCTGTGTGGTGCTCAGTTGCCGACTGAGGTTAAACCACAACAGGCCTGATCTTACTTCTACAGAAGTCAATAGCAAAATTCCCTGTGACATGAAAGATAAAGGACTGAATATTTCCTTAATACTGAGGTCTTCAGAGATTGCCCTATCCACATCAATTACAGCTATGCCTTTATATGCAAAACATTTTCCTTCTTTCAGTGGAGAAAGAACTAAAAAATATTCTTAGTACTGTAGGAATGTCCTGTGTTGCAAGAAATTCCTGTGTTTACACCCCTTTGTAAATGGAATTGTTATTGTTGTGGACAATTGGAAATGGGTATCCGAACTCCAGAGGAATTTTTTTGAAATCTGTGCACTGCATGTTAAAATATATCCCACCCACAGAACAGGGCGGGAGGTTGAGTTTTCAGAAAAGAAAAGGTCACAACCAGATGGTCTAGGGAAAATGTGTTTTAATTTAAAAGTGTTACTTAATTTTCTTCAGTCCCACTCTTCATGTCTTAATTTGACAGGTAACGTAGTGTTGCTAACGGTGAAGTCACCCAGAGAGCACACAGTATAACTGAAAGCTTGATATTTGTTGTTAAAGAGAAAAAAAGTGCTATTACCCATACCTGTTAAAAATAATGAGATAAATGTGTGAAGTGTAACAGAACTGATACTCAAGATGAGAACAGCTTTGACTACCTACTTTACAACCTAAATAATGGAGAAAACGGGAACAGCAGATGCCTCTTATCCACCCCTTTACATAGACAGTGAAGGAAATATAGCCATATGATATAGTTTTAATTGGATTTTCTCAAACTGTGCATTCCAGTCAATAATTTTGGAGGGAGGAGAGGAAATCATCTCCTTAGTGCTTTCATCGGCATTAATCACAGCTAATCTGTTTCTGCAGAGGCCAAAGACAAAAGAACTGGAAAGAAGATAGAAGCACCAGCACCTTCTGGGTTCAAGGAACAAATACTCTGGGTTTCTCCTTGCTCTGCTGAACTTTTATCCAAGTACTCTAGCAGCAGCAGAAAATGAGAAAGCAGAAAAAGTAGGTAACTGCCATAAAGTGAGAATATCCAAAGGCATTTCACCAGTGCTGGCACTTCTTGGAAGGACGGTGGTTTATGCACAACATGAAGATTGAATGGAAAGACCTACCACCAAGCAACGCTATTTCCCAAACTGATTGAAAGCATCTAATTCCTGAAATTCTCAAATGTATCTTAGGCTAAAGCACCTAACATGCTTTCCCTGCATAATCCATACTATGATTCATTGCTTCTGGAGAAACCACATGCTCTAAGCTTTTAAAATTCACCCAAGAATCACTCTTTAATACAAGAGAGATGGACAATGAGTACAGGGTGCTAAGGCTCAGCACCTTCTCTCTCTTTTTCTGTCCCCAAGCTGTCAGTTTTTGAGGTCACAGTGTTGCATCACGTGCACTGGTGTATTTCCATGCCAATTGGTTTGCTTAACTAGAGGAACTGTTTGAATACAGTGCACAGGGCTGATTGTCAGAAACAACATTTGCTAAAGAGAGACAAAAATGAAATGTCATTTAGATACTAAGAGAAAACTGCAGCAAAATGTGATAGTTCTGCTGTTACCTAAAATTCATCAAAGGAATCGGTGTACTTAATTGCTGGTATGAGAACTCCTTTATTATATCATGTGCTATCATGTGTTAAAAAGTACATAACGATTTAGAAATGTAGGCTCTGTTCACTTCAGAAGCAAAAAACATGCACAGACTTGCACTATATCCCATTAGCATCTTCATTCTGCCATTTCTGGCTAAGCAGACCTTCTCTTTCCCCTATAGAAGGTCTGCCTGAATAACCTTGCCCATATGAAAGAGCTTGTCTACACTCAGAATCAGTTACCTTCTAACCTGCTTTATTTCTACTGCAAATATTTCTCCAGCCCAAAAAGGCCCAGTTCTGCTCCTCATTTTGAGAAATGCATCCCACATTAATTTTATTGGCAGTTTTGTCTATACGTTAGATCACATCCCAAACACGCGGTGGATTTTAGGAAACAAAACATAACAAGGTGGTCATTAATATATTTTTTTGGGAGTGACTGCCATTTCTGTGGGAGATCACAAAATGGGTTGGATAAAGATTCATTTACATGGACAAGCTATTGCAAAATAAGCTACCACTTAAATTAAAATATAATAGGTGTTATGTAGCAGTTCTTTCAATAAACAGTCCTGCACCATGTTGAGAGTTCAGATTCAGCCTACCTAGCAGTAGAAACTTACCTGCCTAAGCAATGAAATCAAGCATCCATTTCTCTCCCTGTGACCTGTAGGGGACAAATCAGCTAAGCATCTGAATCACCTTCTACAGGAACCTCGTTCTCTCTACTGATATTCAAAGGCGCATAGGACAAACGTGCATCCCCTGCAGACCTCTCAATTAAGTGATTAATGTCTCCTTCTCCAAAAGTCCATTACTCTAGGCAGAATAGGGTTGAATGTACAAACTCCAAGTCATGTTTCCTTGAACATGAAGTTTTGGTTACCTGGAAAACACCTAAAACTTCCTCATATATACAATAAGAAGCTCATCTTGAGGCCCTTCATGCAATTAGCTAATTAACTAATTTCTCTCAATGCACTTTAATAAGTAGATACTTGTCACGAAACATACATTGCAGGGGGGTTGGACTAAATGACCTTTAAAAGTCCCTTCCAACTCAAACTGTTCTATGATTCTATGATTCTATAGCGCAGGTTGTGTTTTGGTTTGGTTTTTTTTCCCCTTCTTCCTCCCCTAATTTTAATAACAACACCCTGAGAGCCTTCTGGGAAATGATATAATCACTTTGAAGTTCTCAGTTTCTTAAACTGTTTTTTTTGTTTGTTTTGTTTCATTTTTGCAATCACTAGAGTGGAGACTTTGACCTTCTACCTGCCCATTGTAGGTCCTCATATCCTCTGTTTTATCTGTTGCCCAGGCGCAAGAGGACAGGCCAAGTGACCTCTTTATTCATTCATGTCCTGCCATTTTGGGGCTGTGAGCATGTGATATTTCTGAGAGGTCAATTGCCAAAATAGCCCACACAGAAATGCCATTTATTTAAAAATTGGGTGTTTGCCCCTTTAGTAAAAGGAATTGAGGTCACTAAATGCCACACTAAATTACATAAGCCAGAGGGTAGGTTTAGACTGTAATAATCTTCTGCTTTTTTAACTCTATGGGAGAACAAATGGTGGGGTGAAAGAAATTGTCCTTGTGAGATATGAAGGGTTTCTGGGATTTATGAATCTGTGTCCATCATTAAAAGGACTTTATCTGGTGTTAAATGTGTATATCTGCCTATCCAGAGCCAAAAGGTGGACATAAATGCACTACATGCAACTTTAATGTGTATTGGCTTTGTCTCCCTAATGTATTTATGGTTGCTTCACTTGCAGCATTTTTTGTAGAGTTTTGTAGGTAATTATGCTTAGGGGTCCTTCCATCTTTCAGTGCCTATGCTATCTCGCTCCCTCCTTTTGCCCCAGCTCTGCAGTAGCAAACTCTAAGGCCAGTTTAAACCACATTTGACAGAGATGTAAATGTTTCAAAGATACAATGATCATATAAGTTTTGTGGAATTTTACAGCCGGCCAAAAGGATGTATTAATTAGTAACACACATATTTTCGGGCCCTGGTTCATCTGACCTGTTTTATACATCTACTGTGATATTTGAAATCCATGAGATAGGTCTGGCCCTAGAGCACTTGTTTCTTGTTAGATAGTACAAAAGGAGTCTAGACAATTAGATCACACGTAAACATCTTCACAGAAGATATCTAAAGTTAAGTGGCTGAATCCCACCCATTGAGCTTGAGTTATTTCCAGGGTAAAAGCCAGTAAGAAAAGGTAGCACAGGTGCCCTGGGTTTTCATACGGCTTATGCCTGCTCTCTCCTCTTCTCACTGGCCTACTGGGCTTTGCTGCTTCCAGTTCCAGAAGCTACTGGTACTTCATGGTAAGACAAATCATCCCAGATATCCACTGACTCCATTAACTGTGGTGGAAGCTGAGATAGCCACATTTATATGACAGTCTTAGACTGAATCGTGCCCTTAGGGCTCCAGTCAGTTGCCTAAAAAGAGGCTTTTTAGTGACATTTCAGACGCCCTGATGTATCTGAGATACCTGCAGTTGCTGTGCCAGTCTGATGTGATAAAGAAGCTGCAAAGATCCGAGCCCTGCTCAAACAGCAGCTGGAGGGAATCCCAGGAAATATTAAAAGGTACCAAGGCTCATGTTTAGACAAACAACTCTGTGAAGAGCAGAAGGAAATCACGCATTGATACATGCCTTCACATGCTTTCCTTTCCCTTTTAGATTCTGTTTCTTCCCTAATGCTTGTCAGGTCACACCAAAATCATCTGGTGGTCAGCTGTTCTCCCTCACTGTTGCTTTATTCTTCTGCTCAGCATCAGGAGTGGATCTCCTGAGGAGAACAAGAGTGCTATAGGTCTTTTTTTCCTCCACATATTGCAAAATCTACCCATGACTTCGTGAAGGAGCCTCAAAAAAGAAAGTACATGTTTCCTCATCCTATCACCTAATTCAAAATGAAAAGTTCAAAAGCCTCCTCCAAACCTCTTTAACTCAGTTTTATATGTCCAGTCAGGAAATTTAAAAAACTCCATTTGGCTAAGTTGACCAGTCATGCAGCTGTGGTGAGTGTCCAGGAGCAGACGCATATGAAATCTGTTAGCATGAAACATTCATAGAATTTTTCTGGATATAGATTTAAAAAAAAAAATAAATGAAAGTGCCTTTATGAGCAGAAATAAAAGACAAAAATAATTAAATACATGGAACAAAACAACTGTTTATTCTGTGTCAAATGACAGAAACAAGAAACAGCTTTCGAAGTTGGCACAATCACCTTTCTGCATGGCAGCAGAGAGCAACAGACCAATTGAAATCTTGTGAAAAAGGCATCCCACTGATAGTTAGACCTGCATATGTCAAATCTCATTTCTCCTACAGAACAAGGCTTTTCACAACACTAGCTTGGCAGAATAACCCCCAAATCTAGCAGGGTAGGAGTCAAGAAGTTTCCCCTGAGACCAGCTAGGAAAAAAATCTTCTGTGAAGTAGCAGCAAGGGATTGGGGTTGGGTTATCAACTCTATCATTGGGGAACTCTGTTGCCTGAGCCAACAGCTGATGCAGTCCACCAATGTCTACTACAACTATATATCTGAATGTCAGTGGGGAATTATGCTCATGGGCTGGGTCCTGTGACCTGAGTTGTTTTCAAGCAGAATGAAGGTGAGACTTGACAGAAAAGACAGAAGTTTTTAAGAATTGAAAAAATGTCATTTTTGCCTTCTTCTTAGGCATTCAGCCCTCCTTCATCAGGCTACAGAAAAGCTGAAAGGTCTTGTTCGACCACTCAAGGCTTGGACAGTTCTCCAGTGTTAGGTTCCCAAATGCCTTTTGCTTTTAACTTTCAAATATATTGTTTCCCATCCAACCAACCAAAGATTTGGCCATAGTGGACCATGTGTTTATAAGCTTCAGGTTGGAACACCCAGGCTTACCATATCTGAAGTTGAATGTGAATGTGATGCAAAGACTCCATCTGGTACCTATTGCAACGGTGCAATGCTCCATGGCTCAGCCTGTGCTTGTATCTTGCAATTGGCTTTTCACTGGCTCCTGGTGCCACTGCAAGGTCTGCATTCTCATTTTCAAGCGATTTAATGACGCATGTCCTGGAGGCATCAGAAATTGAATTCTGTGCAGAATTCAAGCAGCAGCTGTGATCCTCTGGGGCAAAATGGATCACTGAGCATAGGGCGAAGTCTGAACATAAAGCATCCTTAGTTAACAGAATCAACTTTGGGGCAATCTTTTAGAGGAGATCAAGTAATGTGGCACTCCTGAAGAGTGCATTTGGCACTCTCTAAGAAGCACCCTTAAAATTTTGTCTTCAGAAAGTACTTCCCTTCAAAAACAAGGTGCAGGCTATGAGAGTTTTATGCCCTATCCCAGTATTTCCTGAGCAAGTGGCTAAGTGAGCTTTGCCAAACTGAGTCATGAGCCTAGAAATTATCAATGGAGTCTTCTAGACAGTTTTGTACTTCAGTTTTCTTAAGCAAAAGGACAATCAGCACCTCAGCCTGGTCTGCTTCATGCACAGGAGTACTATTCACACTCCAAACCATCCTCACAGAGGCAATCAGCGCCGGTGCAGGCACGTCCCGCAGTGGAGCAGTGGATCTGGATCGCAGTGTACAGGGAGGTTTCCTGAGCCAGGGAACCCACAGGGGACTGCAGAGACCCACTGGGAGCCAGCAGCTCTCACGAGGGCAGCTGACGAGGCATGGACTGGGCCAGGAGTAACGGCTGCCACCCCCCATTCTCATTGAAGGCAGCCCCAGGGAGCGCTGCGACCAGGATGGGCAAACAGGGTGTGGTGCATCAGCCAGGGCATGGCGCAGCAGTTCGCGTGGCAGTTCAGGGGGAAGGGCATGCAGGGAGGGGACCTCTTTGAAGAAGAGGC
>NW_008825153.1:970563-976776 GCF_000699105.1 Pygoscelis adeliae | reverse complement strand
CCAGCAGGTCGAGGGAGGCGATTCTGCCCCTCTACTCTGCTCTGATGATACCCCACCTGGAGTACTGCGTCCAGCTCTGAAGCCCTCAGCATAAGAAAGACACGAACGTGTTGGAGCAGGTCCAGAAGAGGGCCACAAAAATGATCAGGGGGATGGAACACCTCTGCTGTGAAGAAAGGCTGAGAAAGTTGGGGTTGTTCAGCCTGGAGAAGAGAAGGCTCCGGGGAGACCTTATTGCAGCCTATCAGTACTTCAAGGGGGCTGATAAAAAAGATGGCGGCAAACTTTTTAGCAGGGCCTGTTGCAACAGGACAAGGGGAAATGACTTTAAACTAAAGGTAGTTTTAGACTAGATATAAGGAAGACATTTTTTTCGCTGAGGGTGGTGAAACACTGGCCCAGGTTGCCCAGAGAGGTGGTGGATGCCCCATCCCTGGAAACATTGAAAGTCAGGTTGGATGGGGCTCTAAGCAACCTCATCTAGTTGAAGATATCCCTGCCCACGGCAGAGGGGTTGGACTAGATGACCTTTAGAGGTCCCTTCCAACCCAAACTATTCTATGATTCTGTGATTTTCTCCTTCAGTTTCATCCTTGCATGATGTCCTGGTTTCGGCTGGGATAGAGTTAATTTTCTTCCTAGTAGCTGGTACAGTGCTGTGTTTTGCATTTAGTATGACAATAATATTGATAACACACTGATGTCTTAGTTGCTGTTAAGCAGTGTTTATACTAAGTCAAGGACTTTTCAGCTTCACATGCTCTGCCAGCAAGGAGGTGCACAAGAACCTGGGAGGGAGTATAGTCAGGACAGCTGACCCAAACTGGCCAAAGGGCTATTCCATACCATATGACATCATGCTCAGTACATAAGTTGGGGGGAGTTGGCCGGGGGGCAGTGATTGCTGCTCAGGGACTGACTAGGCATCAGTCAGCAGGCGGTGAGCGATTGCATCACTTCTTGGTTTTTTTCCTTTTCCTTTCATGGGTTTTGTTCCTCTCCCTCTCTCTTTTCTTGTTTTACTTTCCATTACTACTACTACTACTGCTATTATTATTATTATTATTATATTTTATTATTTCAAGTATTAAACTGTTCTTAACCTACGAGTTTTCTTGCTTCGATTCTCTCCCCCATCTCACCAGGGGAGAGTGAGGGAGGGTGAGTGAGCGTCTGTGTGGTACTTAGTTGCCAGTTGGCGTTAAACCATGACACATGACCACCACTTTCTGTTTAAAGAAGATTGCACTGGGTGTCTTGAGAAAGGAGCCAATTTTACTCCTGATGAAGAAGTTATTTTCAAGAAAAGCTGGCTATGTCTCTGGGCCTCAGCCTGCAGCCAGCATGGTACCTGCTGGTTATGCCAACAAAGTCCTGAGAAAACAACCATAGCAAATTGTATTTTAGCATCTCCTGTGGTAATACTCAACTGGGCCATCTGCAGCAGCACTTTACCATGTCTCTTGCTAAGTGTCTCCTTAGGATGAGGCCAAACATTTTTGTGGCATAACACAAGAGTGCCATCTGCTCTCTGCACAGAGACTGAGGAAAAAGGAGCACAATTTGATTAAGCAGGAGAGAACTGATCCTACATCAAAAGAATTGCAGAGCTTCACTGTGATTGACAAGTTTCAAGGGAGTATGCACTAGAATAACAGATTGGGTTTTTGCCAGTCTTACACTAAGAAGTCATCCACTTTAAATGTGAAACCAGAAAGAAATACTACTCCC
Organism: Pygoscelis adeliae; assembly: GCF_000699105.1. Lineage (NCBI taxonomy): Eukaryota > Metazoa > Chordata > Aves > Sphenisciformes > Spheniscidae > Pygoscelis > Pygoscelis adeliae. The sequence goes on along the minus strand of NW_008825153.1, from coordinate 975,045 downwards.
CATCCAATGCCCAGCTTCTAGGACACAGGTGCCAAAAATTATCCATAATATAAACCAAAAGTTTATATAATCCCATTAGCACTTGACTCCTGATTGACGTTCACCAGCTTCATCTAGCTCATTTAAAACACTAGTTGTTCAAAGACATTTGGGGAGGAAACAGAGAGTTAATGGACAATCTCCATCCAGTTCCCTAATGTTGATGGAAAGGTAGCATGGCCTAACAGGTAAAGGACCAGTCCATCAGTGAGCAGTTCTGTATTTGACTCTAGCTTACGTTGACCAGTGGTGTTGGCTGCTGACCTCCTCTTTGCTGCTCTTTCCACTCCAACTCCTTGTCTACTTTGTCTGTACAAATGAAGATGGTCATCTGGACATGGAGGGCTCATCTTACCTAATCATGTGCATCCTGCTTAATACAGTAGTCTACAAGAGACACGACTACTTTACACAGTTATCCCTGTCTAGTCATTGGGCCCCACCAGATGTAATTAATCTCATTTATTCTAGATGTATTAAGCTAAAAATTCCACCCCAAAAAAAGCAGAATGGGCTAAATGTCAAATCTAGCTGGACTATTCAGACATTCCTCCGACCCAAATCACAATCAGAAATAGTAATTGATAAAAACAGAGCCTGCTCTGTCAGTGTGGGAAGAGGATTTCCAAGCCTCAGAGATTTAGGTGGTTAAAACCTCTTGTTTAGGTTGTTAAACAGTTTCATGATCACAGGTAAAATATCTCTCAAATATCTCTCAAATCCCCTCCACACAAATCCTTCTCTTGATGTACATGCCTCAAACACAGGCCGCATGGAAAAAAATGGGGGATACTTTCCTCTTCAGCCAGCTCAAGGTATTTTCACTCGGGAGGGAAGGATGCACCCATCTATCAGGCGAGAGTCTTGTCTATCCATACATCAGGATGACAGCCACTTTGTTATATTGATAGATTCTAACACAGACTGGGAGTAGACTTACTTACTGATACTATTCATTACACTTTAACGTATGATTCTCTGTAGTTGCTGTCTAGAAACATTGACTAAGTAGAAGTCCAGCATACTGATTTATTTGAGCTGGCAACTTGAGTCCAATGAAGAATCCTATACAGGGAACTTTTTGCCAATACACAATAACTTTGTTTACCCAATAGAGGATGTATCCATCTTTCAGCTGGCATTGATTGTTTTCACATTTTTTTCTACATGCCCAGGCTGTAAAGGGACAAAAAGAATCCCACCACAGAAAGTAATTTGTTTTGGCAGAGTAAAAAATATTAAAACTCTACACAGATAAACCAAACAGGATGAGAAAAAAATAACTGTCCTCTTCTGTAGCATAAGGATTTTAATTTGAAGCACAGCTCACACAGTTGATTATTCCCCAGTTTACAATAGAAACATTCATTCAGACACAAGCAAAATACCACTATTTTTCTTCCCTGAAAGGCCTTGAGTGTTGTAATGGGGAGAGATGCGAAGGATGCCTGCTTTCTAATGAATCCACCTGTAGAAGGATCCACTTCCTTCAGCATGAACGTTCATGACTGCCAGTATCTAGAAAATGTACCCCATTGGAACATTAGAAAGGCTTATGGGGAATGCAAACGATGATCGTGTACTGGCACAGAAGTCGACAAGTGAGTCTTGGAAGAGGGTATAAGGAATCCATGAAAGACTTCATCTTTCAGATGCCACTAGAGACAGCTAATACCTACGAGGAAGCTGGTGTAGGAGGAAGGCCTCAGTCATGAGGAACACCTAGTCTGGCTTTGGACAGAAGGTTTGTGCTCTCACACGACAGGCAGATAGATCATAGGGAACTGCCAAAACCCTTTTTCTACCTATTGATGTTTAGTTCAGGTCAGGACTGTTCACATTTCATGTTTTAAAAACTTTTAATGACACACAAGAAATGCTTTATTAACAAATTCAGCTATTCCTCTTCCATATACTTAAAGAAAAATCAGGGATCTTTTGAAAGTAAACCAGAAACTGTCAGGAAATTTGAAACTTCAACAAAAAGAAGGAAAATGTTCTGTGATAGCCTCCCACAGAATTGTTTCCATTTTTTACTGAACGCTCCTGAATGACTATAGCACTCTACATCTGAAGAGCCTGAAGTGTAATGCAGACAGTAAATAATACACACAACAACGCAGTAGGTTTAATCAGGAGATGGGTGTTATCTGTTCAAGAGCTGTTTGAGTCTGCACAGTCAGTGACACTGGCAAGTTGAGTGGGGTTTTTAGTTTCCAGAGAAATAAACTAAATTGTTGCTGCCCAGATTTTCTGGAAATTGGGTCATTTGTTTGCTTGCATCTATAAATGGAAGGTTAGATGTGAAGGCTGAAGAATCATTCAAGTACCAATTGACTACGCAGAGCTGAAAAAGGAATAAGACTTGGCAGATACTTTTTAAATCATTATTTTTGACCAGAAATTTCAAATATAAGTTTACTAACAAATCTACAGATTTTTGACATTTTATGCAAATTTTCTAAAAGAAAACATAGAAAATAGAAAACGTTCTGGAGGGAAGCCTTGCTGACGTGGACCTGAGGGTCCTTGTGGACAACAAGCTGCACATGAGTCAGCAGTGTGCCACTGCAGCAACGAAGGCAAATTGCATCCATGGCTCCATCCACAGGGGCATTACTAGCAGAGTTAGAGAGGCCTTGGTTGTCCCTTTCTTCATCTAGCTGACTCTGCACCTGATTATGATTTTTGTTGCTTGTGTGGGAATGGGCCAGAATGCGCTGTCCATTTGGAGAAAGACCTTAAAGACATCTTTTGATGTTATTTTCCAGAGCAGCTTCGCCATTTACTCAGAACTGCACACCCTGAGCTGGGTTGATGTAACCAAAGCCACTGACAGAGCATTTGTTTGTGCTTATCTGCAACATGAAAAGACTAACATAAGCCTCTTTTGTTTGCTAGTTCACCAAAGACCAGAAGGACAATTTTCTATATCTAATTTGTCAGGGAAGTTGGCTATGAGCACATTCACAGGGCCCAACAAGGGGGATTTTCAGCCTCACCCACATGTTCTTGCTGTGCGCCTCAGGGTTTTTGAGCATTCCAGTTTTTACAAGAACCAAGAGAAAATGTAGAAAGACCTAGTGCAGAGATCATCATTGAAGTGACACAGAAGTCTGGGGTGTAGAAATTTATGGCAACAACACGTCATTTATACTGTGAGGCATGGTATCATGCTAAGCAGGCTACACATCTGCTGGGACAAGCTGGCTCATAGTCACACCCCATCATGAAAGACTAAGAGTCCAAGAGTTTAATGTTCTCTCCTCCATTTGCTCCTAAGATCAGGTTGGGAACATGGAGAGGACACCTCCAGAAAAAGACAATCACAAAAAGAAACTGAAGCTACGAGCTGAAGTTCTGCCATCTTTATTCAAGTGGAGCAGCAAAGTTCTGTAAAAGACTTCAGTCTTGGTGACAGACAGAAGATGAAGAAATGAAGACTTATGCATAGACAACTTTCAAAGAGGGAGTTTTCAGTGCAAAATGTGTCAATAAAAAAGCATCAGACTCCAACGGAGTTCATGTGCTTTCTGGTAAAAAAGATTAGAACAGCATCGTAATTCTGGATAAAGGATTCTCCAGCTCCATGTTTCGTTCTGCATATATTTTACTAATCAGTCTCTCTGCAAGTGAAAAACCCTCTCCAGGAACAAAACAGAAAGAATCTCTTGGCATTCAACAAACCTTTAGAAACAGTAAATACTTGCTGCAAATTACACTTTCCACACACCACCCCTCCTACACAGACAGCAATGAACACTTAATGCCCCAGGAGTGCAAGGAGGCAATTCCTCGTAAATGTTAAGTGCTGCCTGTTGCTACCTTCCAAATGTCATTTCAACAGTTGTGATTGAAAGAGCAAGGTCTGTTGCGTCCTTCCCCCATCAGCTTTCCTACATCATTACACATCGTACTGAATTCGTATTCATGCATAAACGTGCTGCATTTCTGACAGCAGTTGCAAGGGTACTGAAGGGACTCCACTTATGCATACAAGTGGAAGAGAGAGTTCATGTGTCTGGGCAAACTGCAGGGCAATTTCACCTTATTTTATTGTGTAGGAGACAGACACTCTAAGGCTATTTTCTAAAACACATATGGTGAACTGTGCCTAGAAGCACCCATTTCCCCCCACTGCATGTAAAGACAGTGTAAGCAACCAACTCATGTTTAGACATGTGCACTGTAAAAATGTAAAACCTAGCTTTAAAAGGTAAAACCTGTCTTTAAAATTCTAAAACTTTATTTTTTAAAGAATATGTATCATTAATAATGTATTGGAAATACTGCTTTTTAATTAAAAAAAAAATTAAAAGACATCTATGCTGTAGGCAGATGTTTGGGGAATGGAAATGTGTAAGGCAAAAATGAGGAGGTTTATCTTCCTAACAAAGCATGGAACAGCTCAGTAACGCCAAATCATCAAACACCAGAAGGAGC
>NW_008825153.1:943287-970536 GCF_000699105.1 Pygoscelis adeliae | reverse complement strand
GAACCCTTTGCCACTGAGCAAACACAGCCCAATCTTGTGCTCTGAGCACCATTACAATTAGAAATGTTGTTTTTATGTAAATGTGATATAGTCCAGCTTAGCTTCTTTGGTACCTCAGACCAATAAAAGTGTATCCTTAATAAATGTGGTAGAATTTTGGGTTATTTTTATTCTGACAACTCCAGGTGAAAGGCTCTATATAAGCAGTAAAACTACTGTAGAATAATACGATAAAGATTCTTTATTTTTTTAAAAAACTCCCTTGGTAGCTTTTTAACTAACAAAAGGGAAGATTCTGATCAAGTCTGGATACTTCTGGATAACTTATGTCTTCAGAAATTTCTAGTGAATGATTATTTTCTTTTTACTGTGCTTCCTGAAGTGTCATATATTGTCTCCGAGTACTTTCAAACAGCTGCTTCATTCAACTCAAGAGATTTCTGCACATTAGTGAAGGATAAGACTTACACATTTTGAAATTGTTTGGGGAGCTTCCCTATATAAGCAGAAACTGCCATTCTGGGCAGACCAATGACCCATGCAGTCTGGTACTTGTCTCACAAACCATGTACAACACAGAAAGGAATTTCTTATCATTCATTCAGATGTTTATTATCAAATGGTGCCTAGCAGCAATTTTTATTGTATTTAAAAATCCATACAATTGTATTCACTGTGTTTCTTGGCTAAAAGATCGTTGGTCTTCTTATGAGAAATTAATCATAAAGCTAAAATAAAAATAAAAAAAAGAACAGAATAACACAGCCCATTCAAATAGATTAAAAGGAGTTTAATTTTCATAGAATAGGATCATAGAATCATTAAGGTTGGAAAAGACCTCTAAGATCATCGAGTCCAACCGTCAACCCAACACCACCATGCCCACTAAACCATGTCCCTAAGCGCCTCATCTACACGTCTTTTAAATACCTCCAGGGATGGGGACTCAGCCACTTCCCTGGGCAGCCTGTTCCAATGCTTGACAACCCTTTCAGGGAAGAAATTTTTCCTCATGTCCAACCTAAACCTCCCCTGGCGCAACTTGAGGCCATTTCCTCTTGTCCTGTCGCTTGTTACTTGAAAAGCAGACTGACACCCACCTCACTACAACCTCCTTTCAGGCAGTTGTAGAGAGCAATGAGGTCTCCCCTCAGCCTCCTTTTCTCCAGACTAAACAACCCCAGTTCCCTCAGCCGCTCCTCAGAAGACTTGTTCTCCAGACCCCTCACCAGCTTCGTTGCCCTTCTCTGGACATGCTCCAACACCTCAACGTCCTTCTTGTAGTGAGGGGCCCAAAACTGAACACAGTATTCGAGGTGCGGCCTCACCAGTGCCGAGTACAGGGGCACGATCACTTCCCTACTCCTGCTGGCCACACTAGTTCTGATACAAAGCAGGATGCCATTGGCCTTCTTGGCCGCCTGGGCACACTGCCGGCTCATGTTCAGCCGGCTGTCAACCAGCACCCCCAGGTCCTTTTCCGCCAGGCAGCTTTCCAGCCACTCTTCCCCAAGCCTTTCCAGTTGTTCAAACATTTTTAATTGGCATGGTTCTACTAAAGTCAACTGAACTATGGTGATTTTTAGCAGCTAAGGGTCTAGGCAACATTTAAAAGAGAAAAGGAAGGTCATGGTGTGCTACCTGTGTATAAATACTACAGTAACAGTAGAACCAGCCTGGCTATTTAGGATGGGGTAAGAAGGGCTACAGCGGGTGCGATCACTGGAACAGGAGAGTCTGGAATGTGAATTGGATTTAGCTGTCAGTGTACAATGCAGCATAACACTCAAAGCAATTACATTTACAGCCAATACACATGGGATCCCAGAGCATGTTACCCAACAGGAAAGTCAACTGGCACCATTGCATTAATATTCCAGTGGTATGTAAACCTCCAAGCAGTATAAATAGGTGGTGCCACAAGGCTGGAGGAAGATACAATGAATGTGCTCCTTGATCAATATTATTTATTGCAACCTGCACCCTAAGCTCTTCTCTGAGAAGCGATCCTGGCCTTGCCAGTTCCTCAAGAGCTCTCCTAGGAGCCTCCTCCACATCCCAAAGATTGGTTTAAATAAAAGAACAAACTTTAAAATAACAGCAACTCTTGAATGAAGTTCATACACAGTGAAGGCAATAAACAGTCTTAAACACCAAACCAAACTGTACCAAGAAACCCCAAACTCCTGTTGTGAAATGAACTCCTCTTTTTCACTTTAATTGCAGATCTCAGCATGCACTGTGATATAACACCCTGCGGGATACTTGTTAATAAACTCAAATAGTCCCATTTTCATTTCTTTACCCATTAAATAGATGATCACAATTTGAAAGAAGGAGAACAATTTTCAGCATAGAATAGTTCATTATCAATTTGTTCCATCCTGGGTAGATTCCTTCTGGGGTGGGGGTTAAGTTGATATCAAATTAACTGATTGTCATTTTGGCCAGTGTTTGTTGCTCTCAGAAAGCTAATTCAAGTCAGGAGTGGTGTGAATTTGCATTTTAATTCTTTATGGACTATTGCAAGTTTCTGGTCAAAAAGCATACAGTTGTGTTTATTGAAAACCTCATTAAAGATTAATCCAGTAAAGACCAGCCATAAATGTTTACCACTGTAATACCATAAAAGTTATTGGTATCAGTAAACAGGACACTGGAACAAGCCAGGCTCCATGAGTCATGACGGGGGGGGGGAGCGGAACAAATCCCAGACTGGAGTAGCAGCTTGCAATCAGTTCACAGGACTTGCTTTGCATGTGGCATTTGGAAAGCAGGAATTGACCCCAGCAGTAAAGGCTGAAGTGGATTCTCTCTCTTGATTTGCTCAGGCAAATGATTGCTTACCTCATCTGTTGTTGGGGAATGGTTCTCTGCAGAGAGAGGATCTAGTGCAAGCATCGAGCTGGCCCTTGGGAGGAATACGAGACACAACCAAGTCAGCAGAGCAGCTTTGCTATGAATTTATGATGGTTGATATCTTTCTCCAAGCAGCCATACCTGAAGAGGGAAAATTATTCCCTCAGCTGCATTTGGAGGGCAGATTGGCAAGGACACTTAACAAATATAAACGAGAAAGCTGCCCAAATAATGATATTTGATGGCAGGGAATTTCCTATTGAACAGCATCCCTTGTTGAATTTCAATTGAAATTGTTGCAGTCCCATTCGTATGTAGCGTTTGTCTTTCCTTTCTGTTGCCACTGTTGTTGATAATTCATCGCATACTATTTATTACATGGTAACATTATATACACAATGGGACAAAAAGCCATATTTTCCCTTAGAAAACCAGCCTGAAGTGCAGATACTGTCATTATACATATTACTACCTACAAGATGAATGCCAGTGCATTTATAATGCTTTATTAATCCAGAAAGAACTTTATAGTCTTTTGATACAACAGTTATTTTCTATTCAACTGTCCTATAAAAAAATCAAAGCTGGGAATGGTAAATAATTATCTAATCCATTAAGACTCTGACTATAATGAGTATTGACTTTTTTTTTATTTTGGAATGTTTCAAAGCAATTCCTGACTCTTTCTCCTCCTACCCCATGCCATCAAGTATAGAGTTAATAATGGAAAAATATCTTCAATTAACTTAATAACATGTTAAAAGGCAACCCAAAAAGCCTAAAATACACAGGGAAGGTTCAAAAGGACAGTAATTATTTTAGAGTGATATCATTAAAAAAAAAAGTTAACTGCTACATATCAGAAAAAACAAAGCAGCATGAATTATATACTTATGTAAATAAAGCTAATAGGCGATAACATTAATTAGTGGCATAAAACTTTTGCTCATCATTCTGCAGATAGCAGGTATGTGTTTGTGAGGATTAATTTATATTTTAATTAGAAATTTACATATTTAGCAGCCTTGCCATGAACAATTAGCAACCCCAGTGCATTTAAGGACTTTCAATTTAGACTAAACATGCTGACTTTCAAGGGGTCATTTTGGAGCAATCTTTATCGTTTCACAGTAATGGGGAGCTACACGTTTCCTTCATACCCACCTGTTACCTTTGGATAAAAACTTCTAAGAAGTAGTTTGTAATACTTAAAATATGATTTGGCATCCTCTTCTAATTTAGTTCTCGTAAAACATTTATGTTAAATATTAATTGGTAGGGAAGGTCTCTATGGAGGTTGAGGAAGATAAAATTATTTGCGTTGTAACGAATTTGGAGCAACAATAAATCAGCCTTACATGTGTTGGGTGAGTGGGAAAGTGACAAGAATGGTTGGTTCCATGTATAATTAAGTTTTAGGTAAGATTAGTGAATCAGAGGTTAAATAAATTTCAAATAATTCTATAATGTGCTGGCAGTATGTATAGTTTGATCTATATAGAAGCAATGAGAAGAGAAATCCAGGTTGGATGGCTTGCATGATTCATTACAGATGAACATATGGAAAGATCCGGGCTCTGCTCTCCATAACATCAATGAGAAGGCAGAACTGCACCACAGACATGGTATAAGATGTCTCTTAACCCACTAGATTTTTTCATGTGATCACATTCATCAGTACCTGGCCCAAACAAATGTGCTAGCCTAGATGGTGAAAGAATTTCACTTCAGAGGTGTTTCAGTGTAAAAAGTGGAAGAATTTTTCCTTTCTGAGCAACCAGATTGAACTCAGTTCAGAACAACACTGGTCTGGGGTATGTTCCCAGCTGACTTGTGCTCATTCCTCATCCTGCCACAAAAGCTTGGGCTTGAGGATAATACCTGGGAAACCCAGAGCAGAACGCCAGCAAAAGGTCTGTGCTGCATCTGAAATCTCATCCAGAGCTAGTGGGGTGAGGAAATAGAGTCCTTATCTGCAGCCCTCAGTTGCCATCATGCAACTAACATCGTAAACAAGCTAGAGAAATGGGCTGACTGATATCCTATGATGACTGGAAAGATTTCCCTGAGGCATAAGGAATATAACCAGAAGCGCCCTTAGATGGGAGGCTATCTAGTCGTGCCATCAGCTGTAATGCTGGTTATTATTTTTTTCCCTCATCCCCAGTTCTGCTTATTTGCTCAGTACAGCCGTGCCATACTAAGCAGGGCTTCGCAAATCTCTGCGTGCAAACCTCACTGATACAGCTTAGACAAATTAAGATAGGGGACACCTCCAGAGATAACCTATTTCACAACTGCTGATGCCTTCCCCTCCCTCGATATTTCCTTTCCCACGCCAGCAACATCTTTGTGGGGGCTGAGAGGTGTCTGTAACTAATAGCTGTAGCTGAAAACATCCCTCCTTTGAGAAAGTGAGGTTTTACCAGCAATTAGGTAGCCAGTACTTTGCTGGCTCACTGCCTTGCCATGAAAGATGCAGCAGTTTTCACCTAAAATTACCTTTCTGAATGTTTCACAAACTCCTCTGAATCCTCACGGTACCTCTTAGGCCATTCTCTGCTAATTTAAGGAACACTGGTCATCCTCCTGCACTTAGACAAGTTCATCTGAGAGACCAATATTTCACTGACCAGCAAGAAGGTATTAAAATATAAGCTGTTAACTCTTGTCAGGTGGTGCACAGCCCTAATCCGCTCTCAAGCCACTACTGACACCTGTACCGTTTCTCAAGGTATTTGATAACCTGTGGCTAAAAATGGGCAGTGATGGATAGTCCAAGTGTCGCTTTCACAGGTACTCAATTTTTTTTGCTGTTATTCCCAATAGAGTATTTTTTTCCTAAAGACTGAACGAAATCTTTTTGTCCTAGTCAGAGTGTAGAAAATTGTCCTCTCTTTCAGTCCTCTCTTTCATAATTGAACCAATCCCATTATTCCAATCCATCCTCCTCAGTCATGGTTTTCTTTACCTCCATTCATTTGGCTGTTTAGCCAAATATTTGTCTTTTCCCCCTCCTTTTCTGTGCCACAATAACAGCTTGAGGCCCCAGCCAAGACTAGGGATTTATTATGCTGGATGCTCTGTGTTTGCAATTACATACATACAAGCACACATACTGTGGGAAAGGCCCCTGTCCCCAAGACTCGCACTCAATGCAGGAGGGGTAAAAGGCCAGTGGATGCTTAGGGGGAGATTAATGTCACCCAGCATCTGCGTCACAGATGGCGAATGAACTCAGGTTTTGGGTAGCATCGAAGCCACACACAGCTATGTTTCCATTCACAGCTGTTAAGGGATTTAAAGAAACGTGTCTGGCAGCCAGTGGCAAACAACCAAAGCAGAAAGGGGGCAGAGGGTAGAGCCCCACAATGCAGATGAATTTCCCTTATAACCTATGCTTTATTTTCAAAAGAGCTACAGAGGGAAAAACGCCATTAATATCTTGTGACTCCCTGCAGGTGCTTCACAAAAGCTGTCCTAGCCAGGACTGGCTTGAAGCCTTGCAATTATTGATCATGATTCTGTCATATTTTTGCCTTGGAAGGTACCAGACTTAGGTCTGTACAAATTATGCCTTGTATTCTTTCCCTGCAGTTATGATACAATCATTTCCCTTCCCTGAAAACTACCACTACCAGCCTAGCTGCATTTTTCATTCAAGTAAACTGAAAATCTCCCAGACTCTGCCCCCTGTGCCACTAGCTCTTTTCAGAATATGATGATTTCCAGAAGCAAATAAAGATAAAAATTCCCAGACAGAAAACATTGCTGTTAAAAAAAAAAGGGGAGATGCAGACCCAAAGGTACCTTTTGGCCTGCATCTATTAACTATCTCCTTTAGCATTGGGTATGTTAATAGAATATTTTCATACTTTTCAGGCAAAGCAGTAAAATCTGCTTCATTTAAACCATCTTTCTACGAAAGGAAATGATTACTCCATTTATTTGGTACATCTGTCAGGTATGGTAATTCTCTGCTAAATATTGCATGTGGTGGAGAGTTCTGGATGTTTAAGCAACAAGCGGCACTTTGGTATGTGATTAACTCTCACACCCACCACAGTAATTCTTTATTGATGCCAGCAGCGGCATCAGACTGGATTAGCACCGCATGCCAATGACTGTGAGGTACTGACCGCCTGCGAGTTCTTGGCTTTCAGTATCTGCCTCTCACATGGTGAAATGCTGTGCTCTCAAGCAAAGGATTGCAATGAGGGACAATAAGGAGGGCATGCTCTCAGCCCTGGAGAAGCATCTGTAGGAGACTTGTTTGTTCTGGGCTGTTTTCCTGATTACAGGAGGCAGATCCTGATGGGACTGGGGGGTACTCACCTCCTTAGCTTCACTGTGACTCGGAGAAAAGTTGATTGGTTGGTCATCAAATTTTTTAGGATGAAAGTTACCCCATAAGCTAGGAGAGACATGGGTCACTACTGTCCTAGGGTGAAAGATCACGCCTGGAGCAGTTTCTGCCTCCAGTAAGATGTTGGAAGAATGCTCATTCATTTCAGTGGCAGAGGCATGAGCATAGAAATACTAGAAAAAAATGGCACTGAACTGAGCCAAGCCATAGACAACCACTGATCATCATTGACCTATGCTTGGCAGCAGAAACCCCTCCAAGAAAAATGTGCACTGAGTCCCAATAGCATAGCCATTCCTGAACTCTCCTACCTTGCGGGAGATGGTCTGAGCAACCCAGTACAGCCCTGGCCCAGCCTTCTGCAAAGAGAAGGGAAAGGAGCAAACTGGGAATGTCAGGACAAGGAAGTTGTAGACTTGTATTTTGCTGCAGTAGTCAGCATTAAGGAGTATAAGAAATCTGAGATATATGCTCAGAATTACATTGTGGACATATCTTAAATGAGACAGTTTAAGACACAATTTCTCTAGACATTGTAGACAAATATAAATCAAATGTCCTTATTCTATATGGTTAAAATGTACTAAATACTAAAAAAGTAGGTGTGAAGATCTGCACTTTATTGAACAGAGAAACATGTGTATGCTGAAGGAAGGAACCTGTAAGGAACATTAAAACAGAAATCCACACAGCAAATCAGAGAGACAGAAAGTAGTCTTTGAAGTTCTGTTTTTACTGACAACATTTAACAAAATCAAAATATAAAATAGCTGTTCTTCATCCCTTCCTTCTAATCTCATTTCTGCCATAAAAGAATAATAAAAAAAATCTTTATAGAAGGTTCTTTTCTTCTTTTCAGCAGTTCTACAGAATCAGGTTCTTCATCAGAAATGCTGTGTCTGCTTTTCTCTTCTTAATTCAACCAGAACATTACATGTTGCATACAGTTTTCTTTTACTAAAAAAGATTTCTTTTTTTTTGTGTATCATATATGGTTGAAAATCTTCTGGTTTTCAATTTAAGAAAAATTATTTTATTATTTTGAAGGATCGTGAACAACAAAGAAATAAAAACTTCCTACATATTAGGTATTCTTGTCAGGATTTTATTCAGAAATATAATCATCTGTGAAGCATCATGCATCCCTGGTTGTAAATATACATAAATGACCAATCAAACAAAACAATGACAGTGGAGGTTTTTCAACTGCTGTTAAGAACAGCCTGAATTGCAATATGTTTGCTTCCAAACTGCTAGAGCAATCTTCTACTGCAGGGAGAAATTAACAGAGCAAATTACTGAGATACAGAGCATAATCCTGTCTGCATTGATGTCATTCAAATTGATTTGAATGGTCCTGATTTGAAGTTGCTTTGAAGTCACCCATAGAGTCAAAACAGGTTTTATATCTTCAGTATTCGGAAGGTATTTTCAGGCCAGAGATGGCCAGTCTGACCATCTTGCCCTGGTAGGTGGGACACATGTCACATAACTTTTTCCAACCAGACTTAAGATGTTTAGTCCTAAATAATCAGAATGACTCCTGCTATAGTTAAAGCAAAGGCACATTAAAAGCATAACACCTTTAACCTTACTTGGGATGGGATGAATCACTCTTTTTTTCAGTAGCTATGTAGCTTGTACTTCCAGCTTGGAAAAAAAACATGGCATTTAGATTGTTGAGGTTAGGTGGCATTAATCCCCTCTCAGGTCTGTTCTGCTGCCTAAGTCAAGCTAGGGACCTTCATTTGCACCTTTATCCTATAACCTACACTCTAGCTAAAGCGTGACTTTCAGAAAGCCATCTATTGTGGGGTTCATCTCACCTAACTGAAAGTGTCTGCAGCGCGTCTGTCCCAAGCGCACCAACAGGCTCTGCAATCCACTCTCCTCCACCCGCAGGTTTCACTGCCTGCGTTCTGATACACACCACTCTGTATTGTTGGTTCACACTGTGAGGTGCCTCCTTGGGAGCAGCACCCCTTTTCTTGGGAGATACAGTGAAGCTCAGTTGCTTGTTCTTGGTCTCTGCCTGAGCTATGCCATAAGTCTGCCCTGCCTGGCCATGTACCATGCTGAACCTGACCCAACTCACTGTCTTGAATTTCTGGCATGACCTTGGACGTGCCTCATTTCTACAGACTTGTCTGGAGGTCATTGCACCCTTGACTGTCCCTGATTACTGTTATCAGACCTGCTCATCTTGCTCCTGGCTTGTCCGCTTTTGCTCCCCAAGAAAAAGCATCTCTTCATGTCTAAGCTAGCTGTGATGGCTCCAGCTGCAGTCCTTGGAGAGTTACGTCCAGGAGCTTCAATGTATTTAACCAAATGCAGGCTAAATAAAGATCTCAAGCAATGGAGTTTTCAACCTGATGTTAGAATCTGAGCTTTTGTTTCCAAATTACTGTGTGACATTTTTCATTACAGTGATCTTTATTAAGTGTCATATTTTCTATACACATGAAACATACTGTAGTTTAGGGAACTATCATATATTTATTAATAATAAATATTAATAATGCTTTGAATTTCCTTTAGAAAACTTCATATTTAGCTCACAAAACATAACATAAAAGCAAATTAATGAAATTGCACAAATTATACATTCAAATCAGAAGAGCAATGTGGGTTGAGTTTAAAGCTTGATACAGGGCTCAGCTTTGAATTTGGTGGTGCAGACACTCTACAAGTTGTTATCAATGGATTTTGGATTCAGTTGGATAGATGATTCTTTACATGAAGCTTTTGCTAACACTAGTTACTTCAAAAGTTATCCATCTATCTCCTCCATTTAAGCAATCTTCTTCATCTGAACAATAAATTATATCAATACTGCCTGTGGGAATTTTCCAAACGGAGCAATTTGGGAAAGGTCTGACAAACAGGATATAGGAGTGGAAGCTAGGAGAGATACCAGGCAAAAACCTTGGTTCCACTGAAGTCTGGAAAATTATCTTTTTTTTCATTGGGACCATACTTTCACTTATAGACACCCTCAGTTCAACTACTGACTCACTGTGTGACTTTGGACTAACCCCCGACCTCTCTAAGTCTCAGATCCCATATCTGCAAAAGGCAATAACTCTTTCAGTTAAGGATTTATATTGGATTTACATAGGATTTAGATTAACCTCACAAAGCACTATTATACAGTTGTTTCTCTCATGTTCTTCTATTTTCTGGCATATATTTGCATCCAGCTTCCCACAAAACTGTTGCCTCTTCCCTGCATTTTGTATGCAGCTGTGTGGTGACTCACAGCCTTCACCTAACACAACTAAATTCTTCGTGTTTACTTCCAGATGTTGTCTCCACTGTCCATTCACTTCACTGCATAGCCTATAATCTATAGTATTATCCAATTCACAACCTTTCTCTCCACAGTGTGCTGCTGGGAGGTTTACTTGCAGATTTCAATTGGACAATAAAGAAAATCAATCAGAAAGGAAGCCAGCTTGCCAGACAGTAGCGTGTGAACAGCAGCTGTGGGAGAGCCTTGAATTTTTGTACTGCTGAGCTGAAATTATTGGGGTTGACAGTGGAAAAAAAACTTCACAGTGAAAAAAGCATTCAGCTATCCCAGTCTCAACAGATCTTGATTTTGTCCTTATGTATAGCTGGTTTTGTCATGTACAATTAGTGCTGCAAATGGAACAGTTTTGGCAACATCAAAAACCACTTTTTTTGGCATCTGACTTTGCTGGATGCCAGGGTGCACTCAATGCATTTACTTACACTTTTGGAGAAGGTCTTCCCCTCTTTTATGTTATACTGCCTGGCCACAGTGTGTTTACTGCCATCATGGTTAGACTCTCACACCGCATCTACCAGCCAACCACGTTAAGAGCCACCACGCAAGGCATCATATAAGCGTTTCCAGCTCACCAAGGTAAGGTAATTTGTGATTGTAAGACGTTTAGAAGGACTATACTACTATGATTCTTCTAGATGCTTATACAAACGGAAACCCAACCAAGGGTACCACTTCCTAACCCTCAGTCCAAAGTAAAATCAAGTTAAGAGCAAAATTTGTTTCCCAACGAAGTCATATTCCAGGCATCAACATTTTGGATAGGATTCCAGCTGAGTCTAAGACATGCAAAGGTTCATAACTCCATGTGCACTCAGGGTCTAACCTCCCACTGGTGTCAGTGACACTGCTCAGCTTCCCTTTAGCCAGACACCAACAGCTTGGTTTGGTTGCCTATGTGTAGGTGAGTAGTAATGTTTGCAATGCCCTAGAAGACATCCACCTGGCCTCCAGCTGATTCTCCAGAAGGGAGTGGAGCATGGATCCTAAGTCATATCTTCCAAATAAGCTTGGATGCCTTGAGATATCCTAGGGTATCTCAAACCACACCAGTTGCCTACCTGTGGGCAATTCAATCAAGCCCATCCTGCCTGGTAAGTTGAATTGTTCCATAGGTTTCCACTAAATATCCACCAGCTAGAATGAAATCTTAGATGCCCAGTGCATGGGCAGACATATACGCATAGGCTTCTAGATTTAGTTTCCTTAATCTCAAACTGAATACCACTTTTCAACATGCTGCTTTTCTACCAGACAGATATAAAATATTTCTTGTGTCAAAGTACAGTCAGATAGTGCAGAAATATTAAGCAATAGGTCTAACAAACCTCCTCTCTTGCTCAGATTACTCCTTGTCATCCTGGAACATCTCAGCAGTAGGAGATGCAACTGTAGATATGAGACCAAATGCTGTTTTCTCTTCCTGAGGTCTACTTCTCCCATCTTCAGCAGATTAAAGATATGAGATAAACCCAACATGGGAACTGATACTTTAGTTTCCTTTCTTTGGACAGCCAAAAAAGCTGCAATGCATTTGAGAATGGAGGAAGTAAGAAAGGAAGGAGTTGTCTGTAGTTTGAAGGCAAAGGTTCTTTACTGGAGGTACCTTTACAGACCGCATGGCTACTTCTATAGTGATAAATTCAACATACAACAGACCATCCTCTGTCACCATGTCCATAAAAAGCTGATTTACTCTCTGAAACAGTGTGACCAGTTACAGATAATCTTTGGCCGTGCTAACCCATAAGCTGTCTCAGAAACTCTTTGAGAGGAGACTCTATGGCCCAGGCCAAATCAAGTGTCAGTTCCTGAGAACATTTACTTGCACTGTTTCATTTACTGGTATGGAAGAAGTTTATATACTCCAGTATCTCTTATTAACTAATTTGTTATATATCTTGTTCACACACTGCAAATACGCATATGGACACACATAAGCCATTAGTACTGTCACACTAAAATCATTGGCCTTACAAATATGTTTATGCTTATTTTGTGCTATTACAGAACATGATCACTCTTCAGATTATGTCGCATGACTAAAGCTGGGTGAGGGAAATGTCCAAGCATCCTCTTCCTTGCTGTTCTTTCCTTGGCCTATTACTGCTCTTAGGGTCTAGCTTGGATACAGCCACATGCCTCCTCTTTCCCATTTTTATGCAGTCCCACTAAACTGCATCAGGGTGGGATAAATGAAATTAAAGAGATGTCTGTATGTGAGCTTGTTGTCTGGGCTCCCCTTGTAGTCAATGCAGAGTGATAGCTCTCTCAGGAGTGCCAGTCATCTCATCCTGAGGTAGATATCTGACCTTTCAGATGAATTTCCATCTAGACATGCTTGTTTGTCCTCACAAAGTCAAAAGAGATGAGCTGGTTGAAGAAGTGTACATCATAGACATCTGAAAACAGGCAGAAGTCCCACCTAAACCTACAGCACATACTAGCCCACAGCCCTGGAGGGCATGCAAGGTTATACAGCAAGAGGGTAAAAACTGTGCTAGCACCAGTAGTATTCTTTTACTAGAGATGGACACCATGTAGAGTGGGCTATCAGAAAATGGCACATGTTCCCATCTCAGCCACCAAGGTTCCAAGTCCAACATATCCAGCAATGAAGATGGACTGACAATGACATGCCTAACAGGGACTGATGAAGGCGTGGACACATTTTTGATGAAGCTTGCTCTAGGAAACTACAGAGCCTGTCTTTCTGTTCATGTCAGACCTACATAGTTTCTTTGTGCCAGCCCAATGGACGGCAATGAGACCACGCTGTTTTCTGTCTCACTTTTTTGTTGTTTTTTTGCACAGTGTTGCCCAGACATTTTTTTCAGAGCAGGTGGTCTTTCGCACATGAAAACTGGGTCTCAACCACAGCCTTTCACATCAGTTATGTAGCTTCATTATGTGAATATTTTCTTCCATCCTCCCATTTGTCCTACTCAATGACAAGCTTTCAAAGTATGTCCAAGGGCTGAATTCCAATGTTTGAGTTTTGGAAAGGTGTCTATTGCAAATGCTGCTTATTAAGTAGTTTACCAAGTCATTACCCCTTAGGATGCATCTTCTTGCTTACACTGGAACAGCTAGGGAGTAGAAGGGATCTCTGGGAATTTGGTTAATTAATCCAACAGCAAACAGTAATTAGACTTTATCATAATCAACTAATTAATTCTTCCAACTCAGTAGTTAATGTAATGAGCAAAAGAAGCACAACCAGCTCTTGCAAGACATGAACCTCAGCTTAGAAAATAAAGGAGCAAAGGCCATTCAAACCAATTAAGGGAGAGTATATAGACAGAGTTACTCAGAGGAGAGGTGGTTGCCAGATACATGACACAGTTAAGCTGGTAATTTTCCTTTGCAGAATTGCTTTGGAACTGATTTCTAATCAACCTCAAATGTCTTCCACATTTTCCCAGTTATGTGCTGAGCCTGTCTTGTCCCCTCTTCCTCAACTCCTCTTGAATATCTTGGAAACTCTATTTTTTTATTCTCAAAATAATTATACTAAACCATCCCTGAGGAGGAGGAAGATGTTCTACCATGAATATATCAGTGCCTCCTCCTTGCACAAGGGCTTTACTGGAATGTCAATAGGAGCACAGTGTTTTACTGATGCATTTACCAACATGCTGTCATGCAGACAACATGCTGTTATGCTGGCCAACTCCTGTGCTGGTGACAGGAGAAAATTACATCAGCATCATACTTCACCGGGGTTCACTGAGATCAGGCTTGGTAGCGCCATGCAAAGACTTGTTCAGAAACTTCAACTTGCTTCATTAGGGCTAGTTCAGGCATTTTCCAGTGTGGACATATCTAAAAAGAGTTTACACATTTAATCATGCCAGCACAGGAGGTCACTTACACTAAGCAGAAGAACCACAGCAGCTGTAGCTGTATTAGCATTTGTAGGTTGATACAACCAGTCCCATGATTCACAGTGGTCATGCCACCTATCCAAATGTAATTATATTGGCACTGTGTAGGCAAGGCAAGTTCCTCTTCTTTGCAGATGCAATATTTGGGAACTATCAAAATGGGTTTTTTTGGTATATGTTAGGACACAAAAAATTACTGAGCATATATAGACTAGCAAGGCTTTTTACACTGTCTCCCATAAAATCCTCACAGACAAAGTGATGAGGTATGGATTAGATAAGTCAACACTGAGGTGGACTGAAAACCAGCTGAACCATTGGGCACAAAGGGTCGTGATCAGTGGCATGAAATCCAGCTGGAGGCCAGTCAACAACATTGTACACCAGGGATCAATACTGGGGACAATACACTTTAACATCTTCATTAACGATATGGATGGTGGGGCAGAGTGGACCCACAGCAAGTTTGCAGATGATACAGAATTTGGAGGAGTGGTTGTTATACCAGATAGGTGTGCCACCATTCAGAGGTACCTCGACAGGCTAGAGGAATGGATCAACAGAAACCTCATGAAATTCTTGCACCTAGGAAGGAATAACCCCATGCATCAGTACAGTCTGGGGGCCAACAGCTGGAAAAAACAGTCTCTCTCTGCGGAGAATGATCTGAGGGTCCTGGTGGACAACAAACTGACCACGATCATGACAGCAACATGCCCTTGCAGCAAAGAAGGCCAAATAGCATCCTGGGCTGTGTTATGAAGAACACTGCCAGCAGTTCAAGGGAAGTGATCCTGCCTTTCTACAGACCCTTCGACCTAAGAGAAGGCAGAGTGGAAAGGGTTAATAGAACTACAAACCCTGCCCTTCCCATCAGCATCATCCAGTGTGCCATACAACTTCCAGTTGATCTGTAACTCCCACAGTCCAGGTCAGGATTGTGGGATCCAGGGAATATTGCTCATGCAGCTGCCGTAAGAAATATTTAAGGGTAAGCCAATCCCAAATCTTTCATGCTAAAAGCAATCTTCTAGGCTTATACCGTCAAATGAAAAGATACTTCTCCTGTCCAACTCTAAGTGCCAAGGGAAACATTTGGTAGCTGAGTCAAAACTTTTCACTCAGCACTCACAGCAGGTGAGGCTCATGCATTCAGTCATTAACAGTGTCCAGCTAATGAGAAATAACTTGTTAAGCTGAGGTAACTCAATTCCTTGCACATGTGCACACATTGCCCAGCTATCTCTATGTTAATAACATTTTACCCTGGCTAGTGACACAACTGTTATTAAAAAGCACTATATCTTTGTCAGACAGAAAATCTATTTAAAAGTTTCTACACAGCACTCATTTACCTATTGTGTCCTTGCATGCCCTTTAATTAACTCAGGGAATTTCTGAGCAGCATCAAACCCTACCCACTCTTCTCTCCCCTTTAGCAAGTTCTTCTCCTCCCTGAGATCTGTCCCAGCCTCCTGGTCACCTCTTCATGTCTCTGAGGTCTGCATGTCTGCAGGTCTTCAACTCTATGCTGGGATTTCCTAGCCTGGTGTACCATGTGTTCAACTGCTTTTTGCCAGGAGTGGGTTCAGTAGCAGTCCAAAGGAAAGAGCAGGCTCTCCTTTTTCCAGATGGCCCATCTGACAGCCTCTTTTCAAGGAGTATAACAAACTCAGACAAATAAAACTGACATTTTCCATCACAATACACTAAAAAAGTCCTTCATGCTATCTCCATCTCCCCAAACAATTATCTCAAATCTCCCTGCCTCTGAGATCTCTGATACATTTTTGCTGAAGTCATTTATGGTCTTATCAAGGTCATCACCATGTACTAAATCCAAAGGGACATTATCCGTGAAGCCAGCAGACAATGACCTGTGCCCTGACCCTGTTAGGTTACAAGCACAGCTGACACCCAGCTATACTCCCTTCCTCACTACTAGGTGTTACTGCTCCTCAGCTGAGCAGCACCGTCAGGCCACAGATATATCAGTCCAAGCCAGGTTTATCATGCTACTGCACCTTTGTGGGCACTTTAGTCAAATAAGTCAGGCTGTGAGCTCAATGATCAAGTCCTGATATCTGTATCCCTCTGCCTCCTCCCATCCCTAAAGTGTGATAGTCCCTGGCAGCAGGTGGCTGCATCTCACATCACTGCAGCAAGATTTACCTCAACTTGTCTGTCACAGTCTTATATCATCTGGCAGCAGGTGCCTAAAGGAACAGAAGCACAAAAGCAATAAAGAAATAGCTTCCTATAGTACTTAACTATTTTACATTTGAGAATGAGATGAGAGAATGGCTCAATTTTGCTTTCCAATGAGAAAGGGCTGTAAGTCAGCTAGTGATGCTGTGCAGGAGAAAATAAAAGTGTTACCTCAAACAGCAACACTGCTGTGAATATTCAGTAACTAATGGCACTATTCAGTAGGCACTGTGTGAGTCTATGCAGTGGTGGGGAGCAGACAGAGGAGGTTATAAGGGATATGTAATCATGCATGATATTTATAGGTGAGGGACATTTAGACAGATACAGTGGTGATGGATGAATTATAAGGGAAGAGAGAGAGGGAGAAGGGGTGGCGTGCGTTACAGAACAGCAAATATAAGAACTCAAAATAATGAAAGTCTGGCACCAAGGAACCATAAGAGGATAGAAAAGGAGATGGGAAGAAGAGGGTCACTTGTAGCCTTCTCTATCCATCTGTCTAGGCATTGGTAGTGATAATTTAGCACTGAATTATCAAAAATTAGGGCTGGCAGGACAGCAAGAAATCATGTAGTAGCCTAATTCCCTGCCCCTAGATCATTCTTTCCAGATGTTTACCCATCCCATTTATAAAGCCTTCTGGGATAGAGTCCACATTTAACTCAGACAATTTATTCCAGCATTTCTCAGTCCTTACTTGTCAGAATTTTCTTTCCCAGTGTCTAATCTGAAACTCCTTTGTTGCAGTAACACTTCTTATTTCATTACCTCCTTGTGAGGAACATGGAGAACAGATTATTCCCTCCCTCCTTTCAACTTTTACACTGTAGTACTGTTATCACTTCTTTCCTATGCTAGATGGTACCTTTTCTCTCAGCTTTTCATCCTAAATCATAGCGATGAAGCCTTTTGCTTAACATCATGGTAACTGACCCCATCCTTCACATAGCTTTTCTTTTAATACTGTCGTTCTCCCCTTCCTGAGGACTCTACTAACTGCCACCCACTAAAGTGGTTGCGATTTTTACCAGCTGGGAGTACCACTGAATTTTAGACTTCCCTGTGCCTCAGTTTCTGTCTGCAGAACACAGGCAACGGTTATTCATTTTGCACAAAACATCCTTCAACCCGTGCAACTCACTTTCCTTATACCCAATCAGAGTCAAGATTATGACAGAGCAAAATTAGAGCAGACCCATAAGGTCCAGTCTGATTGCCCATACACAAGCACCTCGTGCCATTTGCGATGACACTAACGTACCCTCCTAGCTGCAAGCCCCTGGGCCAAAATACCATGGTGCTCCTGTACATCGTGTGTCATATCAGTTGACCCTGAACAAAAGTCTCAAACACTCTGAGGTTTCTAAAATGCCACTAAATTCCTCTATTTAAGTAACTGAATTGCGCCCACAATTTGAGATTATAACATCTAAGTTGTTACAGGTGTCAGTATATTGGTGTTGCAATGTGCATTAGGTATCCAAACAGCCCTTATAGCTCCTGAAGCTCTAGTCAATACTCTCAGCAGAGCCTGGAGATGGATTCAGCTGCCTACACAGAGGCCTTGAGATGTCCTGGGTTATTTTGTCTGGCCTCTAGCTGCCACCCAGAAGGCATGAGTCTTCCATTAATCCTCTGTCATTTCTACCAGCCCCATATGAAGCTATGGAATAACTGAGGGCACTGCTAATGGTGCTAGGTATCCACATGTAGGCACACAACTACAGCTAAAATAAAATACACACTGACCTTCATAATACAGATCCGAGTGAAACCATGAATTTTCTACCCAGGAAAGTTATTCCTTAGCGGTCTGTTATGCATTTTTATGTTCTCTCTTTGAAACACACGAGCTGTGTGCCATAGCTGGCAAGTAGGGATACAACATGACTTTTCTAAGGCCAGGCAAGAAGCTTCTACAGAGCAGAGAACTGAATGGGGATTTTTGTAGGACAACACCATAAGCATTAGGCCAGCTTCCTCCACAGCTCTCTGTACATAAAAATTGCTCCTTTCTCCCCATAATGCTCATGCTGCATTAATTCTTTTGCACTGGGATGTCATGGGACAACGGTTTATCCTTTACCATATGTATGTGAGGCACCTGAGACAACGCGGTCAAATTTAGTAGCTGCCACATCCAGAGAGCAAACGGCTGTTACTAAAAATCTCACTTCTAGACAAGCCCATTTGTTTCTCTGCGTTGAAGCATATTCTTCAGTTTGTGTTTTGGCTCCCAATTCTCCTCCCTCTTGACTTTCTCCTTCATTTTAGTATTTTATTCTTTCCTTGATAAATCAGAAAACTTTCCCATTGCATTGAACTGAGCCTTTATCAAGAGGCTTTATAAATAATAATAATGACCATGCAAAAGATGCAATTCAGTTAACAGTATAATGACTACAGGGATTAGCACTGCTGTATATTTTTTATGGGCGTAATATGTCATTTTCATTCTGTTGCCATAATGAAAATAACAAATTAACAGAAGCATTATGCAAATTATACATTAAAAATGTCATGTTTATTAGTCTATCTTTGCAAAAGAGAAGCTACAGCAATAGCACTGTTAACTGCTTAATAACCACATTTTTAAAACAGAGAAGAAACTCAGTTCAGCATGGTTTGGCTTAGCTTTGGGGTCATTTTCAGTGACTTCAGTGGCAACATTTGCATGCTCAGAGCAAAGCATATGCTTAAATACTTTTCTGGAGAACAAGATGCTAGAATCGGTTTCAGTTCAAGGATATTTCTTTATCTCAATTACGTATCTTTGGAACAAATTCCCCACAAAACATCCTACACTTTGCTCCTGCAAAATAGTTGTGTACAGCTTTTACTGGGACTTCCTTAAAGTCTTGCCATTAATTCAGAAACAGCTACGAATATTTATCCAAGCATCAACTGTATTATATTTTCTGCAGAAGACAGCTCTGCCCTGCTCTCTTTGACATTAAGGGACATGGGGAATTTCTTTTCCAGCATACCCTAAACTTAATTTTGCTCCTAAGCAGGGGGCAGTGTATTGAAAATCCAGCAGTGATTGTTTTCTAACAGCCTTCAGTGATTAACACTCAGTCATAAGAAATTCTTTGTCCTTGTATAAAGAACTTGTTATTCACAGGAGAAGGAAAGGATTAACAATAATCAGGAGATTCATGCTTTGCTTTGCTTTATTAAATGCCAACTCAGTAATATAATATAATTACGAGATTTTCATAATATACCATATTATTGAAATTCATCAGACAATCTAAAGGCAAAAGGAAATTAATTTTCTGTATCAGATTCAGATTGAAAAAAAGATAGTGCTAGGAGCTGTATATTTTTTGCAAGAGAAACAATATCTTCATTGTGGATTTACAATCAAAGGGCAGAGAGATGCTGGGAAACCACAAGCCTAGAGTGATTAAAAGGGACAGTGTCTTGTCCTAGATGGGACAGATAGACAAGTCAGGATGAATATCAGCATTTCAAGGCTTTCACACCCCTACCTCACTGCCTGAATCATATCATCTTTCTATGCTCGTGGCTGTGTAAATGCCATATCTGCTTGAGTCTCCATTTGGCATCAGTGTGGACCTACGAGCTGTCTGTACATACCCAAGGAGAGCAGATGTTCTGAGCTCAAAGACTAATTTAAAAAACAATAATAAATATAATTAAAAAGAAAGGGGGAAAAGGGAAATAGCCAACAGACAAGTTCAAACACAAGCCAAACTAATCACAAGTTGAGAGAAATACGTTTATTTCACAGTTACTGTATTGGAATAAATATGTGAAGTCATTTTCACAGGAGTTTAAAACCCAATGACAATAAATGTGAAACTCATAGAAACTTGAGATTTCCTTTCTGTGGAAATTATGACATCTTCAGAATAGACTTGTTATACTGAAAAGAAACAAAGCCAATTTTTGACATTTCTCACAAAATTTAATTGCCTGAAACATTTCTTAATTGTTTCAACTCAATCAAGGCATTCCATTTTGCTTTGATGCATTGGAATATTCCTAGCTCATTTCATTACTGAAATTCAACCATATATATAGAAAACCACTCTTTTTAAAATTAGGTTTTGGTTGTGCTTCTTAAATTAAAAAGTAAAATCAAATGAACATACATTGGTATTCTAAATACCAATTGGTATTCTAACTGTACTGGTAATTAGAAGTTAGGCTGGTTATCGCTGGCAATCTGAACTCTCAGTGACCATTCGTCCCCAGCTTCCTAACTGGTAATTGCAGAACCAAGCAATATCTATTTATCAGAAATCTGTGTGGCCAGTCAATCTTGACGATTAATTCCAGTTCATGTAACATAGTCAGGAGACCACATTTAGGTCAGGAACACAAGTCCCATGTAGGGCTCAGGCTGCTCAGGAAATGGTTGCATGTAATAGAACTCCATTAAAGCCACCAGCTGACACGAGGAGTCATACAGGACTGGTTGAGACAATTAAAGTCAGGAATAGTAATGCCCAAGGTTTTCTGAAATGAGAAACTGAGCTGTTGCATTATTTCTAGGATGCTCAATTTTTCATGTGGACGGACAGGACACAACCCAAAAAAACCAAAAAAATCAAAAAAAGCCACCTTTCTAACAGGAGCATAAGGGAAGTCTGGGATAGATAACACAGGGATGGGACATTCTCCATGCCTGTCCAAAAACATTCCATGTTCTCAAAAACAGTCCAAACATCCATCATGGAATAATACAGAATAGTTGATCCTATGCATTTTCTCAGTCCCTTCCAGTTCTGTTTTCTCTGATTGTCTGGAAGACATACGAAGGGAAAGGCATGAATAAGTATTCAGAACATGCTAATTTTACAGTGGCTAGTTTTGATTAAGAAGCAAACAGGTAAAGGTCTTTCTTAGAAGGGTTCCCATCCAGGGAACCATGTTCCCTTGGATACCCCAATTCCCTGGGTCGCTTATTATGTCCCCAGGATTTTTTACACTGCATCCTGGGGGTGACATGTGAAAAGAAAATAGTTTCTGCCCACCATTTCTGCTATCGATATCTCCCACAAAGCCTCATTTGATGCTTCCGATCTCTGGGAAGGGGAGAAGAAAGAAATCCAATCCTAATGAGTCTCAGCTTGCCAACTTCAGTGCTGATCTAATGCATTATTCATGCATTTGTGACACAGCGCAGCGAGTCTAATGTGCAGAAATAAGCTTGGAGAACTGTCGGGTTATTGCAGGGGACTGGGACATGCTCTGCTATGGCTGCACAGCTCTTTGTGCTGGTTGCTGCTGCTGTGACAATACTCCTATGCAAAATGCAATCCCACCATGTCAAGACTATTAGTGCCTTTTGTTTGCATTGCTTTTGGTTTGCAGATCCTGTCATCACTTCACATTTGTGGTATTTACTAGTTGCTACTGGAAAATCTTAATGAGCTGAAAAAATGTTAGCCAATGTCACTCCAAAAACTCTTGGTAAAGCAAATATTTCACATTGCCCCTTATGTTGTTAGAATCAAGAGGACTGTGTCACAATGGGCTGCAAGTATTTTATTTTAACTGGCAGTGAAAATAAAGACATATATTTGGTACTATGGTATAACACCACCAAGAAATTGTGGATACCACAAGAACAAACCACAGAATCATCAGACCACAGCCACTGAAGAGACTGAAAGACTCATTTCACCTTGATATTGACACCAGAAACACGTAGCAGGGGTGGACCATATCCAAATTGCTAGGGATATTTATCATGAGGAGGGTATTCTGCAGCTTTAACCAGTCAAGGCTGGGTGGGATGTTAGTCATTTAGTCTTTCAGCTTTAAAAAAATTTGCCATTATAAAAAAAAAAAAAAAGCAGAACAAGTTTTATTTCAAAAATGCAAAAAAAAGCTTTCAGCTTTTTCTGAAATTGAACTTTTTAAAAATATTGGTGCTTATTGGTGTTATGAAAAAAAACCTTTCGCACCCTTTTATTTACCAAAAGCATTCACCTGAAAGAGCAGGCATTTAGGGGAATTTACTATTTGACTCAAAGTGAGCTATCCAAACCTCATTTGCACCCTCCTCTGCTGTTACAGAGTATCTGGGAGACATGCTGCTTTGCTGAGTGAAAATGATATTGTAGAGTGGATTTTCCTTCCACACCTAGATTCACAGACATGCATACGCCTATACACATGCACATCAACAAAGCTGGGCAAAGTGAGCATTTTAGCAGAGCCATTCATGGTATTTGCATGACAACAATGAGCAAAGAAGTCTTCTGTCCTGCCATGAAGTTGACTGAGGCTGCTAATTTCAGCAGGGTAGCTATCAAATCATCAAGTGATGCAACATCAGCATTGCCAAAAGCCTGTATGAGCAAGCAATGAAGACGCGGTAAGCAGTGGAAATGAGCCGGACAGATGGTATTCATTTCATCCTTAGCATCAGGGTGCATGCCATTACCCAATACCTCCCATTGTATGTAGTGCCCAGACCATCTTCAAGCATCTACTACTCTTCCTTCTATCATTGAAACATCAGGTATTTCCAGCCTTATAATGACCTCTTTTGCTTCTTCAAGCAGTCAGCTGGACACTTAGAGAAGGACTTTGTACAAGACGTTCTCCCCATCTCCCAATCTCTAGGCATGCGATGGTTGAAATGGACCCCCCTCAAGAAGGGGGATTTGTTCACGGGAGCATGTATCTGAAATAACTCTCATCTTGTGATGACCTTATAGACTAAGAAACTGGTTTGAATGGTTTGTGTTGGCCACGTCCAATTAGCTGGTTGTTCACAAGTACTAAATTGAGACTCAGAGAAGTTATGAAGATGTTATCAAGTATGGCCAGCCTGTGCTTTTTCAATAATGATGTAATGCATCAGACTAAACCCACTTGCTTCCCGATGGCACAAGCATAACATTAATGCTCCAGGCTAGTGGAAGGAATTGTGGGTTTTTCAGGAACTGTTAAACCATAGCGGACTGGAACATGTAAAACAATTCTGCACTGGTACAACTTGGAGCTTTATGAGCAAGGAGTCAGAAGTAAACCTTACTGCTATCTATGCCAGTTGTCTGGCCATTTTGGAAAACAGAGCCATCTGCAACATGAAAGCAAGGATAGCAGCAACCTCATGAGCCCACCCATGATTTCACTGCAGCTTGTGTTGACCGAGAAGCTTTAATATTTTCCAGACAGACTTCACATCCTAAATGAGATTGAAACACATTGAAGGGCCTCCAAGAGCTAGCCTGAGCTTTGTCCAAGCACTATAAATGTTACGAAGAGATGTGCTGAGAGATAAACTACGTGGTGAAATTTCATGTTAAAAGGAGCAAGCATCTCTTCCCATCACAGTTTCTGTACTGTCCTTCATCACACCTGCCAGGGTACAAATCAAAAATCATCAGAAGCATATTTGTACTATTTTTCCCTATACAAACTTAAGACAAAGGTAATATTTCTTCAGCGAGCATAATTTTGACCTACTGTGTCGACTAACTAACTAACGGTCCACTAACGGTTTGAACACCTTCCCCTTAATTCATAAATGTTGAGCCAGAAGATGCTGCCACTGTTTTACCAGAAGTTTTCTTACACTGCATATAGTGCCACTGAAGTCCTGTGGAGTAAAGTGATGTTTCACCTAACTTGCAATTCTCTGCAATATATTTCTCCATGCTGTAGCTGTAAAGGCTAATAAGAACTTTCATTGTACAAATCCGAATATATTAGGGTGACATGTTAAGATTATTTTCCCTTTCTTTAGCGCCAGTATCCCCAGTGCAAGAAGAAGACACGCAAATCATACAAAGATCACAATATGATATAATGATACAAATTGAACCTTTGCATGAAGAACAGAAAGAGCTTGATCTCTCATTCAACAAAAAGAAAGTTAAAGAGTCTATAATGATACTATAAATTTCTATGAAGGGAAAAGATATTGTATAACAGGGACTTTCAGATTAGCAGAATGCTAAGAATTTAAAAAATGTTTGTACCAGGCAGCCAAAGGATCATTTGGTTTCCTATGTCTTTTTCTAGTAGTTGCCAGTAGAGGATGGGCAGGGAAGACTATCTACCAAATAGCTAGGAGATTAACGTTGGCAAGTTCAGAGGGAAATGAAGTTAAGACTTGTAATTGCAAGAGTAGTGAAGCACCAAAACTTACTAAAGTTGTAGTGGATTCTCCATTACTGGGCACGTGGGAAGTGGCTTCCTTAAATTTTAAGGTATTGTTCAAACAATAATGAATTCCAAGAAAAACCCTGGTTTCACTTCTATGGGAAATCAAATGAAGTAATTTCAATTGTTCCTTCTGGGTGTATGCTGTGTGAATTTGTCACTGATATAAACTCCAGACTGGTCAGGATCAGTTAGCCTTTGCACTGCTGTGTCTTCCATCTGTCTTGTAAGAAGAGAGGGAGGAAGAGTGTCATGAGACGTTTGGACATTGCTCAACAAAGACAGTTCATGTTTCCTCCAGAGACAAGCAAATAAAGGCAAACTAACAAAAACAGATGGCATATTATAGCATTATGTCTAGGACTGCAAAATCTGAGAAAACAAATGCAAGCAAGCAGAGAACTCCATGTTCCCGAGACTGGGAGAATCGTCTACTTCATCTCCTACCCATACAAGATCATACTCAATAGCATAAAAGTTGACTTGTTCAGAGCTGGTATATTTATTACAAGGTACCTTTTATCATGTGTAGAGATTTCACGTAGCCCAAAAATGAAGCTAATAATGTCAAATCACAGCAGTCTAATGCCCATTAATTTGTCCAGTTTTTGTCATAATAATGTTAATCCTGATGAGCTAATGTATAGTATTAAGGTGATCACCATCTTTATGCTCTTCTTGTTGCTACTCAGTGCTCAGTAAACTCAACTTTTTTTATCAAAGCACATTTTAAATAAACAATACCATGCTTACAAGGCTCTTTGAATACCATGTCAAGCATTAAATGGGGTTGTTATTAAGGTGGGATCCAACAATTCTGGTGATGAAGCTGAGACTCTCTAGACTGCAGCAAGCTGAAAGGAGAAAGAATTTAATAAATGTCGCTGTGTCTTAGCTCACAGCGGTACAGATCAGCTGGCTTTGACAGAGTGAGTCCAGTGTTATACCCATGAAAGCGAGAGCAAAAAACAAGCCCAGTGGGTATTGCTGATGTGCTCAAAAGTACAGGAAAGTCACGTTCATAGTCAGCATCCCTACGTACATCCAGCCCTCAAAGAGCCCTCTTACTTTCCCATCATCTCATCTCTCTAGGAGATGGGGGATTAGCATCCTCATTAGAAAGATGAAGGAGGAGGAGTGGATGTTGGAAGATAAATGACTTCATAGTATGACAGAGCCGCTGAGGTTGGCAGGGTCTTCTGGAGACTGTGTAGTCCAACCACCTGTTCAAAGCAGGGTCAGCTAGAGGAGGGTGCTCAAGAACATGTCCTGACATTGAATTTGAATGTCGTAAGGATGAAGACCCCCAGACCCCTCTGGGTAACAAGCTCCAGTGTTTGACCATCCTTCCTGTAAATAAGTTTTTTTCTTATATTTATAGGAATTTCCTGTATTTCACTTTGTGCCCATTGTCTCCTGTCCTGGTCACAGGACACCACTGAGAAGAGTCTGGCTCTATCTTCTTTATGCGTCCACATCGGTTACTTATACACATTGATCAAATGATTTTGGCCTTCTTTGTAGCAAGGGCACATTGCTGGCTCATGTGCAACTTGTTTTCCACCAGGACCCCCAGGTCTTTCTCTGCAAAGCTGCTTGCCAGCCAGCCAGCCAGCCCCCTGCTCGTGCTGGTGCATAGGGTTATCCCTCATCCCCAGGTGCAGCCTTCCTGCCACCCTTGCTTGCCTTCCCGCACGTGGGGATGGACAATTCTTGACCTTGGAGGAGGTGATTTTTGAAAGTGTTTCAGCAGGTACTCCAGACATTTGCAATCAGTAGATATGTCCACAATGGGAAGGGCAGACAGGCCACTATGCCTGCATGAGCAGGTGACCAGAAAAAAGGCTGAACCCATCCAAAAGCTCTCCATTTGCATTATCACCCCAATATGTCTGATGGGATATGTCAACATTTTTATGAACACAGGCTGCTCATGTTTGGCCAGCTTGGAGCTCAGGCAGACTGAGATGGGGTGTCTTGACATCTGTTGGTGTGCTTTTATGTCAGTTAAAATCAGGATCTAGATGCTTCCTCCCATGTTCAGACTATATCAGACTCTGCAAGCTGATGTACCTTCTCAGAAGGTACCTTACTCAGAAGGGTAAAGATGCTGGCTAGGATGACAGTCCAGCTCTTCGCTCCTCAATGTCTAAGCGGCTACACTTTATTCCATTTCTAGAACAGCTGATGGGTATGGAGAAATATTCTCCAAACCAATCAAGAAGAGCCAGAACAAGTTCATCAGACACTGCTGTTTAACACAGATTTTACTGTCCTTCCAGCTTGAAAATTAGATCATTAATTTTTATCCAGGACATAGAATCACAGAATCATAGAATAGTTTGGGTTGGAAGGGACCTCTAAAGGTCATCTAGTCCAACCCCCCTGCCGTGGGCAGGGACATCTTCAACTAGATCAGGTTGCTCAGAGCCCCATCCAACCTGACCTGGAACGTTTCCAGG
>NW_008825153.1:937853-942924 GCF_000699105.1 Pygoscelis adeliae | reverse complement strand
TGATCATTTTTGTGGCCCTCTTCTGGACCCGCTCGAACAGGTCCGTGTCTTTCTTATGCTCAGGGCTCCAGATCTGGACGTGGTGCTCCAGGTGGGGTCTCACCAGAGCAGAGTAGAGGGGCAGAATTGCCTCCCTCGACCTGCTGGCCACGCTTCTTTTGATGCAGCCCAGGTTACAATTGGCCTTCTGCGCTGCGAGTGCACATTGCTGGCTCACGTCCAGCTTTTCATCCACCAGCACCCCCAAGTCCTTCTCAGCAGGGCTGCTCTCAATCCCTTCATCCCCCAGCCTGTATTGATACCAGACATGACATTCTCTTGCTCAAGTCCTAGCATTAAGAGTTAAGTTGTATCCCACTGCAGTTCCAGCCTTAGATCCTAAAATGCA
Source organism: Pygoscelis adeliae (assembly GCF_000699105.1). NCBI lineage: Eukaryota > Metazoa > Chordata > Aves > Sphenisciformes > Spheniscidae > Pygoscelis > Pygoscelis adeliae. Next base: position 942,536 of record NW_008825153.1, on the reverse strand, counting down.
AAATAATGGGCAGCCTTCCAGATCTCACTGCCACGTTGGGCCAGGCATAGGCAGCAAACCCTTCTTTCACTGGCCCAGCACAGGGAACCCATACTGAGAATCCTATAACAGAAGATCTCCCAAAACCTCTGAGATGAGTTTAGTTAAGATGTTCCTGTTGCTGCATGATAAAGTGAGAATGAAAATCATGGGTTTTTTCTTCATGCTCTCAGGAGCTAACATTAACTAAGTTCTGTTCTTAAACCAACTGCTTCCTGCTTGACATTTATCTGTAGCTTTGGCTCAAAAAGTCTATTTGCACCATCTGTTTTGTTTTCCTGATGGGAAATCACCATCTGTATTTGCTGTTGTTTGATGATTAGCTACAAGTAGTATCACATGCTGCTTTTTCAGGTGTTTGCTCTGGATAAAGATTCACCTGGTTTTGTTGTTTGACTTATTATAGAGCTTCAAATTAATCCAAAACTTTCTGTTCTAAAGAGCCTGCTTTCTCCCAGTGGCATTGGTTTCCAGCCATGATACTACTCAGCCATAGGGTGCCACTATCAGCAGTGACTGTGCAAAGCATGTTGAGATCTATTGCGTTGGCAAAAGCCAACGCCCAGATCACAACTCCCTCTTTGCAAAGGATACTGTTCACTATTCTTGCCTCGTATTTGTTAACTGCTCTTGGCACTACAAAACCAGCAAAAATACATATGAAGAAAAAACATGGGAGATTTCCATGCTGAGAAAACAATATTTCAAAACCATATTTCACTGTAACACTCATGTGACTGGTTTTAGTATCTCTGCAGAAGAAGGGGGAAGCAAGACATACTTGATGAAAGAGGAAGTATCTGCTCAAGAGCAATGCCTTGGAAAATTAAAAGAAAAACACTAAAGTAATATTGATCCCGATTTTTCTTTTCCTTTTTTGACACAATAGCCCTGCTTTTTAAGATATTCCTTCTGGATGAGGTTATTAATATGTGATATAACACTGTTTTTCCACAGAAGGTGCAGAAAATGCTGGCCAAGTTCTCCCTTCAAATAGTGAGAATTCTGTAGTGGTGGCATAGGAAAAGATTTCAGAGAAGTAAAAAGCAACTTTATTAGATGTACAAAAACCAGTTTAGTAAGGTCGTAACGAGAACTTCAATGCTTGTTAACACATTTTGCAAGTTCTGCTCTTGCCGCCCATGGCCCAAAGATTAGGGTTATCTTCTCAGCTAAGCGCATGTACAGCAAGACTCTCAAATCCCAACTCTCAAAACCAAGTGCAGACTTAAACTGAGCTCCAGAGATTTCTTGCAGAGGAAGCCACATTGCACTCAATATATTTGCATGGTTATAAACTCTGCTACATATAGCAAGCCAGACAACAAGGATGCTTTCATCTGACACAGAGAAAAAGTACCTAGCCCATGGAAATTGGTACGTGGGTACATTAACCTTCATCACCCATCTCTATGTATATCCCTGGCAGTGCTAGTTGTGCAACAGTACTACTAATTGCACTTATTACTAAGGGCAGAAATTTGAGGTGAGCCACATATAGTATGTGTGCTTTGTAAGGCATGTGGCTATGGACTTGGTGACAAGAGCTATCTTCACCCAGATGGGATGATAGGGTAGGCAGCTGAGTCCTCCTCCACCGCTCTCACCATCACACTCCAGCACAGGCTCTTTGTGATTAACTTGTCCAACTTCACTTCTCTTATTTGCAGTTTTTGCCATGGGGTGCAATTCAATTGCCTGAATGTAAGCAGTTAGTGCCATTTGAGACACTTTGGTGTGTGAGACATCTGCACAGGACTGGCAGCTATGGCAGAAAACCTACTGATGATGCAAACCCTTCTGCAGAAGCACCTGGAGGCCAAGAGAAAGATACTCAAAAGCATCTCAGATGGCATGAGACAGCTGGGTATGGAGCCTGTAATAATCGTTTACAGTCAACCAGGCACAGTCTTCATGGAAAAATGGGACCCTGCCAACCATAAGTATGCATTAATAGAGAAAATATTGCTTTTGATTTTACCTTGCATTTTGTTCCCACAGTCACTTTATCGGGTTTGCTCCCCTACAAATTGAAAGGACATGAGTCAAAATAATCAGAGGCATCAGGAACCCCTACCTTGACATCAAAGGATCTACAGCATGTTTGAGCACGACTTGTCAAAACTGTCACTGTTATAACACTTCCCTTTACAGCAGAAAATCAAAGAACAGCAAAACCAAATGAAAATAATAAAATAAAAATACGGGTAAACACATAAAGGAAATAAAAAATAAGGAAATTACATGAGGTTTTATGTCACCTAATTTTTTTTTTAATATCCAAATCTTGTCTGCCTAGGGAAGAACATAAGTCACCCCCATGGTTTATGTTTCTCTAAGAGAAGTTATTAATCCATTTAAACTACTCCAGACTGTAATTATCACCCTTTACTGTGAAACTAAAGCTTGAGAATTTTTGATCTTTGGTATTATTTACTGAAGCTGTCCCTGACCCAATAGCAATCTCATAAGAAAAACTGTAATCAATATCTTATTATGGAATTTTTTTGAGGCAAATTGACTTTTATTCCACAGAAACCTATACATTTTCTCATTTTAGTGAGTCTTTCCTTTCTGGCTATCTACTCCCTTTTCATTTAATTTCAAATCAAAAACCAGATCCAATGATTTATTTTTAAAGGAAACAAAACAAATGGAATTTTTAGATGAAGAGGAATGTCTATACAGTGGAAGGAATGGGGACCCAGGAGACCTGAATGCTCCCTCCAGACTGTGACATGAGCCATCTGTGGCTGACTGAAGGCAGCCTTCACTTCAAGGTGTAGTCACCTCTTCTTTTGCAGTGATGGCTATTCTGTGCCTCTTTTACTGAAAAAAATTGGTAAGTCTTACTGCAGCTCAAATATCGCTCAGAAAAGAGGAGCAGGCACAAGAACTGAACTGTGGAGCAATACTGAACTTTTGTCCACGCTGATTCCTGTAAACAACATTCCAGACAGGGAGAGCTCACAGCCCCTGTCCCTAAACCCTTATAAAGTCAGAAAAATTCAAATTCTGGAGCAGACCTCTTGCTATCAACCTGGCTTTCCTAAGTCTTTATCTTCAATTAGCATAAAAGTAATAATTTTCCCTTTTTCTTCCATATTCAGTTAAAGTTGGGTAGAAAGAACTGCAATGTGCAACTAAAATGAATGACCAACATTTAGGAGTGAACCTGTAGCAAAGCAAAAGTCAATAAGGAGTTATTATTATAACTGAAGGGCAGTAAGGTTACAGTAAGGATACTTTAAAATCTTTGAAGAAGTCTTTATCACAACCTTCATTAAATAAAAAATATGTGCAGCTAGAAAGAGTCAACAAATTGTGTTCAGGCTGTTATGTAATGTGTTAAAATAATAGAAATTAAATTGGGAAGCTTCCAGCAACAATACAAGACCAAATCGAAGTGTGATGGATGGGTTCTGAGATAGGAAACCCGTTGGAATAAAAGAGGTAAAGGGATGAAATTACAAGAAACTGTTTAGAACCACGAATATGCTTGATGGAAAAAGGAAATGGGAAAAGTATCAGACTGAAACTGCAGAGCAGGAGGCATCTTTACTGTCATGTTGATGCTCTCTCAATTTGATGCTTAAGTTCACACGGTCTGTAAGTCGCTCTGTGCTCCAGGTCTTCTCTGAGGTACACATATTTGGCCAGAGAAATCAAAAACAAAGAAGTCATTTTGTGTACCCCATGTCTTTGTCTATGGACAAGACTGAGCTAGACCTGACTTCCACCCTGGCTTCCACCAACTTCCTGCTTCCAACTCACAGCACCCATAAGCACCGAGGAAGCCAAATTCACCATGGCGCAGCCCTCCTGGGTCATATGGCACAAACCCATCTTGATCTTGCATCAAAATTATCTTCCTCTACAGAGGCTTTTCCAAGATTTCCCACATCACCAACTGAGCAGATTGATAAATTCAGCACCCCACCTTCATTTCTTATTCTATTGCCTAGGTGAAGTAGTCAGGGGCAACGCCCTTCCCTGCTATACCCTCCACAAGCTCACAAGTCGGTTGGTTATTGCTCTAAGGGGTTTACAGTCTGTACGAGGCTTGTACAAATCTTTTCTTTTTCACAGGGGTAGATGATATTTATGGTATATTTAACTGCTGTGGGGAAAAAGGGACTAAAAATTTATGATACCCTACCCACCCTGCGGTGTCCGGGACATTTTCAGTGTCTGGAAATGCTCAGCACTGCAGAGGAAGGTGCTCTGAAGGGATCTCAGTGCAGCAGCCAACATTTGCTTAATGTTCTGTTAATATTTAAACAGCAAATCTGTCAACAGATTAATTGGCACTGTCACTTTCCAGCAGTTTTATGGGTACTTCAAACCACTAGCAGTCTATTCCTAAAAGGAAGCATGTAGCATTTAAATATCTCATATGCATATGAGATAATAGGAATATTAAGCATCCTGAAGAAAAGCCGTAACTGCTATCATGCTGTTCTTGTGCTGAATTCCCAATACTTCCTGCTTTCTCTAGAGAGGTGTTGACAGAAAGAGGTCATAAAAAATATTTAGAAATTACTTGAGCACTTCATCCCATGGCAGAGATGCCATGGATACCAAGGACCAAGCATGAACTGGAACAAGCAAGACAGAAGACTTTAGGTAATGTAAGAAGCCATT
>NW_008825153.1:918546-937828 GCF_000699105.1 Pygoscelis adeliae | reverse complement strand
TTCCGATGCTGGAAGGTGTGAGTTGCATCAAATTACGAGCAATTAATTGTAGTACTCTACCCTATCCAAGTTACCATCACTTGAAGAGGGATTCACTTCAACTTACTTACCATCCCATACGACTGCATCTATTAAAATGAGTTGATCAGGCTCCTTCAGGAGCCAGTGGTGACATAGAAGTTGCAGCAAAAAGGCAGTTCTTGGATCCCTATTTTAGGATGCAATGGATCATTCTCTGAAGACTCTCCTATCCTTTTTCCACTCACTGTTGAGGGAACCTAGACAATTAGATTTGAACTGGTGCCTAAAAGCTGAATTTGGGTGAGAGGAATCTTATCGCTGGTATATGGCACCACACAAACCCCACTTACTTACTCAACGGCTTTCCCACCTCTGCTTTGACAGGCACATCACAGTGAATTATGGGAAGAATTTGGTGAAGTGAGCATAGATTAATGCATGGGCTTGCTCAGACATGTGATCAGTGCCCATAGATCCGGGAAAATTTTGCAAGAGTGGTAGAGACTGCCAGTGCATAATCCCCTTGCTCCGCTCCGTTAGCCAAGCATGTACCAGTTTCAAGAGCAGTGATGCAGCCTTATTTGCTCTGCAGAGAGATAAGATCCACAGAAGAGTGGGAAAGAGAGTAAAATGGACAAAGGAAAAGAGGCTGCAGCCCCTAACTGATCCTTCACAAAAATACATTTACTTTGTTCTCATTCCCTGGTGAATTCATTAGCTTGCACTTAGCACCATTCTTTGGTCAAATGCTCATGGTAAAATAAATTGCAGCAATTTATTAATAAAATGCTGTTTTATTTCCACCTTTTGACTATACAATCCATGAAAGTTGTTACATTTCCAAAGAGAAATAGTTCTCTTCCTGGCCTCTAGAGATTTTTAGAAGCAACTCATACAAGTATATGTGTGTATGCGTGTGTGTGTGTGTGTGTGCACGTGCATGGCAACGTAAGAGACATAACAATTGCATGGTGTCACTACTCCACTACAGAGCTTAGGGACAAAATAAAATCAAGGCCCTCAAAGTTTTCTGCGAACTCTCCAAGCTTTTCTGCTGGAGCCTTTCTCGTTGACCCTGCAAATTAGATGGGGTTAATCAAGCCCTCTTGTGCTCCATCGCATTTCCTTCCTCAGCCAGAGGGTGAGTAAATGAGACATAGTTACATTTTGTGTTTACAAAGATTCATAGCTCTTAATTTCACTTTTAATTTTAAGCAATCAAGTAATACTTGTGTTCATTCAGCAGCTGTTCAGTGTCTCTTTGATGAGGCAGGTATCTACCCATTTGGGAGCTAAGACCATATTTCTGCAACATATAAACAAAAAGGAATTTGATATTTACCATTGAGAAAACTTTTAAAAGTTTACCTAGTTACCCTACCAAGCCATCACTCCTTATTTAATGAGTATTTTCTGGCTGCATCTTAGGTGTGTTTCTTCACTGAGGATTCCTGTAATTAACATTTCATTTAAAACTCAAGATGATTATTTGGCTTTACACCTGGAACCTTAACTGAAAACAGAATTTTTAAAAAGCCAGATTTTGAGATATTTGCTGCATACTTTTATTTCCTTTGTTGGACCATTATTGAACACACTCTTTTCTCCTGTAGTACGATGTTCCAAATGCTAGTAGCTTTGGTCGAGTGTTTGAACTTCAGAAATGGGCAATATCTGAACTTCCAAAAGAGTCTTTGATCCTCTAGGAGCTCATTAAAGTTCCTCCTGAATACGGCACGCTGTTTCTGCAATCACTTTCTCAATTACTCCACACTAATATCACTGGTTAGTAAATGTGTGAGATGTCATGAGCACTACAGCTGGTTATTTAGAATAAGAGGATATTACTGGTTTTAACAAAGGAGCTACTTAGATAGAGCTTTGATAAGTAGCTGCTATATGGCTGCAAATAGACTGGCTCTGCATCATGTGTAAATTATTTAGGGACAAAAGAGACAAATTATCTCCTAGAGCCCCACTTGGCTAGAAAGCTGGCATCATTCTCCCTTTGCCAAAGAGTCTTTTCAATGGAAGAAAGGAATATTACTTCAGGATGATAATTTTTTTGTTGAGGTGATCATTAAAATACGCTTTCATCACAATTTTTCTTCTCCCTGCATAGGGAACGAGAACATCATTGATTTGGGGATTTCTGTCTTCAAAGGAAAGATAGCAGTGTTGATGAAGAGATATAAATGCCAAGGATAAACCAGGCATGGTTATAATTAACATCTCCAGTATGTCCGTTCTCATTTCTTTCTGATCAGTGTTACAGCTTTAAGTATTAGCAGAACTCTGCCTCGAATTTGCAGCTTCAAGGCTCAAATAGACACAGCTTCTCCTAAATTGTATCAGAGCTTAAAATACAATTATAAATCAAGTATTTAATTACATTGCAATCTCTTCGTATACACAGAATATTCCAGTTTGCATAATCAATAGGAAAGATAGAGAAAGCATCAGTGTGAACTTTGAAATCTCAAATGTAACAGTTAATTTGCCCAACACAAGCAGCGAAGCCAAACCAGTGCTCCTCAAATGTCAGCTACAGCAATGAACCTCTAGAGAACCATTTTACACTCAGAGCACATTTCCCTCAAATTTGGCAAGTTTTAGTTAGGAGAGGAATGGGAGGAAATGCTCTGTTTTCAGGATTTATGAAGAAGAATGGGGTGGAACCATGCCCTCTAAACATAGAATGAGATCCTGTTGTTTGCTGCACTCTGCAAGCACAGGACACAAAGATCTTTGCCCTGGTGGTTGTACGGGTTTTCCCAAGAGGTTGTGGAGTCTCCATCCATGGAGATATTTGAAACCCAACTGTACACAGTCCTGGGCAATCTGCTCTAGCTGGCCCTGCTTGATCATGGGGTTGAACTAGAAGATCTCCCGAGGTCCATTCCTATTTCATCCATTCTGCGATTCTGTGACGTTATGAATAGTTACCCCAGTACAACACAGAAAACAAATGTTTAAAATAATTTAATGGATTATATTTGTATCACCAAATTGCTGCTCATTTCACCATAGCAGATCTGATGGACATGCCTCACCCTCGTGTTTTGTTAAACCACACTCTTGGAGTTGATGTGTCCATGTGTAGTTGTACAGCCATCATACAATAAAAGCATACGCATGCCTGGTACTTTAGGTTTAGTTGACAAACAGCAACTGATTAAAATGAACCCAATTAGGATATCTTCAGTGCCCACATCTGAGGAGAACATCTATAAGACAGCATGGAGCATGTGTCTCATGCTTTAAAAGCACCTGTCTTGCACTGACATATAAGGAAAAAAACAGGAGTCCATTTGAAGAAAATAAGACCAAGAAAGCAATCTTAAATACCCCTAAGAAGATTTTTAGGAAAGATTAAATATATGCATGGAGGGGTTTTTTAGGTTTTGGGGGTAATTTTGAAGAGCCCTTCAAAGGCAAATTTAGTAGAACTGGAAGGAGATTTGCAGAATATTGCTTTACCAGGACAAGCGGTTATTCTAGTACAAACAGATAGGATGAAGGGAGACAAAGAAATAGAAGTTAAATAACAAAAGAATTAACCTTAATCTACCCTAATTAACCTAGAGATAAATTGGTCTCTGTCACTATATTCTGCCATCACATTATGGTTTTTATAAGTTATTTTTATTGGCTAATCCATCTTCACTTTGACTTTCTTTCTTAAGTCCTCATTACTATTCCACAGCTCAATAGCTTTTTTTCACTGGACGTGTTAAATGGTGGAAAAATAAAATGGATCAATACAGCGACTCCATTAATTCCTCATCTTAAATTCTAATAAAATCAATTGAGAGAAGTGGCGTATCGTTAAGCTTACATCATAATGCAGTAATTAGAAACAACTTTCATCTTGCCAATTCCTTTGAAGATTTTAATGGCAATCAATTAAACATGCCTTGCTTCTCCATTAAAGACTTTCAAAATGGAAATTGGATGAGAAGTTAAAGATAAGCTGGCTGATTACACAATCTTACCACCCACCACCATTTCAAATATTCCCCCCAAAATGTGCAAACTCACCATTAAAAAGTTAGCATAAGCTAAGTCCTCTTCCCATAGTAACCAATAGTAACTTTTCAGTTAATATATCATGTTTTAATAGACAGAGTGGTGCAGCACTTTGTGATTTACATATTTACCAAGTAGAAATTTTAGTGTGGCTCACTGTGATGAATTTTTTTTTTTAGATTTATGCCCAGCTGCTTTTAGGAGTTTAGCTACATCTATATTAAAAGGATGCAATTTAAGATTCACCATCTACTATTTAAATTAAAATGTGTCTGCAGATCTTAGAAAGAAGTGGATATTTTAATATGCTGTTTCATTAATAGTAATAATTGGAGCTTAGTGATGATCCCCCTATACTATGTGCTGCACAAAAAATGGAAAAAGATGGCACCAGGTTCAAACCATCTACAGTCTAGGCAGAAACCACCAGGTGCCTCCGTTAATTCTTTGCCTGCTAGGGGTTTATGCCCAGAAGGAATTTGCATTTGTAAGGAAAACATGCACACCTAGTCAATGACTGAACATCCAATTAGCTACACCAGCTCTCCCCTGCATCTCTCTGAAATCGGAGAAATCCAACTTCCTTGATTGTTTGTGTTTCGCCTTACTGAACTGCAGCAGCATCTTCCTGACACTGGGATGTCAGCACTGCACACGCTGTTCCTGGTGATGTTCCAGCAGGGCTGCATGGGCCATGCATCTCCACACCGTCCTCCCTGTATTATCACCCCATGCTGCCTGAACCAGCACTTGGGGTTTTTTTTCAGGTTTGCTAAGTTGCTCATATCTTGTATATTAACGCACAACAAACCGTCAAAAGCAGATCAGAGATATTGCCATTGAGATAAGCATAGGGTAATATATCTTTTGGATTAATTCCACAACCTGAATACCATTTATTCTCCAGGTCTCTACATTGTCTCTTCTTGTTATTTTTATTCATTTGTTTAACTATATGTCCGTTCTACAGTCAAAGGAAAGAAAGGAGTAACATTTAAGTAAAAAAATCTTCCAAGAATTGAACAACTTGTTCTTAGTCCATGTCATCGAAATTTTATAGATAAAACTACTTCTGGATGTGTCAGTAAAAGAAACCTCATTGTGCCTATGTTTACAGTCAATCTGAGTATCGATGAAAATATGAAATGTTATAATTGGAGTTCATTGTTATAATTAGAGTTCATAACTTTTTATTTAATTAAAAAGTTGTTCAAAATGTAAAATCAACTTTTGTCTAACAATTTTTAAAATTCTTTCTTGAACATCTTATGAAATGTTAGTATGTGAAAACAATTCTATTTTTAAGTTTTCCTGAACTTTATTACATTTTGAACAGAAAGTGAAGGAAAATGTTTGAAAAATATTTTAAGAAAGAGGGATGTAATGCAGTGATAGCAGAAAGAAAAAAAAAAGAGGAACAAGAGCCAAAGAAAAATAGCAAAACCAAAAATGGAAAATAGGAAAAAAATATTTTTCAAAAAATAACACCTTCAGAGAAAGCAGATTAAAAATTGTTGATTTACAACATTTCCAAATAAAATTACATTCATCAGTCAAAAGCTTGTGTGATTTGGATACACCTCATCAAAAGGTCTAAAATGTACGTGTCTACATCTGACCGAGCTATGAAGGTGTTTTTTGAGTCAATGGAAAAAAATTGTCCCTCATAGGGTATAATTCAAATGTTAAAAATCAGTCAGACGGATAGTGCCTGTTCCTCTGCAGAGCCTGTAAGATGAGCTTGGCACTTCTGACACTGATAGAAGTGCAGGTTCCATCTAAGGTAGGTGAAATTAATCCCACGTCTGGGTCCTCAGCCCTACCAATGGCACAAGAAAACTTGTCCAAAGTCAAGAGAAGTGCAGGGTCAAACACCCAAAAACCCACAGACTTCAGCAGAATTGAGGCAAGATATTCACAACAGGAGCAGGTGGAAGCTGTGACTGAGGATGAGCCGGTGGATGTGTGGGTTGGAGTTAGGTTTGTGAAAATCAATGCAGAGGTTTTCATGGCTGCACTATAATACAACTGGAACTATCCCCAGTTCATTTTCCTGAAACTGGCATTAACTTAACCTGGACTTCACTTGGATTTTATCAATACCCCTAGTTTTCCCACTGAAAGACGAAATGGTGGAAAAAATCACCTTTTATGTTGCTTGAGCAGTGGTCTTTGCACTCAAAAGAATGTTGTATTTTTGCTACATAAAATTGCTCCAGACATCTGCAGGTTTAAAGGAGAGCATGTTGCACAAGGGTGATGTAGATATCTGACAAAATAATTCCACGAGTGCCAATGCCTGGACTTCTCTTAACTTTAAACAAGTTTTCTTGTGACATTGATAGGGAGGCATTGCACTCATCAGGGAGGCAGCAAAATGCCAATCAGAGGCAACTCTTCTGGAAACCAGCTGCTAGCTAGAAGCTGAACCCCAAGTACCCACCAACGAAAGAGATCGGAATATCCACCTACGGAAGAGTTCAGTCTTATGGAATTGAGCCATTTTCAAAATAGAAAATGTGGGACATACTTATATGGCTCCCAGACATTTCCCAGAAAGCCTTAGCAGCTGCATCCTCTCAGCCACTGTTTATGCTACAGCTACGTTAAATAAAGATGCAGTGGCACTGGTAATTATAGCCTATTACAACAGCGGTCTAACAGAACTCCTACATACGTCTAGAAAGAAAGAGCACTGCTTTAAAAATTATCACCCCCATGGCAAGTCCATTGCTGAGTTAGTATTTTCAAGACAGAGTATAGATAGCTGTTTACTCAGAAACTTCTGGAAAAATCAATTAGACCGGGTTAGCAACTGAACTTGGTTCAATTAATCCTGGTGCATGATCTGCACTCAGAGGGACAGCAATCGCAGGGTGTATTTGTCAGCCATGAAGGCCTGGAGAAACTACTTGCAGAAGTCGGATCGCAATTCAGGTGCTGGATGTATAGCCCCCAACCTCACAAACAGCTCTCTGGTTGAGCAATAAATCCAATTTAAACCAGGCCAAAGCACTGAGCTGGATGTGAATTTCCTCTTGAAACAACTTTGTATGTCCTTTCTTAAAAGTCCTTTTCCACAGCTAATGCTTTTTTCAGCACAGCACAATACCTCAGCCATGTGAAAAGAGTTGAGATAGCCCAGCTTTCTCCCATCCTCCAGCATGATGAAGCTGTTTAAGAAGTGACACCAACTGACTGCTTTCCCATTCCTGCACACAGTGACTTCTCTTCCCCGCTCAGCAGCAATATCCCTCTGAGATGCTGGGGATCAGCACACATCAAATCTGTGGTTGCTCTCCAGCACTGACATCAAGGCTTGGCCTCAAGTGCAAAATACATTAACATGCTAATGGATGATGTCTGTCACTCCTGCCACATTTGCAGTGATTTCTAAGAGGCTCGAGGAGACCAAAAGACATAGCAGGGAAGCAGCTTTTCTCATGCCAGCCACTTCACAGATGAGGTCCATTGCATTTTGTTGGATACTGTGGTTGCCCACATCCCTCTTCCAGAAGTAGCTAATGAATAGATTCACCAGATATGTCTTGCAGTCGGGAACAGGATGGGAGATCTGGAAAATCCCATGGCTGGGATGCAAGCAAGAATAGTGTGACACTTCTGACAACAAACAAGGGGGTTTTTTGGCCTTAAGGATTCACACTGAACATTGCGTTGGCAGTTTATCTGGACGGCATCTACCAGTGATAGCCAGGAAGGGCCAAGTAAAAAATACTGTTCATTTGCAAAGAAAATAATTGGAGATAGGATATACAGTGTTTCATGCATCTATTCAAGAAGTGTAATCTAATGGTACCATGAGTCATTACAGGCACTAGGAGAGAAAGCAAGATAAGGTTGATTCAAACATAAAGCCATAAATATCTGAGCAATGCGTACCTTTCAAATATCTACCATGGGATATTCATCAGAGTCAGAATTTCATGCCAAGGTCCCTTAAGAATTTTGGAACGGGGCTCCCGGGCTATTGGCTGTCCTTTTGTTATGCTCTGGAGAGAAATCAAGAATGAAGGAAAGATTATTCAGAACTAAAAAGAAATACCAGTATTTCTTGCTGAGTGCTTTAAATTCCCACCAAGTATCAAAGTACAATGCAAGTACTCTGCAAGTCTGTCACATTCCCAACCAGGGATCTGTGATTTCACTAGTAAAGTGCAACATGTCTTTTACCATTCATTAGCAGCACAAGGCACCTCAAATTTTGAAACAAGCTTTACAGGCAATTAATTATCTAATGTTTAAAAGTCCCCCAGGTGTTGTTTTACACCATTAACCTAAAAGTGTATGACAGTCTCTGATTAGAAGATGAATTTTCATGTATGCAGTGACCTGGCAAAAGTCTTCATAGAAAAAAAGAGGTCTTTTAGTCTGATTCTATCCTTAGATAAATATACGAAGCTCTTTAAAAAGACCACATCGCATAAACACGTTATCCACTTGTAGCCCCAGCTAGAATCTGGTCTTTTTGAAGAAGCAACAACAGAGGCAAAACAGAGAATGGAAAACATCTCAAGAAGACAAAAAAGGGAATGGATTTCTTGAGAGAGAAATGCAAAACTGTTAAAGCATTTAACTTTGCAAAGCAGTTAGGAAAAGAAAGCAAAAACCTACAGAAATTATCAAAACATTAACAGGGAATCTGCAAAATTTCCATCAGCAGAGATGTTTAAGGAAAGGTTAGACTGTCATGGTTTCAATCCAAGTCAATACCCTTTTGAGAAAATGACTTGACCAGAAATCTTTTCCAGCCCAGCATTTCTACAGCATTCTCACCCTCTTGTTCAGCTCCTCTATGCCATCTAAAAAAGCTGAAGCCCTACAACAGGAATTTTGCACGCCTGATTTCCAGCAGAGCAAGGAGTTTCTCCATGTCAGAACTGCAGGAGACAGCAGAGGATGTTTCATGTGGCTCCATTTGCTGTAGAGAGCATTGCCCAGATCCAACGAGCCATTCTGAGCAGGGTGACTGCCAGCTCCACAGCCTGGAAACATGGTTGTAACTTAGGCCTCGGGTCATCCAAACTTTACCTTCCATCACCGTGAACTTGTGGGTAGGATGCCACAGAGTCACATTTATATAGGGAAAGGTGTTGCATGCAGGCAGTAAAATAAGATTTTTGCTCACTCTCTGTGTAAGAGTCTAGGTATAAAGATTGGATTTGTTTTGGTTCGTTTTTTTAAACAGAACAAATAATGTCCTTTGTGTTATTTTCTGTATGTGGAGGAATTCTTGTGTCAGGGAATAACTAAAATAACAGTTAGCCAGAGGGTACCAAACTTTAAAAATGTTACATATTATAAATTACTTTAATTTATGCCTCCCACACTGATATTCTTCGAGCAGCATCCCTTCTGCTCCCTTCCCTGCCCCAGAAGCTATGCTGTAATTAAGAAGGGGCTTTATAGGTCACTTGGTTGTCCCTTTGGCCAGGTTTACTGTGTTAGATCTTGATCTGAGAGGCTTACACTCAAAACCAGGGGTGCAATGAATTTCAGGTGGTTAATCAGGTCCTTGAATTAAAAACCAATACTGTGTTCAAGCTCCTCTTTCTCATCAGTGGTGGCCTGTACATGTCCCATCTCACCGTTAACATATTTATTTAGAAAATAAACCATCTTAAACAACAGTTCATTAATACCATTAACTTCTCTCCATTTTTATGAAGGCATGTTTGTGTATGATTTACCTGCTTATGAAGCCTTGGTAGACTTGCACAAGGATTTGGCTGAGGCTAAGCAGAACAAATGGCTTTATTTGTCCCTGGTAGGCAGTTTTCCTCCTTTACTCTTACACCTTCTCCTCTCTTACTGGTTTTAGATGCTGTTGCACATTGCTTATCCCTGAGGCTGAGCGCTCTGCTATTATTTACTCATACAGATCCCCACCAAACGGAGTCCTGATCCTTTCACGGGAATCCCTGGTGCTGCAGCAATGCAAATTCATCATACGGGGCCCAAGAGCTCACCTCCTGCTGGGCAGCTTTGCTGTTGGTCACTATGCTATTAGCATTCATAATTTCCAGGAGTGATTAGTACAGCAGTAAAAGCTTGGCAATGAAAAACAGGCACAGAAAAAGCTCTGATGCGTGGAAGGGGCAACTTGCTGCACAGCAGTATTTGCAACAGGCACCTCAACTGGGAGCTCTGCTCACTCGTCATCAAGTCTCAGGTTAGCCTTCAAAGCCTGGGCTCCTACAAACATTTGATGGGTTGAGGACAGGCCCAACCTCTGTGGCAGTGGTCATTTTCCTCACGGAAAAAGAAATACAGCTTGGAAAGAAAGTCCCAAGAGTGGGAATTGGTCCACTTTCATTACAAAGCAAACATCTGTGAAGTTTCTGCCCATGGGTCTTTAACGTGCCTTTGACCCTGGTGGCAATCAGGACTCCAGGAGAAATCTCTGTAGTTCTCCCAAAATTGCAAGGCCTCAAGGAGAGCCGGAATAGAGCATGAATGAGCAAGAGATCTGTTCCTGCCTTGTCCTTCCTGCTGTCGCCATGCGTGCTCTCCTGTGTCTGGCGCATAGAGTTTGGGGACTAAGATGGGAAGCTGTTATTGACTTCTTTCATAATTATTTATATACCACTCAAAGCATACAGATTAGCAAAAATATAAGTCTTTGTCAGCACCTACTTCACAAACCAAAACAGGATCTTCACAGTTTCCCAAGATGACTGGAAAAATAAGACATCTCATTGTGCGTGCTGAGTCTCTTGCAGACGACACCAAGTTGGGCGGCAGTGTTGATCTGCTCGAGGGTAGGAAGGCTCTGCAGAGGGACCTGGACAGGCTGGATCGATGGGCCGAGGCCAACTGTATGAGATTCAACAAGGCCAAGTGCCGGGTCCTGCACTTCGGCCACAACAACCCCATGCAGCGCTACAGGCTTGGGGAAGAGTGGCTGGAAAGCTGCCCAACAGAAAAGGACCTGGGGGTGTTGGTCGACAGCCGGCTGAACATGAGCCGGCAGTGTGCCCAGGCGGCCAAGAAGGCCAATGGCATCCTGGCCTGTATCAGAAATAGTGTGGCCAGCAGGAGCAGGGAAGTGATCGTGCCCCTGGACTCGGCACTGGTGAGGCTGCACCTCGAATACTGTGTTCAGTTTTGGGCCCCTCACTACAAGAAGGATGTTGAGATGTTGGAACGTGTCCAGAGACGGGCAACGAGGCTGGTGAGGGGTCTGGAGAACAAGTCTTCTGAGGAGCGGCTGAGGGAGCTGGGGTTGTTTAGCCTGGAGAAAAGGAGGCTGAGGGGAGACCTCATTGCTCTCTACAACTACCTGAAAGGAGGTTGTAGCGAGGTGGGTGTTGGTCTCTTCTCCCAAGTAACTGGCGAAAGGACGAGAGGAAATGGCCTCAAGTTGCGCCAGGGGAGGTTTAGATTGGATGTAAGGAAAAATTTCTTTACTGAAAGAGTGGTTAAACATTGGACCAGGCTGCCCAGGGAAGTGGTTGAGGCCCCATCCCTGGAAGTATTTAAAAGACGTGTAGATGAGGCGCTTAGGGATATGGTTTAGTGGGCATGGTGGTGTTGGGTTGACGGTTGGACTCGATGATCTTGGAGGTCTCTTCCAACCTTAATGATTCTATGATTCTATGATTCATGCACCGTGCATTTCAATTACTCTTGTCATTGAAAACATCTTACCATGTGCTTACTAAAGAATCAACATCTCCCCTTGCCTACCCCAAATTTCCCTCTCCTTTCCTTAATCAGTACAGTTGGCAAAAATATTCTTGATTTTCTCCATGAGTCCTGATATTGATTTGAATCAAGTGCCTGTGTGTGAGGAGGAGCTGAATTCAGAGAATGAAAATCAGTACCAGATAGGAACTGCGTCCCTTTTCTACCCCACATGGAAATGAAAAAGATTGAAACAGTGAAGGAATCGGGAAAATGAAGTTTGTATTTTTCTATACTGCAGAGACTAAAACCCCCGTGCAGTTTCCAGAAGGCATTCAATCTCATCTTTCTAACCATCTTTGCCAGAAAAAAGTTCTACTTAAATTAGAGACATGCAATTATGCTAAATTGTGCGGAGGTAAATGAGACTCAGTCATGCATGAGGGTCTTAGAAGAAGGAAATGGGGCAGATTTTGTGGTTTCCATGGAATTAGTCTTCCTGTCAATCAATTTGATCTGAAAAGCTGAGCTGAGCAGTCTTTCTGGATTTTATTATTATAGCATCAGGAAATTGCAGTGACTTGAGAGTCTACCACAAGCCAAAAACACTTTTTAAATTCTCAGACATTTTTGCAGCCTTTCAACAAAATCTAGGGATTAAAAGTGCCTGCCTTTTGGTGTGCTATACATTTTCTGAGTTTTGTTGTAGAGGTCGCCAACTGATTAACTGAGTTGCTTTTATTTATTTTTGTCTTCAAGAGCTTTCAGAAGTCCTGGCTTTTTACCACCATCACTGCCTGCAGTTTCTTTGAGAGTTAATAGGTAGAAAAGTGAAGACATCTTATATGTGACTAGCAGCTAGTGGTCCAGGAGGGGGGATGAAACACTAATGGATCCCTTGAGAAGCAGAGTATGAGGAATAGTGCTGTACCACAGCAAGCAAAAGAAAACCCCATAAAGGGTAGGGAAGTTGTAAAATGGCCAAATGCATGTATAGCAGTAAAGGACTGTGGAAGGCAATGCTGGTAGAACACTAGAGATTGGGACTAGATGAGGAGGCAAAGAAGGATGAAAGAGTGGAAAGGTCATTTTTCTGAGTGCTTGCCTCTCTTGTCCATGTTGATATTGTCTTTAAATGAATCCCTATATAAACAAAAGGATCCCTGAATTATTTATTTGAGGGAGGAGGGGCTTCTGATCTCTGTGCAGGCACAAACACACATATGCAAACACAAGCACGTGGACTGACCCTTTCATTCCAGGCTGTGTTGGAACATCAGAAGAAGCTAACCAAGTGGGAAAACAGCATGAGGAGGTCCTGGCAGCAGAAGATCCCATAACCTTTCTCTGGACAGAGCAATAACACAGGTAAGTCTGGTTGTAGGAAGTGTCTAGGAAAGCCAAGGGAAGGACTGCCTCTCAGGTTTCCAAGGAGCTGGAAGCCAATTGAAATAACCTGTCAGTGTTAGTTTACATACTTCCAGGAATGCACAAATTGCTGAATTTGTGAGGGCTGGAATGCCTGGAGGAGTCATGAGAGATCTGAAATGTCAGCAAACACAAGCACAGGTCAAGCCTCCAAACTTGGCTCTGGGACTTGCCTCCAGAGAACAGCCTGGGAGAGGTGGCAGGCCATTTATACTCTGTGATTTCCTCTGCCAACCGGGACTTCATAGCCCAGGAAGGACTGCTCTTTTACATACAGGAAAGCACAACACAGGTATCAGCACAAGGCTGTGTCTCAGAGAGAAATTAGCTGGTGGCCTAGAGGTATGCCGGGCATCTCCCCATCCAATCCTCATCAAATCTCAGATGGAAGTCAGGACAGAATTTCTCTACATGTTACCACCACTGGTCCCTTTTCTTGTCTTCTTGTCTGCATGTGGCTAGGCTCAGACTGATAATTTGGGCTCTCCCCTGTCTATCCTCAACACTTTATGCATCATAGGCTTTGCCTGGTCTTTGAAGCTGCTAAATCTAAGCAGGAGCTGTTGTTTTGCAAGCTCTCTTGTGTCTATTAGCTCTCCATAGGCTCACAGCTTCCAGACTCCCCTGAATCCTTGCCACAGAAACAAGTAGCAGTCCCTGTGACTTTCATCCATGGCATTCTGCAAAGGAAAGCAAATGTATTGCATAAAACCAGATGTTTTGTCTCTGGAAACCTGAAAAGGGGAAAAAATTGTCTAACTAAGAGTGAGGTGAAGCTACATTCATTCATTTTTTAAGCTTAATGAAGTCCATGGGAAAGAGGAATTACAGAAATGCAAAGTGTTGTCATAACTGAATGTAACGCTACCAGGAATACAAAGGGATGAGACACAGAAAACAAAGGGATGAGACACAGGTTTGAGTTACTGCAGCTCCACAAGCTATGGGTCACGCACTGACAAAAAATGAAGAAAGTTTAAGTTGACACAATTCACGTCTTATTTGCAATAAGCCAAAAGAAGGTACCGTGAGCAATAATTGCGTAGCCAATGCAGGGTGACCTCGCTTTGCCATGGTAACTCCACTTTCTGATGGAGCCTCCAAGATGATAATTTCAGCAAATTCTTTAAAATACTAACACAATGAAGACTGGTCCTATTGTGACTTCCTTAAAGTCATAGAAGAAAAGGTAACAATATCAGGCAGATAACCCAGGCCCACTGCCTACTTTTTTGCTTCTCTTAAGGACCAAGCTGGTACCCAACAGAAAAATTTGATGCAAAAAGACCTGCCTAAATACTGCTAGTACTTCAGATCCTATTCACCTAAGCTGTTTTATTTTCCTGACAAACTGCAAATGCTTTCTGCCTTCCTCAGTCTTAATGCATCACATATTTGTAGCAACAGAGTTTCTGTGGGATACGTCCATTTGGTTGGTTGTACAGCTCAGATCAGAGATTGTTTTAGATGAATAGAGCCTGTCACTTTTAAAGTAACAGCTGTTACTCACAAAATTGGACATTTTCCAGCTAACCACTCTTATGAGCGGAAGAGTAAATAGAGTCCATTTAGCAGAGGCAAGAAACTCAGCGCTGTCAGAGAGCCACCACTGTCACAGGTGACAGCTGTCCTCTGAGCGGGAACTAAGGTCAGGCAGCAGAAATGTCCTCCGATCTGCTTCTTCTTCAACAACAATTGTCAACCTTATGCTTTACACTGGTGATTGCCTCAGGTAAATCAAGCCTTGACATTTCTTGTTTGAAGTAAGCTCACGGAAATAACAGCATAGGTTTTTTCAAGCTGTTTATCCAAGCAGCCAGGAACTGGTGAAGCTCACCCAGGGAAAGGTATAAACCCTCACTAGAAGAGCTTTCAAAAATAAGTTAAATGAACTCCTATAAGGTGACAGCTCTGTTTGTTAACCTTTCCATGGAACAAGGAGACAGCTTCAATATTCCTCTGTATCTTATGATGTCAACTGACCTGCTAAAAGATGTAGATATATTGAAATGGTTAATAAATCAATAGGCCAGTCTTATTCTTCTCTGAGTAGCTTATATTCAAAGATCACGTTAGCTGGGACACAGGGATGTGGTGTTACATTAACTGTTGTAAATATAATAGTGTCAAATGTAACTATCTACAATACGGATATTTGCACCTACGGTGGTCTTCCTGGGAAAGATTTATTTACCTACACTTATGCATCTCGTGCCACAAGAGATACAAAAGGCTACTTGAGCCATCTGGAGCTGGCAGATAGGATAAAGGACTTCTGGGATGCCAGCACCCTTCTGGCAGGCTGGGTGCAGTTGGAGACTAGCTAAAATATCCCAGAGCATTTACAATCACAGCAGGTATCCGTTATATACTGAGGATTACCCTCGAGGCAGCCCAAGTGGCAAGCTAAGAAATGGCAATAGACACTGAAGTAACGAACATGGACAACTACTTCAGGTTGATACAATCGTGTTCCTACTTATCTACTAGCTAGCTCCCACTGACTGAAAAAGCATCTACGAGCTATGCTTTTACATAGATGTCAAAATTTTAGAAGCCCACGTGCATTCATATGAATTCTACCCTATACACAACAGGGCACCACAATTTCCCTTGATCTAAACCAACATGAAGAGCCAGCAGCTCGCCCTTGGAGATTTACACTCGGTGGAAGAGTTTGCAGCCTACAGGAGAACTCAATCCAGCCAAGTTTCTTACAGGGAGGCCTTACTGGTCCAAGTCCTGCTACTGGAATCATCACTAGGAAAACACCTCTGTGAATGAGAGATACAGCATGACAACAGCAGATTTTCTGCAAGTCTTGCAACATTTATTTTGCTCTGGAAAGAGCCCTACACACCTTATGGTCCCCTCTCCTGGCTTGGCCACTTCACAGTTCTGACATTCCCCTGAGCCGCCTGCTGTGACCACTATGTAGAAGTGGTTTATCCTACATCCTATATTGCAAGATGTGATGAAGGGCCCAGGAATATCCTTTCCAAATCTTACTGTATTTATTCTCCCTGTGCTTTTGTTCTTAGTGACATTTACTAATAAATCTGTGCTAAGACTTATAGCCAGGATGTGTCTTGAACTTAACAACTCGGAGGTTAAGAAATTTTGGAGGAAAGTGTGTGAGAGAGAAACCATTTTTTGCCTACTGAAGCGCTATCGGCTGGTTAATAAAACTGGCTAACCCAAAATGTTGCATTTGTTTCAGTCCAACTGCCCCATATCATGGATGAGGAACTGAGAGTCAACAGCATGTCCAAAAGTAACATGATCAAACAACTGAAGGAGTCTCTAAGCCCTTGTCGTGGTTTAACCTCAGTTGGCAACTGAGCACCATGCAGCCGCTCGCTCACTCCCCCCGCAGTGGGATGGGGGAGAGAATTGGAAGGGTAAAAGTGAGAAAACTCATGGGTTGAGATAAAGACAGTTTAATAGGTAAAGCAAAAACTGCACACGCAAGCAAAGCAAAACAAGGAATTCCTTCACTCCTTCCCATGGGCAGGCAGGTGTTCAGCCATCTCCAGGAAAGCAGGGCTCCCTCACGCTTAACGGTTACTTGGGAAGACAAACGCCATCACTCCAAACGTGTCCCCCCCCTCCTTCTTCTTCCCCCAGCTTTATATACTGAGCATGACGTCCCATGGTATGGAATATCCCATTGGCCAGTTTGGGTCAGCTGTCCTGGCTGTGTCCCCTCCCAGCTTCTTGTGCACCTCCAGCCTTCTCAGTTGGTAGAGCACGAGAAACTGAAAAGTCCTTGACTAGTGTAAGCACTACCTAGCAACAACTAAAACATCGGTGCCTTATCAATTTTGTTCCCATCCTAAATCCAAAACACAGCACTGTACCAGCTACTAGGAAGGAAATTAACTCTATCCCTGCCGAAACCAGGACAGCCCTCCAGTCAATGTCTCAACTACAGAGCTGTCACTAAAGCAGGTCTGATGAAACCTTCCCACAACTGTCTCTTTTTTACTCCACATGGAGGTCTTCCTATATTCCAGAATAGCAGTGCCTACCACAGAGCCCATTCTTGGGCAAAAAACTTGTCCCATACTGGATCTCTAAAACTTCATGTACCAGTATGTCCTGTTAAGGATTGCACATAAGAAGAAATATTCATGAGCTCCATTTTAAAAGGACACACCAGCCTCAAGCAATGTTCAGGTCTGGGTTTTGTTTTTAAAAGAATTGAATGAAAGGCAGCGTCAGTGGGGAGGGGAGCCCTCATGCATTTCTTTGGATTTTATTTTTCAGTCAATGCAGAGCCAAAAAAGCCTAACTATTCTCATACCTACCATATACACAAATCCAAGTGAATCAGGTCAAGCAAATGGGTAGAATTTCATCCTCTAATAGTTGGTATCTCTTCTACTGAATAATAAGTCTTTACCAAAAGGTCCCTAAGATCAGATATTAACTTCAGAAAGGTTGACAGTGACAGAATTTGCTCACAGGCGTGCACTGAGATAGGCATCCCAGAAGGTTGCTTGCATCTGATCTTAAAGGCACGCCCTGGCAAACAAACCCCTTTCTCTCATTGCATGGTGGTTTGTTTGACTGCCTCCCAGAAGAGGTCAGAACTGATGTGTGAAGGGTGCACCCACATCATATATCCATAGAGTGACATTCTTCTTCAGCTCACTGCATGCAAGTGCCTGAGCACTGTTTCACTCACAGAGCAGATTCCGTTCTGCCACACACAAAAGCATTATTAGCTGAAACTCAACCCTGTATGAAACACAATGAAATGGATTCCCAGGCCTCTTTTTTCTTCTCCTTTCTCAGTGACTGAACTATCATGCCAGCTAATTTAGAGGGAAAATGCGCTGCAAACGAAGGGAGCAAAACAAATTATTTTCCTTTCACTTCAGATCGCTTGCAATTTCTCAATTTAAACCGCATCCAGCATGCGCAACAAGTTGCAGCTCTCAGCGTGATCTTACAGCCACATCTGCTGGGGAAGGCTGTGAAAAGATGAACCCTCACCAACACTCCCACTCTGTCACCACCACCTCCGCAACATGGAACCAGCTCGTCACTTGCTGAGAATGTGTTGGCTTTATGTCTTTTATTTTCCAGTGACCCACCATACTCTTTAGAGGTCTTTATATCAAGCTACAGGCAGTGTCCCATCAGGTAAATGTATGGGTGGCAGAAAGCACTCCAGAGCCATAAGGAAAGCACCATAATAGATACTGCAGGTGGAAATTCCTGTTATATTGCACATCCCAATAAAGGGTTATCTCTGATGCACCATCCACAGAGCTATCAATTTCCCAAGTCAACGCACTTTGGCCATTGCTTCTGCTACCAGGCAAAGGAAAATGAGGCAACATCACTTTGGAAATGGCCATGGCAGCATGGTAGCTCTGCTACACAGCAAAGAGAGACACAAGGAGAAATCTGCCCTTCTTGCTGCTGTTGTCCTGCCTGTTCTTATGCTGTAATGGGAGTGATGACTCCATGCTAGTGTCCATATAGTCACTCCTGTTTAACTGTGCAATGATAAGCAGCTCTGTGGAAGAGTGAGGAAAGGGAGCAGCATGGGCAGAAAATGAGGGAAGAGGATCTGGAGAGAGGAAGAATGCTAATGTGCAGCTGGAGAGGTATGTGGTAAGAGTAAAACAGTGACGGGGAAAAAAAAAAGTGGGAAAAAACCCAAAATGCATATGCTTTCATATGTTGGCGAGGTGAGCAGCTCCAGTACTGGCATGATCAGCAGCAGAGCACCCTAGCACGGTGCACAGGGGGGGGTTCCTGAACCAGGGGAACCTCAGGGGGAGCAGAGGGACCTGCCAGCCCACAGCTCACACCACAGTGTCTGAGGAGACCTGGGTGTGGCCAGAAGCAACAGCGGCCAAGCCCCCACACCTATAAAAGAAGCCCTTAGGAAGTGCTAGTGACCAGGAGCACCGCCAACAGGGCGAGCAAACAGAGCGTGGCACATCAGCAAGGGCATGGCACGGCAGTTTGCACAGAAGGGCCTGCAGGAAAGGCACTGTAACTCTGCCAGCTCGACCAGGGAGCAATGGTATCCACCCGGCAGAAAGCCATGGCCTCTAAGCTCTGCACCCACCACGACTGACGCAGCTCCCCAGACAGAGCTCTGGTGGGAACATGCTACCACCCAGGTGTCCGGCTGCCG
>NW_008825153.1:911306-914803 GCF_000699105.1 Pygoscelis adeliae | reverse complement strand
GAGTAAAAGTGAGAAAACTTGTGGGTTGAGATAATGACAGTTTAATAGGTAAAGCAAAAGCCGCGCATGCAAGCAAAGCAAAACAAGGAATTCATTCACTCCTTCCCCTCCGCCGGCAGGTGTTCAGCCATCTCCAGGAAAGCAGGGCTCCATCACACGTAACGGTTGCTTGGGAAGACCAACGCCATCACTCTGAACATCCCCCCCTTCCTTCTTCTTCCCCCAGTTTTTTATGCTGAGCATGACGTCACATGGTGTGCAATATCCCTTTGGTCAGTTGGGGTCAGCTGTCCCAGCTGTGTCCCCTCCCAACTTCTTGTGCACCCCCAGCCTGCTCGCTGGTGGGGTGGTGTGAGAAGCAGAAGAGGCCTTGACTCTGTGTAAGTACTGCTCAGCAATAACAAAAACATCCCTGTGTTATCAACATTGTTTCCAGCACAAATCCAAACCATAGCCCCATACTAGCTACTGTGAAGAAAATTAACTTTATCCCTCTCAAAAGCAGCACAGATTGGCAGTGCTAGGTTAATGGTTGGACTTGATGATCTTACAGGTCTTTTCCAACCTAAACGATTCTATGATTCCATGATTAACTAAAGAATGCTGAGGACACTGATAGCAGTGTTGGCTGGTTTTTGTCAGGTCAGTGTCCAGCAGGAACTGGACCCTTTCATAAAGACCATCAGTAGCATTGCCATCTGCCCTGTTTCAGTTGAATGTGTCACCAGGAATTTAAACCATTTTAAAATTGTAGCTCCTGGCGGGAACTGTTATCTGTGGGCCTCACTGATGGCTTGAGCACTCAGGTGAGAGCTGTGGGGACAGAATGGGCACTGGGCTTGCTCCAAGCATCCTTACTTCCATGCCTTCATCATTCTGTCCCTCCATCCCTTCATTCCTCTATCCCTCCACTCGTTCGTCCCTCCTGGCTTCCCCAAGGTCACTGGAGAAGAAAGCAATAGTGACAAGGCTTGGCTGGGCATGCCCCTCTGTTGTGACTTGGTGGAGGAACACACCCTTCCTTAGGCCCGTCAGCTACTTCTCCCAGTGTTGCACTTTATTCTGTAGTGGAGATGATAAGACAGAGAAAGAGAGTAAGAATAGAACATAGGCTTCAAATCAACCGATGGAGCAAATTCAAAACAAACCCAAGGAGACTCATCATGAAACTGGGGAGCTCTTCACCACAGGATGTTGTAGGTGCTGAAAAGTGGTGAGTATTCATGGGCACGTTCATGCCAAGAGAGCCACTGATTTTACAAATACACAGAAAGCACCCCCAGGTCAGGAAATCTCTGAACACCAAGTTCACAAAATGCCAGAAGAGTAATTTAGGGAAATATATGCTTACCTTGTTCTTATACCTGGTATCACCCTGGACCACTGTCAGAAACAGGACACCAGGCTACACAGCCAAAACAGCCTTTCTTATGTCCTTCTGTTAGCCCAGGACCTGTTACATCCTTCATGTAAGCAATATCCCCTCCTCCATTCAGTGTACATAAAAACACACAACCCAACAGACAGCTTTTTGGTCTCTCAGTATGTCCCACCTCTTCCCACCAATATCATCCCAACCTGCTACCTTTAACGTCAGTGTCATGCCAGTCCCTTAGAACCCTCTTTCCAATATTGAGCCAGTATTCAGCTTCCAGCACCATTTCTATCACTCAAAGGCTCCAGGGACTATGACACCAGATCCAAGTTAGTCCCAGTAATGCTTTAGTCCCTTCTGCCTCAGGCCCCCCACCAGGAACCTCAGATTCCCAAAGTTAGGTCTGGGAGATGGCAGGAAACGGCAAAAGCAAGGAGACATGATTTGGGAAGGAAAGAGTAAGCTAAATAAATCTACAAAACCAACAAGATGTCTTATCTTCTGCTACTTCAAAGTCTGGATTTGTTTGTTTTCTCCCAGCTTACACTTTTTTTCCTAGTTGCCAGTGCCAACACATACTCTCAAGAAGATGCTTTTAAAGCTTTGTTTGCTTTGTAAAATGCTATTTTTGTTGTAAGGTGTAATGAGTACCTAAGAAATCTCTTGTACCCCTGTCAAAGACAGAAATCTAACTAAAGAAGAGGTTTTTTTCTTAGGAAACAGCATAAGCTCAGTCCAAAACAGGTCTATGATACAAAATTACTTCCAATAACTTAGACTATCTTTGTCTTAGAAGCTGTTGGCCTAAGGCATCTTGTGTAAAGGAAACAAGTGCAACATTTACAGGCTGGCTTAGGGCATCTCATTTAAAAATTTACAAACTATTCAGGCTTTGCTTGCCCACAGGCTTTCCCCCCACTCCTTCCTCAAACAACCATGTCTTCAGGCAATATATGTGCTAGGATTGACCAAATGCCATTGACACATTTCTTGTGCCAGAAGGGAGGCATAACACCCACCCAGCTACCCATTCGAGCACAGTAATTTGATCATTATCATCCTGGCGTTGCAGCATGTTCCTGCAGGCTCGTAAGAAATTGTTCGGTCTGATAGCAAACATCACCACAGCAGCAAATACTCCCTTTCACGCAGCATTGCTGGGCATGGCTCTTTTTTTCTAAAAATGGCTCTTTAATAGGTCTCTGAGATCCTGAAACCCAGTCAGGGACGTGTGTGTTGGGAGGGGATGGGGGGCAAGCAGACACTCTGATTAATAGGACGATGATGAATTGTGTGCGTGACCTGAAGCATTAATTGTGCCTTTTCCATCTCAATCTGAGAGCTGCCTCAGCAGAGCAGCCATCCAGGCAGGGCAATGGCAAGTCACAAGGCTCTGAAAGATGCACTTTTATGTGCAGAAACAATGGTTATTTTTAATCTGCCTCACATTTCAGGGCTCTGTGCTGCTTTCCCTGCAGCAGGGAGAGGGAGGCGAGACCCCACCGGGTATCTGCTGGCTGCGGTAAGATCACATGCAGGTCCACACTCAGAATATTTATTAAACAGGACAAGAGTGAGGAGAGACAGTGCATGACATGCAGATCAAATATCAGCCACAGAGGTCACAGAGATTGTCACAAGCTCAACAACATGTTTAAAAGGTTCCTGGCAAGCTCTGACTGCAGACTCGTCCTTATTCTGCATCCAGCTCTTTGGCCATACACTGGAAAGGTAAGATGGACACAGGCCTGGGCACTGATTTGCCGCTGGCTGGACCACTGCCATCTTAACTTGAAGCAATTGTGTCCCCTTTCAAGTAGCTCTTTCCTAGACAATGTCTAAATATCATTTGAGGAGTAGCACAGGCCAGGGACTGCTCCCAAAGGGCAGAACGAATTGCCCATTTCAGGTAAGGGTGTTTAATCATACACATGCCAACTTGCTATGTGTCCTCCAGACCAAAGAATGGACTTTGACCCTTATTTACCTGTAAAACACTGCCATAGAAACTAGACTCTAGACCCAGCTGAATTTATTTTAGGATAACTATTACAGCCCAGTGGTATTTCATAGAGAAAATTAAGACAAAAAGAACCCCAGATCTTCTTCCTCTATGGACTCA
>NW_008825153.1:887986-910797 GCF_000699105.1 Pygoscelis adeliae | reverse complement strand
CAGCAGACCCTGCTAAAAAGTTTGCCGCCATCTTTTTTATCAGCCCCCTTTAAGTACTGATAGGCTGCAATAAGGTCTCCCCAGAGCCTTCTCTTCTCCAGGCTGAACAACCCCAACTCTCTCAGCCTTTCCTCACAGGAGAGGTGTTCCACGCCCCTGATCATTTTTGTGGCCCTCCTCTGGACCCGCTCTAACAGGTCCGTGTCTTTCTTATGCTGAGGGCTCCAGAGCTGGACACAGCTTTGTGTTGGCTTTATGTCTTTTCTTTTCTGACAGATCAAGACAATGATTCCTAAAATAATCATAGAATCATAGAATGGTTTGGGTTGGAAGGGAACTTTAAAAGTCATCTAGTCCAACCCTAAATAATCATAGGTAGCATAAGACTAAAACTCCAAACAATTTGGTCTGGAGTCATACTTTTAGCCCCTTTATGCTTTCCTGGTCTAGATCCACGCATTGTTCTTGCATCCATCTCCTGCTCTTTCAACCTTGTTCCCTGTTGGACTACCACAGCTCTTTGGTGGCCCCAATTCTTATTTCTTCTTCTGGGCTGCTCAGCCCCACTCCTCGCTCTTGCTGTCAGCACCTTCCACTCCATGTCCTGGCCATTTGTGGACCCATGGGGTCCTGCCTTGCCGTTCAGACTGCTGCCTCCCATCACTTTGCCATGTCCTCACCTTGGCTTCAGTACCCCAGCCTTGTTTCTGCTGTAGCTCCGGGTGTGACTGCCCATGCCCTGATCAATAGCTCCTCCCACAGATATCCAGTGTTTGCCTTCCATGCACTTTGGGCTGTATAAGCAAGCAGAGTGAAAACAATTTAGGATAAGGGCTGTTTGCAAATTACAGGCTTTGGATTTGGCTAGTTGCTGAGCCAAGATATCACTGCTTTCCAGAGAGAAACAAAATCTGACTTTTTTGGCTTTCTGCATATATTTTCATTGAAATTCTAATTTTCCAAATGACCTCCAGCCAGGCTGAGCTCATGGCTTCTACAGGGCTTTGAGCCCAGGATGGAACATAGATTTTAGTACTGCCTCTGCTACACTGCAGTGGCTGGAATTAAATTATTGGCTTCTTCATGTGGAAGGCTCTGGGATTTGCAAAGTGTAACTTCTTCATCAAGAACAATTGCCTATATGAATTAATTAGAGCTTTAGGACATGGAATTCCAACATGCAAACAAAAAAATCCTGATTGGGAAAGGGTTAATGACTCTGACAAGGACAGTCCTGGGCTCCAGCCTTTGCTGGAGGACTGCAGTGCCTGAGAGCAGTACTTGAGTACCAAGGGATTGGGAATACTGACTTTGTTGACAAAAACCCTGACTCTTGATTTCTTTATCAAGGCAGAGGTTTCTTCTGAACTGATCGATACTGTCCTGCTCTGGCCTTCTCTTGCGTGTAAAGATGAGAGAACCCTAAGTTCTCTCCCATAAAAGAGAAGTTATCATGAAGCCTAGTGAGTCAGGAAGGAGACTTAGCACCTGCCTTCTACCCAGCCAAGTGCTTTTCAAGCTAGGGAGCAGGAGCAGTTTGCAGTAAAACAAGTCCATTGGCACTTCCTTCCTTAGCCAGCTTTGTGTTTTGTTGGCTTCTTTGCATGCATTCAGACATGTGCATCTGCCTAACACTATGCAGAGAGCAGTTGCACTAACTGCAGTTCAGTGGGATGACTCACACACAAGTTTCTGCAAGACTGGGATGTCCATTAGTAGGAATTTTAGGGCTTTAGATGGCTATGTTCATCTAATAAATTAGACATAGTATACATTTCTGACCAGTGTTTAACCTTTGATCAAGTTTCCTAAAGAGAAGCAAAATGTATATTAATAAAAGAGTCTGTAGCTCTACAGGACATAAAGGGAAGCTTCGAAACATGAAATCAAGTCCACAAACATGATTTCAGACAGAGAAGTAAATAATGAATACATTTTCCCTCCATGAGTAAGCAAACAGATGGGAAGCGATACAGAGGTTTCAAAAGGGAAAATCATGAAGTTGTGTTCCAAAGAAAAAAGCTGCAAGATCCATTCAGATGTGTCTCGCTGGCTCATCAGAGGCAACCCAACAAGCTGGGTGAAATCCTGCTTTGTTAGACGGAGCTTTGGTTTTTCTCCCTTGTTCTTTTATCCTCTGGTGTTTCTTGTTTTTCTTGCAGGAAGAGGAGCCCAGGGTGACCTCTCCCCAGCTCCTTTCCATATCAAAGCTGTAGAGCTGAATGTGCTCTAAAATGAACTGTGTCATCCTGGGAGATGTGAACAGCCATCTCTACAGCTTCCTGACCGGTTCAGCCGGCAGATCCTTCAGACTGCCTAAAGTAGAAAGCAATGTGCATTCACCTGTTAAGCAAATACCATCAGCAGTGTCCTCTTCAACAAAGGAAGCACAAACAAGAAAGCATATGCTGTGGCAATGCTGTCTACCTGAACTGAATTTTTTTTGCTCTCACCCATTTATTTTTTTTAGCATGTCTGCACACAGACCATCCTACGTGCTAAAGATCCTGCTCACACAACTCTAGTTTCCGTGTTGATCAGGCACTAAACCAACACGGCCACATATTTTAGCGTTCTTCACTCTCGGTAGCTTGACTGGCTCAGCACTTGCCTGGGGAACTATGAATTAGGCCTTCCAGGCACATTACCTGCATAGAAACTTCCCCTCGACCGTCAGACACATCTTCTGAGACCATCCAGTAACAGCTAATTACTATTTCTGGCAATTTTCGAAGCAATATTATGCAAAGAACTTTTACGCATGCCAAGGGTTGAACGTTTATCTTTTCCTTGCCCGTGGTGGGATTCCTTGTAGTCTTCTCAAATTTTTAATTCTAAGAATACATTTCTATAAAGGGCACATCTCAAAGCAAATTCTCAATAGAAAATTCTCTATAGAAAATGTTTCTTTAGGAGCTGTACTCATTCCATATAATACCGGGCAGGGGTAAGATTATGTCACACCTAAGAATGTTTCTGATCCATTTAAGGCAAAATAACTATTGATTCTCATACACAAACAGAAGAGTAAATATGACAGAGATGATTTCACTGCTTTGAAAATTCCAGGAGGTAAGAAAAATAAATACAAACCAACCAGTGTGCGTTTTGTCAGATGAAATCAGTTAGGAATGATATTTTCTTTCTGAGAGTATATGACCATTATAAAAAAAATGAAAAGGTAGGTTGGTTTGGTTTTTAACAAGAAAGAAACAATAAATGCACACTTGCATCCACCGATAGTCACTCTCTGGGCAGATGTGACTGGCAGCTTTCTCCAGCTACAGCCAGGAGATTGAAAGAAAACTTAGGGGAAGTAAAACAGGCAGTTTAAAAGAAAAAAAAAAAAAAAAAAACTGAGTAGCCTGGGAGCAGGAACATCAGCAACATTTGTCTTTCTGAGTGGCAGAAAGTTATCAGAAGGTCAGTAACACCAGGAAGACAGCCACACAAAGTATGGTGTGGCAGCCATGTGCAATCCCTCTGCTTTTTTGCATTTCAGATTGTACTTGTCTGGTTTCAAAAATAAACCAAAACATTTAATAACCCCAGAAGGCCAAAGGGGACTGGGATTTGAATGACAGAGATTGGATTTAAATGAGAGATCCATGCCAGACAGTGGGAAATCTGGAGACACTAAACAAAAGAAAAGTGCAAAAAAGGCAAGTCAGAGGAAAACTCTTTGGATACCTTCAGCAAAACACCATGTAGCTCAGAAAACAAGAAAAGATGAGCTCTGGCTCTTGATTCTTTCACCAAATAGCTAGCCTGCTTCATCACAACCTCCAATGAAAGCTTTGGCCCCACTGGCTGTGTCAGCCAAACACTGAACCCGTGATCCGAGCCTTGAGTGCACCAGTACTTTTAACATTCATGCCCAGGAGACAGATTAAAATGGGAATAACCATCACAAAAGCCTCAGCAGTGGGCTGCAAATCTCAGGAAGCTGGCTTCTCATTTGTGCAAAGGAAAAGCATAGAGCAAAATGAAAACCCCATTCAGTTCCTTGTCCCATGACACCCAGGACCACAAAGGTTTGCTGTTCCTCCCATCACTGTGAGCACTAATCTCTTTAGCTACATATTTGAAAATACACCTCACGCTTCCCTAAAATTCAGAGCTCACTCAAGCACACAGCAGTAAGTGCTAGTTGTAGATGACTTTCCATGCTGTAGGGTACAAAATGATTTGGCAGACTTTGCTTTGCAGAGGTCTAATTTCATCCTGATAGATAGGAATATACATTGGGAAGGGATCCAGAGAAGTCAAAGTGTGGGAGGAGAGCAAGGAAGGTGAGAAGAAGCTGCTAAGCAGACACTAGCAGTGCAGTCAAACAAGTTGTTTGAGAAACAGTCCAGGCACTTCCTTCCTTGAACCATTCTTATACCAGGGCAACACACTTATCCCAGGAGGTGCTATACCAATATATTGGGTTTGCATGGCAAGGTTTTGGTAGTGGGGGGGACTACAGCGGTGACTTCTGTGAGAAGATGCCAGAAGCTTCCCCTATGTCCGATAGAGCCAATGCCAGCCGGCTCCAAGACGGACCCGCCACTGGCCAAGGCCGAGCCAGCCAGCGATGGTGGTAGCACCTCTGTGATAACATATTTCAGAAGGGGGAAAAAACTGCTGCGGAACAGCAGCTGGAGAGAGGAGTGAGAATATGTGAGAGAAACAACTCTGCAGACACCAAGGTCAGTGAAGGAGGAGGGGGAGGAGGTGCTCCAGGCGCTGGAACAGAGATTCCCCTGCAGCCCATGGTGAAGACCATGGTGAGGCAGGCTGTCCCCCTGCAGCCCATGGAGGTCCACGGTGGAGCAGATATCCACCTGCAGCCCATGGAGGACCCCACGCTGGAGCAGGTGGATGCACCCGAAGGAGGCTGCGACCCTGTGGGAAGCTTGCATTGGAGCAAGCTCCTGGCAGGACTTGTGACCCTGTGGGGGACCCACGCTGGAGCAGTCTGTTCCTGAAGGACTGCATCCCATGGAAAGGACCCACACTGGAGCAGTTCATGAAGAACTGCAACCCTTGGGAAGGACTCAAGTTGGAGAAGTTCATGGAGGACTGCCTCCTGTGGGAGGGACCCCACGCTGGAGCAGGGGAAGAGAGCAAGGAGGAAAGGGCAGCAGAGACAACATGTGATGAACTGACCGCAACCATAGAGCAGCTTTGGTGAGCACCTGGAGTCCAGCCAAGGTCAACCCACCACAACCATGTTTTGAATTTTAGTGAAATCATATGGCCAAACATTTCTTATGGGCAGTGCAAAAATGTTAATCCACTATGCCACAGTCATAGTGGGGCTCAGACTTACACTGGGCCCCATTACCTGCTGGTGTAACCTGGCATCACAGTCAACAAACTCAACAACTCATACTCTTCAGGAGGAGTTAGCTGAGAGATTGTCAGGGAGCTAGTCCTGCTTGAAGGTGGGCCAAAAGTAAGCCCAGCAATGCTGATTTCATACACATTTTCAGGACAAATGCAGTAGCTGCAAGTTCTGAACCCAAAGCAAAGGCTTCCTAGCCCTGAGTTTTATTATAGAGCAACTTCTTGATTTGGACTTTGGTCTGGTGAGCAGGGGCAGCAGTTGTCTTGCAGGAGATACATTTATATTCCAAGATGCACAATGAGTGGGCAGTACTCACTATCACTCTGCCCCAGCCACCCCCCTCCGTCTACAGCCACAGGGAGAGAGAGAAGTGCTGCACATTACTGCTGTGCACATCTTTGCTGCCCAGGGTGTCCAGAAAGACCAAGCAATTGAACTGGCTGACGGATGCAAGATGTGCTCATGCCCTATCACAGGAACACAGGCCTGGAGAGGGATAGCTACATCGAGTTACTTTCTCCCTTGGGCAACTGTGCCTGTACTTCCTATCATAGCCCTACCATATGCCTATTTAGGGCTGATGATAATCATGTTTTTTCCCAGAAATACACTGCATTGTTTCTCCCCTGTTTGGCAGCTTCAGCGAAGCACTGAGGAAGCAGCCCAAATGAATGCATTTGCGCATCACATAAATTCTTGAAAGAAAAGGTTATGCAAATATTTCATTTCCACAGCAGCGGGCTTTGACCTCAGGGCAACCTCTGTGGCTGTGTTCTCTCTGCTAAAGGCTTTCAAGTATGCTCAGATCTGGCATGTGAGATTAATCGCCATGTAAAGGGCTTAGGTTTTGTGCTGAAATATTGTTGAAAGGCATCGTAATGATTCCTCTGACTCAATAGGAAAGGAGTCTTGCTATACAGCTCCAGTTTGGCCAGTGGGATGATTTCATTCCAGCTCCTTCAGGATTAAAAGTTCAGGTTCCTTCTGCAGCGGTCTAACATCCAGCTCCTCCAAGGCATTGGGGTACCCCAGACTCAATACATAGATGTATAAGGGGAGCAACTATATTCATGTAATCAGACTCCTTGGCTCATCCTAGACATAGCTCCTCAGTTGGCAATTTCTTTGGCCAACTGAATGGCCACAGATTCATTGCTTGTGCTGGAACAAGAGCACTGTCACCACCTCTCATCTCTGGGCTTTTCTGGGGAATTTTTCCAGACTTGTGCTGGCTGCGATGTGACTGTGACTGCCAGAAAATGGTCTGAAATTGTAGTCTTTCACAGCAGGTCAGCTCTAGACTCATATATTAAACCAGGTATTAAACACTAAGGGGAACAAAAGTGTTGAGCAAGATGTAGCATAAGTTGAGAACAGTTATTTGGCTCAGGGCCAGCACACAGTGATAATTTTCTAGCATTAGGGACTTCCTCTGACAGAGCTGTGATCTTTACATTTAATGGCTTTTGATGAATTTCTTTTCCCCTTTTAATTTAGCCACTGCTGTTTTACTCCACCCAGACTTCTGGCATTCTCACTGACCTGTGGCAAGAAATTCAAAATGTTCATAAAAAACCTATGTGAAGAAATGAAAGAAAAATATTTTTTCATGTGCAAACATTGAGATCTCTCCCTCTGTCCCTTTATTCACCTGATTTGCTGTAGACTTCTCTGTTATTCAGCTTGGCAAAGACTCCTTCTGTATCCCTCACTGTGGAGGATACATCCTTGTAGACCACTGTCCTCAGAGCCAGGCTCTCCCAGCCTTTTGAACACATTTAGCTTTCCTCTCCAGCTTTGGTTTATCTGTTTCCTATTCAGGTGACAGTCTTGCTATTCCTTTTAATTAAAACAAGCATCTGGAGAGGCAAATGCTTCTCTGCATGTGTTATCTCTGGCACTTGACTGACTAAATAACAACTTGTTGTCTCAGCAAAGGGCAACTCCATCTTTCACAACTATGTACATCTTCCAGTGTGAAGTGCATCTCCTGCTGATCCTTATGTTTGATATATCCTTATATCTGCAGGTATCTGTACAAGCACGCTAGATACCGACAACTACATGGTATACAAGTATTGCTCATTACGGTGTGTGAGGTTCTGGTTTAGGAATGATTTCTGAACAACTTTGGGACAAGAATAGGTCACGGTTGACCTACAAAGGCTTTCTTCTATGAAGCGATATTTTTTGTTGCCCTTGCTGTCCTTCCCTGCACCTTCTACAGTGCAACCTCCTTTAAGGAGTGTGCACACAGTTGCCAGAATCATAACAAAATTGAAGTCAGAAAGGACCTCAAGAAATCCTCTTGTCCAAACCCTGCTCAAAAAAGGGCTTTGAGATTAGATCTGATTGCTCAGGGCCTTGACCTATAAATTTTTTTAATATCTCCAAGGATGGAAACTCTACAGCCTTCCTGTGCAGCCTGTTTCAGTGTTTGAATTAGCATTGATAGCAAGGAAATTTTGGCAATAGACATTCATCCCAGTCTTCTCTAACCA
Source organism: Pygoscelis adeliae (assembly GCF_000699105.1). Classification (NCBI taxonomy): domain Eukaryota; kingdom Metazoa; phylum Chordata; class Aves; order Sphenisciformes; family Spheniscidae; genus Pygoscelis; species Pygoscelis adeliae. The sequence continues at coordinate 902,961 of NW_008825153.1, read as the reverse complement.
TTGGATTACCACATTCTGGAACAACTTTTGGATGAGCACCTGCCAGCCTGGACCTGACTAGCATTGTATCTCTGTTCTTTCTGTCTCATTATCAATATCTCAAACTAGTTCTTCTCAAGAGTATTGGCTCCAAGGACTGTGACAGCTTTCAAATTGATTGCCCATGGTCACTTCTTGTTCAGATCCAATTTCAGAATATTTACTGTGGCCTCATGGGCAACAATCTGGAAATCACTTCCTTCAGCCTTTCTGCCCATTGATGCAAACTTTTTATTGGTACCATATGTGCTGGTTTTGGCTGAGATAAAGTTAATTTTCCTCATAGTAGCAGCATGGGGCTATGTTTTGGATTTGTGCTGGAAACAGTGTTGATAATACAGGGATGTTTTCATTATTGCTGAGCAGTGCTGACACAGAGTCAAGGCCTCTTCTGCTTCTCACACCACCCCACCAGCGAGCAGGCTGGGGGTGCACAAGAAGTTGGGAGGGGACACAGCCGGGACAGCTGACCCCAACTGACCAAAGGGATATTCCACACTTTAATGAGGAGCCCTGCTCTCTGTGTGTTAAAATTTTGTGTCTCTTTGTGCCAGGGTAAATGTGTGTCTAACAGTGGCTCAGAGCTGGCCTCTTTCATACCATCTCTGTAATAAAATAGGATCTCCTTATTATTGTTCTTACTATTTTATTTCAATTATTAAACTGTTTTTATCTCAACCCACGAGTTTTTCTCACTTCTACTCTTCCAATTCTATCCCCCATCCCACCTGGGTGGGGGAGGAGTGAGCGAGTGGCTGTGTGGGGCTTAGTTGCTGGCTGGGGTTAAACCACAACACCGTAGAAAAGAAAAGTCAATGGATCAAACCAGCCATTTGAAGACACTTCCCGCAGTTCTTTCTGTCTGGAATAACTGGGAAAAAGGAAGGAAGTTTTGATACCTTCTTGCTTTTTTTTTTTAAATCCTTCTTTATCAAGACTTGAAAAATATCATGTTTTCAGGTTTCCAGATGGCCCCAGCTCTATGATTATTTATTGTGTGGACATGAGGAGGCTGGTTGGCAGTAAACAAAGGTCCACAAATTTTCAAAGGAATTCATACCACTTGTTGAAAAACTAATTAAGTATCATACAGACTAGATGCATGCTACAGTGATTGCAAATGCTTTGTGTCTCAAGTGCTATCTTAGCACAGACATCAACTTTATAATTTTAATTTCCTTACACTCACCCTCTCTTCAGTTCCGCCCGAGTGATTTATTTGGGCTTTTCAAGTGGTATAAATTAGCATAAATTGAAATGTCAGTATCAGGCAAGAGAAAAAAAAAAAAAAAAAACAAAGCAAAGAAACAAAAAACCCACCCAAAAACTCAAAAACTAATCACTGTTGGGAAAACTATGTGTCTTTTCTTCAGTTTCCTGAAGAGTCCTTATTTTTAACTAAGGAAGCATTGCCACTTCAAAATGCTATCAAGTAGTTTAGTTAGTCTCATAAAGCAGAAGGAAGTGCAGGTCATGGCTTAGAAGACTCTAACTGGTTTGTCATTCTCAGTTTCCCATTCTTATAGTGTAGGAGTAGATAAATCTCATTATTTATATGGCTAGGACGGATGACAACACATGGCACAGAGCCTTGCTGGGTGACGGGTGTCCTGAGTGCAGATGGTGGGCTATGACCGACCCAGCAACCTCACATTGGTAGCTGAGCAACCACTTTGCAATAGCTGTGTGACATCCCTACCTGTGTTTAAGACTTGGTCAATCACAGGATAAACTAAGACACAGACATCATCCCAATTTAGTAGCACTGCAGCCTGCCTGCTATTTTTCAAACCTCATCCCAGAGGAAGGGTGGAGAACATTTCTCTGTTTGAGGCTTATGCAGAAGAAATTCATGCAGTCTTAAAGGACTGACTGCTGCTTTTGTTTCATACAGAGGATGTTTGGATGGTATCACATTGGGCAGAAGAAGAATATAGGAAATTACCTTTCTTATGAGCAACTCATTGCTCTGAGTACAGACAAGAGGCTAGACGCTGAAGAAACCCAAGAGAAAAAGATGATCCCTAACACAGTAAACTTTCCAGCTAAGGTGACAGGGATTAGACATACAGACGATGGTGATGTGCTACATGACACTGTTTTACAAGAGGTTTTTGAAAAGCCAAGGGTCAGTAAGCCAGTGCCATTTCTACTTCATCTTGTCCATTCTCTGGTCTTTAGGAAATCCTCCATCTATCGTCACCACCTGTGACATGAAATCAAATCTAGGAGCAACCATTTGAGAAGTCATAAGCACACCGTTGAGAAGCAAAGGTGCTTTTTCTGTAACCGTACCTGTAAGGGAAGGAGGATGGCTGTCTTTCTTCACTGTTCATCAAATATGCAAGCATCGTTTGACCAAAAGTGCTAAATAAGAGCCAAATGTCACAATGTATGGTGATGGCTATATTAACGAACTATGTAACTAGGAGCAGCCAGGAAACAAATGAAGTGTCTGGAATCAGTTTTCATTTCAAAGTGCAATCACTTCAAATCAGCTGCAGTACTTTGTACATGGCTTTTGCAGCCTGGATGCTGTAGCCACTGATTTTTCACACAACTGTAACTGTCTCACTCTGACCTCATGATCTTGCTGCACACAATTCATTGTGCCCACCTCCCGTCCCTCATCAAGTGCTTAGACCATAAACTCACATGCCTTTGCACACAGGGGCTGCAAGTGGTAATCTTTGATTATATGCAGCCTAGCTTTTCCCTCTTGCTGTTATTCCATGCCAAAGGGAGGAGCAGATTTCCAGAGGTAGCAGGAATCAAACATTTCAGAGTGGGGAGCTCCATTATTTCAACACTGCAGGTGCATTATTGCTCCTCGAGGCTCATTACTTCCTTCGCCTTCAAGGAAATCAGTGACCTTGAAGGGATCAATAAGTACATTATTACTCTTGTTCAATTACATTCCTGCCTGATTCTGAGCCATCTGAAGGAAGACATTCATTGGATTCAGCTTTCATGAGCCGATTGCTACACAGCCAGGCAGCTTAGCTCTGAGGTGGTGCCAGCCGTCCCCTCCTTGTACAAGGTACACTGCCTGTAAGGGTAGTCAGAACACATCGTATCTGAAAGGCAGCAATGAATGTATTAGGGATGAAGCGCAAAGACATTAAAGCTGCTGAATATTCTTTTTGACAACCTATGAGCTCTCCAATTGCTCAACTGTAGAATTGCAGCAGCGTTTAGGGCAAGAGAGATTTCATTGCTTATTAGTTGCTTTGTTCAGTACGAAGTTCTCTCTCTAGCTCTTTTTAGAAAGGGAAGGATTCCCATTTCCTAAAGCACACTGTTAAACATCTTTGCATGTATGCCCTATTTTTATGCCATAACAAAGAGAGACAAATCTGGAGCCAGCTTTGTCAGATTCTGTGCCTATACAAGTAAAACTTCTCAGAATAGGAAACCTGTTCATTTTCCAAACTTACTGCACAAAGGGGAAAGCCATCTCCCCAGACTACTTGTCTGCATGTTGGTGACACTAAGCCCAAAGACCACGTTCTCATCTCAGTTAAATTGGCATCAACCCATTCATTTATCATCATTGCCCAGCTAACTTCCAGTTTGCAGCTGCGATACTATAACCCTTTGCAATCCCTTCTGTCATTAGCGCAGGCACTTGAGGCAAGACAGGTGACAAGACTTAGCTTCATTTTTCTTTTGGAAAAAGAGACTTTATGATGATCTGCAACCCTTTGTCCTGCCAGAAGCTTTCTGCTGGAGGAATTTTCTTAATCATACAAAGATCTAGATATTACTGTCAATTTGAAAGTCTGCAAAGTTTGAAATGGAAATGAAAGGCTTATTTTAACAGAGGACAATTAACTGTTGGAGCTTATTATGATGGGATGAAGGAAAAATCTCCACTGCTTGAGCCCCTTAATCAAAGGTGGATATCCTTCTAAAGAGTGGTGATAAATCATTAAGCAGCAATCTAAATGATACTATAAAACCATGTGAAGTATCCACTTAAGACATCTTTATCCACACCCTGAGCCTTTGTATCTGTTTATTCTTTTGGTGGATCAGAGCACTAACCCATCACACCATCTGCGCTTTACAAATAAACGAATCCACACAAGCTTTTCCTTAAAACAAAATTCATTATGTGGTATCAGTACCAACCCGGAGGCTTTTAACAAGACTTCTACAGGCAGGTGTGTGTTTTTCCTTCAAGAAAAAATTCAGAAATCAGCAGGATATAGTCAAGCCGCAGTGCAGAAAGGGACAAATGCTGCCAGTGTCATGTTATCCCCTCCAATTCATTCTTCTGTCAGTCTTTTCCCACTCTGGATTTTCTCACTGTCAAGAGACCAGTGCTTCGTTTCAGCATCTCAGGGAGAGATGGCCTAAGAATCTGTTTGCTGGATAGACAAAGGGAGAAGTCCCACTTCAAGCAAAGAAAGCTTTGGAGGGATTTTCTAAAGCATCCTTACGAATTGGGGTAAAATTGCCTTTGACATTCAAGGAACTACTTTCTCTTCCCATTCAGGTATATTTACCCAAGATATGATCTTCAGAATATCACAGGGAAATGGAATCACTCTTCACCTCCTAGGATCATACAGGGATTTACAGCCCAGGTACTCCAGGCTATGGCAAGGACCCGAGGCAATGGAAATGTTCTTGATCTCTCCTGCTTTCTTCCTGAAGAATGTCATCATTCCCTAGGTTTTTGACACTGAAAGTATTACATTTGTGAGAAGATGTTGGGAAACATTTGGAAGTGGAAGGATCTAGACTGAATACTCTTACCGCATTTCTGCACCAGCTTTCTATTACACGGCTGGATCAACTGCTGGACCCAATGACTTTAGTGGACCACTCCTGGCCTATGTTAAGCGAAAATCTAAGAAGGCCTGATGTGATACCATGAGAGACTCAAATATCCCAAAATGCAGACCAGTTGCAATTCATAATGAAACCTCAGTGTTTCTTTCTTCCCCAGAGGAGGACGGAAACCTGGTTTTCTGGCTGCCACGTTGCCCAGCCATCAGCACTGGAGCGGAGGACTCCAGAGGCTGCGAGATACTGACAGGTAGCCATCCATCCAGCATGCCACTCGCAGGGTGCTGGCAGGCAACCTGCAAGTAGAGCAGGCTAGTGAGCAATTTGCTGAATGGAAAAAAAACCCACACCAAACCTTCCTCAGGATGTTGCAAATGACACAGATCAGCAATTCCAGGAGCAGGGGTGTTTTTCTCAGCATTTTCTCCACCACTTCTTACAAGTTCAATATTTCCTCAGCCGTGCTGTATTTCTTGGTTCCCAGAGACTCATTGCTGCCGGTCAGACAGAGGGCTGTTTCAAGCTGCATCCTGCCCCGCTGCAGGAAAAATCCTGACACTGGCTTTGGCTAACCTAAATTTCCTTTGAGACGTCTCTTCCCCGGGTGTTCAGTTTAGTAACTATGTGATTTTCTGGATGTTATGTTTTACAAATAGCAAAAATTACCTTTTAGTGGAGAAAGAACAAAGAAATACTCAAGTCTCTTGACTGCATGAGAATTGCAGCCTTTAGCTCACACAGTTAAAATTTACAGATGGTGCTTTGAAGGAATGACTTGGAACAGGGCCTATCTTCCCTTTGCACAACAAAGACCCATTGCAGCGTAGGAGCAACACTCAATAAAAGTGTTAATTAATCAATTTTCTTTAGGAAGATATCAGAGAGAATGGTTCCCAGACAATTCGGCTGGACAACTGTTTCTGAGACATAAAAATCAGATGTGATTGACTGGATTAAAGAAGCAAAGGGGCACAGACACACACAGTTCCTGCAAACCACTGCCTAGATTTACCCTTCCCATTTCAAAACACTGCTCTAAAATACCTCTCTGGGGCAGATTCCTTTGATGGGGAGAGATTTATGGTAGCATTTTCCCACAGCACATACCCATTTCACTCCAAAGTAGCTCCAGTTCTGAGCAGTAATAAAAAGTAAATTACATTTATTAAATCCCTTGATCCCACCTTTAAGGACTGCCAGTAACAGCATTTTCATAAAAGGAAATGTGTCTCTCAGCTCCAAGTCTTTCAATTTCTGTTGGAATTTAAAGTGGGGAATAATTTCTTAAGAAAAGATTTCTGCCAATGGCTGACATTCATGTTAGGCATGGTTAATATTTAATAAAATGTTGAACACACCATGCTATATTTCAAACTCTTCAAAGACTAGATACTAGATGAATATCATATGAGCAAGATTTCAACTTACCGACTGTTCATTGCCATTGCTCGGGAGACTGTGAACTTTCAAATAGCTTTTTGTTTGGGGGGGATTTTTAGATGGATTCCTATCAGAGGAGAGGCAGTGTTGGAGGAGATAAAGTCCCTCTTGGAAGCAGGAGGAGTCAAGACGCCGGTCACACACAACACAAACCCTGCATGTTGGCTTCACAGTACTTCTTGGCCATTTGTCCACAGCCTTGGAAGGACTCAAGAACATCTGTACAGGCCCAGATCAGAGCTCCTGGTGTCCTACCCCAGGGTATGGCAAGCACGGGGTAGTTAAAGAGGAGTATAAGGACAGGTCATAGAGAAAATGGTTCTTCTCTGATATACCCTCCCATCATCTGCTTTGGCGACTATGCTGATTTTAGGAACTTCCCTACCTGAAGATAGGACCCAAGTCACTGTTGACATGCCCCATATGTTTAATAACAGAAAATCCAAGAAACTAATGTGCTTGCTAGATGAGTGCCTCTAGCGTACCAGTCCTATGGGAAGCAGTGGATATCAGTGGAAGGATAAGACACAGGAAAAGTGTTTTGCTCCTCATTGTTCTCTGCTCTGTGCAAACACATCATTAGTCCCTCATGTCACCAGTTCATCACTTTCCATGACAACTAGATCTACTTTATGAATAGCCAGAAAATAAGCCCAAGTCCGATCACTGGTTTCTTGCTTGCGCAGCTTGAAACCATTGTGGATCCTCATATATTGCAAGAGGGAACAGGACTCTCAGTGACCACTCCACTGTAGCTCCTCTTCTCCTCCAACTGGAGGGAGGACTGTGAGATTGCATTGTCACAGTGACGTATTCACCACCCAATGAAGCAGCTTCCAGGAGCTGTGTTCGATACTAATTATAAAGTCCTAGCAGAATCTCTGGCCCATTTGGATTGGTAGCATCCCACCTTCCCACTGAAAAAATCTGATGAGACCAGCTCCTACCAGTGCTTTCTACTCATTCCTGGTATCACAAATGCTGGTTCTGCTCTTAGACTCTCATCATCATCTTTAAAGTCCTTAGAAAAATGAATCAGACCTCCTCAGCAAGCCCATTTTTCTACTACAGAGCTGCAACAGCTGTAGTTAACAGAGATGTAAGGGCTGAGACTTTGCCAGAATGATGGATGGTTATTGACTCTAGAATTCCCTGAAAGTAGTTGTATGATGCAATTCGTGTCCAGCAATGGCAGTACATTTACCAACAGTGATGGAAAGGGACTTACACTCCAAATTTATCCAGGAAAAATACTGTTGTCACAGATAAATTAATTCAGGTTATCAAAAGAAGGCAAAGGAAGAGGAGCAGACTGTGAACAGCAGTCCTTCATCCCCTGTGTGTTGCCACAACACTGTGATGATGAATGAAAGGATTATTAACAACAGATATAGAAGCAGAAAACCTGTCTCCAGTTCTTAAATTTTACCTATTTTTAAATTAAATCACTCACTAGAATACAATCACCTCCAAATAAAGAGAAGTGTTAGCTTTTCGGACACTTATCCACAAATATGCATATGCAGGCTTGAAGACAAGGAAGGAAGGACACCACCCCGCTGTGGGATTTTTTGTTTGTTTATTTGCTTGTTTGGTTTTGGACAGAGCCTTACTGGAATTTGATCAGAAATCACTGTTGACATGCCAGTATTTGGGAAAAGACTTCAAAATCTTTTTCAGGTCTCTTCCAAAATAAAGTCTGGCCTGTTAGGCAGTGCCCATGCTTACACGCAGTGGTACTGATTTAGCTGTGACTCCGGGAGAAGAGTGCTGCAGGGGATGAAAGGTTGAAGCTGCCATGGATTTATTGAGGGAAAAGCCCTTTGATCATTTATCTCTGAAGATGAAGTACCTTGTATTCGCTGTACACAAGGGAGTATCAAGGATATTGTTAGATTACTATGGTCCTAACCCATTTAATGTCTGACTAAGCAAGAAAAACAGGAAAAAAAAAGCTTTTAGAAATTAAAGAGTATTAGATGAAAACTTAGTTTTAACAGTCTCCCTCTTTTCATTTACCTGCTTTAATCTTCAGGTATAAAAAGTCTCTGCTTTAAAATAATTTGGGATGTTTTTATGGGAAGATCACAGAATTGTTGAGGTTAGCAGCTAAATCGCCTACTCCAACCCTCTGATCAAAACAGGGTCAGCTAGAGGAGTTTGCTTAGCTGAGTTTTTAATATCTCCAAGGAGGGAGACACACAACCTCTCTGGGCAACTTGTTCCACTGTTTGACCACCCTCACAATAAAAAAAAAACCAAAACAAAATAGACTAAAAAAGCATTTTCTTATGTTTAAATGGAATTTCCTGTATTTCAGTTTCTGCCTGTTGTGTCTTGTCCTGACACTGGACACCACTAAGAAGCATCTGGCTTTGTCTTCTTTACCTCCTCACATCAGGTATTTATACACATGGATAAGATCCCCCTGAGCCTTCTCTTCTCCAGGCTGAACAGTCCCAGCTCTTTCAGCCTGTCCTCGTATGTCAGAAGCTCCCATCCTTTATTCTTCTCCAGTATGACCATGTTTAGATAGTTGTGAGTTGCTACCGCTGAATTCTGACCCCACCTGGTTGAAGAGAAGCCTAAGAGCCTGCTGGAAGACAAGCGTAAGAGCCACTCAGGGAGGAAGAGAGGATAGAAAGGAAAGAGAATGCAGCTTCAGTCTTTAAGTCTTTCTCCTTGGTAGCTTCACTGTTGGGAAATTGCAAGCACAACACATGGACTTTGAAGACATTAAGAAAGCACACTGCATACCAGAAAAGGGAAGGCACCTTAGATCATAGAATCACAGAATATCTCAAGTTAGAAGGGACCCATACGGATCATCAAGTCCGATGGCTAACCCAAGGCTGTAGAGGCTGTGGTCAGCATGGAAAAGATGGAAAAGATGGAAAAGATGAGACTGAAGGAGAAGTAAGGCAGGCACTCTGCAGAGCGTCTCCAGTAACGGAGTGGTTTAGCCAATAGGGTTCAGGCAAGGACCAGACATTGAAAGCACTGGTGAAGTACTGCTGGTGGTCAGTATGACAGTAAGTTATATTAAGAAGTGTGTAAAGTAACAGGGCTTATGCTTTAAGGACTTCCTCCATGAGTAACAGCAGCAGGCATGAGCTTGCTACTGCATAATAGCTTTACAGCACAAAAGCTTGTTTCTCCCAGGTGTCTGCTTTTCTCACAAAGCCAGACGTGCTTTTACCTCTTGACCTGGCTGTCTTTCCTTCAGCACTGAGAAAAAAAAGTCCACAATCAATAAAGATCCGGCATCCCCTCTGGAAAGCATAGAGATAAATTTGCAAAATGTTGTGGTGGAATCTTACGTTATTGAAATATATGCACTATCTCCAGGACTGTCAGATTAAATGTTTTCATAGCATTCAGTTGGCTGAATGCTTCATTTTTTTCCACTTTTTCTTTTTTTTAATAAATATCCATACTTCCCCTGGACTGCCAGATTATCTTCAGGTAGGTGCACATCATTGGTCTACATGTTTTTTCTTATTAGCAGCTCAAAACTCAGACGGACGTCTGGGGTCCCTGCCAAACTTCCCTCTCTTCTAGTTGAGAAAAAAAGTCTCTGCCATTTAGATATGGAGGATTCATTTTTCTTTTTGGCATCTCTGTGACTTTTTTTTTTCCCACTAGTTCAACATTTCCTAAAGAATTTGAAATAATCTAAAGTATAATATATGAAATAAGGCGGGCAAGGCACAACGTCTCTTGCTGGGAATCTAAGCTGAAGACCTTGTGCCAGAAGGTTCTTGCACACAATCTGTTGCTGGTGGAGAGTCCTGCTTTCGGTGATTGTAGTTGCCGTGGATTTGGGAAAAGGTCTGGGTTTGACATAGCTGAAAACAGGTTCTTGGAAGAAACTCGATTCTCCAGGCATCAGTGCCTGAATTTTAACACTAAAATGCATTTTGTAACTTTCCTCTGTATGATAACTTTGGAGTTATTACTTCAGAGAAATATTGAGAGAAAACCCTGCCTTTCTGTCCATTTCCTTGAAGACAAGTTAAGGGAAAAATAGAGCAAGTTTGTGGTCATCGCTTTTCTGACCATCTTCCTACTTGTAGAGCTATCATCTGGTCTTTAATAATCACAAATAATTTTGAAGAGGCGACCTGGTAGAAAAGCATCCTGCATCATTCCTATGGTTTTAATTAACAGACAGAGCTAAGGTACCCCAAGATCACTTACGCCTGTTCTTCAGCTGAATGAAAACATTGACTAATACAAAAATATTTGTCTTCTTTTGGATCCCTGGTTCAAAATGATAGCAAAATACATCAAAACACAATGTGACGGTACGAGATATCCATTACTGCAATTACACATGGCAGCCACGTTAATTAGTCTTCTCAGCATAGATGGTGGAGAGGTGAGATTATAAATTTAAACTGCCTGGGTCACAATTGTAACAAAGCCAGAATATAAGCCAAAAAGACTTGTGGGAAAGAGATAATATTTTAACTATCTCTATTTTGGAAATGTTCATCAATTGTGAAATGCCATAGGAGTTAAGAAAACATTTTATCTACTAAAACTGATTGAGTGTTGTTTCTCTGTAGAGAGGAAATTCTTGCCTGTTGCTATTTTTTGTTTCTTCAGAAAAATTTTGTCTCCAGAGACTATACCAGGATTCAAGCCCTCTTGAACCATTGCTACTAGCCATAAGCTTGAATGTTTTGTTTTGTTTGTTAAGGAATAAACTTGTTATTTTGTCCCAGTTAGTTAAAATAATTTTGCTTTCTGCACTGATCCCCAAAGCCCAGCAGAAAACAAAATATCAGTACTCATTTATTAGAGCAAAAACATCAGAACTGGAAGCTGGATTTTGCTGGATTTTTAGCAAGGGATTTTCTTACTTTTGCAAAAATAAAAGGAAGTCAACTGTCTTACCAACACCCTGCCTTTTGGTTGTTTTGCAGAAACATCAGTTTATGAATGGCTCGAGAATGTTTGCCTTCATCACAGGTCCAGGACGAACAACCTAACCTGCCATAGTTTGATTCCTTTTTCTTGTAAACATCCATCACCCCTTGACAGCTCAAGTTTTGAATTTTTTAAACTATGTTTTTGGAAGATGCAAACGATTGGGTTTCATTTTCTGGGGACACACCAAAAACATGGCTTTTGAGAGCTTATCAAAGGAAAGAGGAGTGATAGGAGTTGTGGCAACTTTGTCCTCCTCTGCCTTCCAAGCCCCTGCTTTTCTTCTCTACCTCCTCTCCTTCACCACAGCCAAACAAGGGTGTGTGTCCCCACACACCACCTGTGGCACTGCCACAGCTCTGCTGCCTCTTTTCCTGTGGAAAACAGGATATCTGCTACCATTGAGAGAGGCCTTAGGGCTGTGGCAGTTCCCCAGAATAGATCCAAATTTCTCACTGCTGTGGTGAGGCAGCAGATCCAGCTCTCCAGAGCTTTCTATCACAAATCTCCATCCTGTTGTGCAATGCTCTTCTTGCTCCTCTTTTCCCACAGTAGGAGCAGCTCAGCTCCAGCCCCTGATCAGTTCTGCCTCTTGCTAAGAAGCCTTGAGTAGTCTTTGATGCCAGAAATGGCGTAGAAATTAAGACACTGCCAAAATTGATAAACAACTCCCCACACCCACCCCTTATGGAAGACAGAGGGGATGTAATTACCAGTTCTGCCACATTTGCAAACACTGGAAAGGAAGGAGTCTGGTTGTCAAGGTACCTGGTAGGGTTCAGTAAGTCAAATAAGTGCAGCTAGATGGCCTTCCTTGAGCTGGGGGCAGGTCTGCAGCCTTCAATAGCAGAAGGGAGTCTGTCACAGGGAGGGTGGATCTATGCAACACTGCCTCGACATGTGCAAACCCCATTTCCAGCAGCTGGTCTCTGCGCACTCACCTCCATCTGTCTACTGCATGACTCGGGGCTCTGCTTGTCTTGAGCTTTAAACTTGAGACCTATACAACCTTAACAGAGTGGAAAAATAGTTAAGAATTGGCCATTTCAGTTTGCACCTTTTGCTGTTGGGGGAGCAGGGAGCTAGAGGGGAATTGGCTGGTGGTGATGTTATTTTGGTCAAGATAAAACATGTTCCAAATATGAATGTAGAAAAGAATTGTAAAGTAACTGGTGCCTACTTCTTCCTCCTTGCAGAGATGCTGGAACTCTATTTCTCCCTAAGTGGAGGGAAAGCTGCAGAGAGATGAATTTTTGCAGGAAACACAGCTCTAATGAATGCCACTAAAGACAGTCGCTGACTCCCCTGCTCTCCAGCCCTAAACATTTCACCTCTTCATCTAATGGTTTTTTGGAGCAACAGGGCTGATTTATCCTGTCACAGAGTGAACTGGCCTTTTACAAAGATTTATCCTACCTTCACTTTTCAGGAGGCTCAGTTCTCCTTTCCAGATCAAGTGCTCATGTCACATGAAAACCAGACTTTCCGGGACACAAAGGGCAGAAGGCCATCAGGGAAAACTAGCAATGTCCTCTGGGACCACAGCAGCTTGTGCTTAGCTGATTTTTCTAGGAAATAGAACTCACATTTCCTAGAGCAAAGGAACCAAAATAGTACAACTACCAAGAAGCTGCATGGTAAGGAGTCATACTGGTGTGTGAAATTCCCTGCCTCCAAAGGGCTTTATTTTAGGTAGCCTCAAGTACCATGTGCAAAGACAGAAAGGGGTAAGAGACAGCAATGCAATAAAGGATTTGATATAGAAGTTCCCAGGCACCCATGGACACAAATATTACTCCAGAAAGTCAATGTGTAAATTGAAATCTCTCAATGCCTGCAGTGTCACAGCATGAGTTGAACAAGTGGGAATGTGAGGGTGGATTTGTTTTTGTTTTCTGGATATTTTTTTGCAGTATTTTGTGATGCACACACAAAACATGCAGAGACTCTGACTATGCCACAGGCTGGACTTGCAAGAATTTAACTGATGGGACTATTCCTTACAGAAATTTCAAACAGTTCAGGCTGTTTAGGGCTCATAGTGGCTACGGTTTGAGGAGAATGCATATAAGTTATTCTGGATAATTTTGTGCTAGGGTTAAAAAAAAAAAGGCACGGAATACTAGTCCTTCTTTGTTTGCTGTATTAACAATTGTGCTATTCCATAAAAGTAAGCAGACTTCTGTGATTCCACCTTAGAGATATCCAGAGGGAATGGTATCCCAGAAATTGCCTCCTGAGACAACATCTAACCATTTCAGTAGGAAGTTCATATGAATGACGTCTCAATGAATAGCTTGTTTTCTAGTTGTTTTCAGTGGTAAGGGGGGGGGGGCATTAACATTATCCTAAGGTAATATTCTTGAAACCCTCTATAAAACACCAAACTCTCACAAGACAGCTGATCGCCTTGGCATGAAAGAGCCAAAATTTAGTTTTCTCTTTTGGCCAGCTTTATTCATAATCATACCTAATCTAAATTTTTCCCCTTCTATAAATTGAAAGTCATAAAAATTCCTCTCACTCTCCCTTATTTCGTCTTGTTGGTCTAGATAAGGGCTGCTTTATAAAACACTCTGTGCCTGTGTATTTACATATAGCTTAACATAATGAGCCACTAATCTTATTTGAGGCCTCCACGCAGTATTGAAATATAGATTGTTATTAATAATGATAGCACTTACATATTACTGTTGCGGAAATGGCAGTCCTTCCCTCCCTGCTTGCAAATGCTGTAGAAGAGTATGTTAGCTGAATTTCAAATGAGTATGTGAGGAAAACAATATCAACCACAGCAGAAACTCCCTGCTTTACTAAACGTGTTCCTTCTTTGAATGAATTCTGGCAGTGCAGATTCCTAACCCAAAAAAAAAAAAAAAGATCACATTACATGTTGGAAAATTCAGAGCAGGGTTGCAGCCGAATTGAGCTGACATAAATCAGGCAAGGCGAGACTCCACCAAGCCTGATAAATCAGAGAATACATTTGGTGTCCCATCATCTTTGCTGCTAAGTGAGGGAAAGGCTTTTCACGAAGATCCTTATCCCAAGAGGCAGGATATGCATCATGGGCAGCTGAGCTGGGAAAGCTGCCATGACTCCCCTCCTAAAGTTGTCCAACTCTGTTGGCCACAAAGATGCCACTCTTCAGGTGTGCCATCTTCAGAGCAAGTTGGGAACATTCGTCACACAACAATTTTCCACCTGTAAATGACATTTTGTGGAAACAGAGACATTGTGCTGAAACGTGTTGATTTCAGTGAAATTTCTGATGGGAAAATTGGAGAAACAGGGATTGTTTTGACTTTCTCATTTCACTCTGATGTTGAAAGGTTTTGTTTCAGTAAAGCAGAAGAGGTTTTGTTTTGACTTTCTTACTCTGTTTTATTTCACCCTAATTTTATATTATGATCCTTTCAATACTGTGTTTATATATTTGCCTATTATAGTAACAGTTCCTTGGGCCATCTGAAAATATGCTGAGATGAAAGAAAATGAGTATATTTCATATTTTCTCTAAATAGTATTGATTACTTCATATCATAATGTTTGTACATTCACTGATGTTTTTGACAGCTTTTTTTTCATTTCACTAAAGTTTCATTTTGCTGCAAAAGCAATTTTCAAAATGGCAGCTTTTCCCACAGAAGGGAACATTTATTTACCATCAAAACTAATATGCTATGCTAACAGTGTCTAATCACATTCAGCTGCCAGGACAATTAATTTGCCCACTGTCTGGCCATGGCTGCCCTTTTTCCTGC
>NW_008825153.1:877772-887966 GCF_000699105.1 Pygoscelis adeliae | reverse complement strand
TCATTGTACAACCTTCCCCTTGCATTGGAATAAGTCATCTGGCCTCCTCGCTTGGAAAATCGGGTACTATTTCTCTACAGCATCCACAGAAAGCAGGTTTTGACTCCTAGTTCAATGCGATGGAAAACCATGGTTAATTTTCACATTAATCCTTGCAAGGATGTGAAGGCAATCTAGGAATACCGCCAGAAGGTTGACCAGCCTTGTTCTGAACAATCTCCTCATGGGGTTAGTGGATGGTGGCAGTGTATCTCCACCAGTCTTACCCCCAGAGCATTTATATCATGTTACTTTTCAGCCCAAACAAATCCCAGTAATCAGAGCTGCGATCTGTACAGAAAAGATCTGTACAGTCAATGTAGTGGGAACAGGATCTTTGCTGAAGGTTTGCCTTTGGTATCTGGTTCCTGGAAGTCAGGAGAGGCAACATAAGTCTCCAGCTGGAAGTCTAAAGACTAACATACTAAGCTCAAAGCCAGGTCTGTGTATAACACTGTGTCCCATGCTATATCCCACGTGAACACAGCCCTGGGAATCCCCCTGTTTATTTCTACCACTCTCCCAGTGCAATAATTGCCCCTTCTATTCTGTGTAGCCCAACCGGTGCTTTCCAATGCTCTGGGGTGTGATTTCAGGATGCTCTGGTAGCCATCTCGATCTTTCCTGTGCTTTCAGATTTATAACCATTTCTCCCCACTTAACTCTTAATATTCTTCATAGACACCACGCATGAAAACTCCACTGCTTTATTCAGGAGTGGTTGTCTCTGGCCATAGTTCTGCCAAATAAAACACCAGCAGCATATTGATGCTGTTGCATAGCTTCAGTTTTAATGCTCTGGCAAGGTTTTTATTACTCCAGATTTTGACTAACATATTCATTTTTCTAGGTGCTTTCATTGTATTCACTTTTATTTCCACCTCTGTACTGCTGCTATCTATTATTACCAGGTTGCTACAGTGACTGCATTCCTCAACACTCCTTATTTGTTCCACACCAATTGTTATATGGACTGTGTTTGTTCCCACTGTTGCCAAGATCTTGGTCTTTTTTTGTTGAAACTTTCGCCCTTATCTTCTCCCCTTTATCAGTGGTTTGGAAGCTTTTGGCTGCATGTCATGAGGCAAGAAAGAAGAGAGGTACCTCCTTCTCCAAGGCCCCATATTCACATTTCTCATCGGAAATATTGCAGTTTTCTGAGGTAGCTGACTCTTACAAATCATTCTCTGCAGGTAATCAAGGTTTCCACATCTCTGACCATCCTCTAAGGAGCAAGGAAAATGCCTCTTTAGCCTGGTGCAGATCACATCTCTCCCCAGGACTGCTCTGAGTGGGAGCTATAGCAAACTCTCCACCCCAGCAGCTTTGTCCGGTCTGCAGTAACAACCCCACGTGCAGCACTGGACAACCCCAAATCCCGCTCTACACCAGCGTACCCTTCCTGAAACTGTTAAATGAACTCCTGCAAGCTCTGCAAGGGGATCGCCTGCTTTCTCTCTCAATCTCTATGTTTTGCTGCCCTCTCCTGCTCAGCTAGAAAACCTCTCAAAACTTTCAAATCAGGGACTGCAGAGCCCCCCTGGAAATTATAGGCTCCCTCATCCTGCATGACAGGTCTTGCCAGAGCAGAACCGTCCTGATGGGAGCAAATCGGCAGAGGCAGCAAGCAGGTACAGGGTATTAGTGGAGAACGGGATTAACACTTCCCGACTACTTGCTCTGGGAAAAACTCGTGGAGCAAATGTTCTGCAGAAGAAGCAGTAATGAAATGCTCCTACAGCTTCATCCCAGCTGAAGCACCGATGGGGGCATTTTCCAATGCCCAAGTGTGCCCTCAGAGCAGTGAAGATATTTCCCTCCTCTTTTCTCCCATCTTGCTCTTTTCCCTTAATTCACTGGAGCTCAAGGTGTGGTGGTTGGGAGAAGAGTAGAGATGTGCTGCCAGCATTGCAGCCACTGCTGTGGTGCAGCCTCTAAGCTCACCCTTTGGCGCTCCCCACAGGCCCCCCTAAGATGTGCTCTGCTCCCTAAGCAACAGCAACAGCAAGGTCGGTGTCTGCAACCACCTAACATGGCAAAGGGCAGTACTGCCACCCCCTTCACGCAAACCCTGTGTCCGGGAAGCACCTAGCTGCCAATGTACCTGCCTCAGAAGTGTTATTGCCTACTGAAGTGTGGTTTAGTCTCCCTTTCAGATGTGACTGGAGTGATTTCATGGTGCTTTTACTGAACTGTTGATTAATGACCTTGCTGCACTGCAGAACAGAAACTTTCTTAGGGTTGAAATAGAAACCCAGCACCAAGGGCATGAACTGCTACACCGCTGCCAAAGCATCAGGAATGGAGCCATTTCCTCCCATTGAAAACTATCAGAGGTAAGAGGAGATTGGGGCTGGTTTTAGTGGATTCACTCATTTTGTCCCTGAAGGGAAGGCAAATGGTTTCCTCTAACTCACTCTTTGTGACCGGGCGTTAGGACTTCACATGGTAATGCAACTGAGTCATCTTCTCCTCTTCCTTCAATGCTCTTGATTGACACTGCTGTTGTACACATTACTGAACCCGTGGCTTGTTTTAGACACCAAACTATTTTCCCCACCTGAAAACAGATTGGCAAAAATTTATACATTGCAATATGTGATTTACATTCACAGTTTCCTTGTATGATTCATAACTTTTTTCTCTATGGAGCCATGGTAAAAATGCCAAGCAAGATACCACTGACAGCAAAAGATGGAATTAAATTATTTTATTAAATAGCATTCTCCTTCAGCAGTATACCATATTAGTTTAAATTTTTGGAAAGGCTAACTTGACTAAACAGTCAATGAAAATATCTTCTCACTCTGAAAAAGGACCAACTGAACTAATATACTGGTAACACTGAAGGTGTATATCCAACTTCCATTAAGAAGATCAAACAAGGAAAGGTTGCTATCCTACACGGAATACAGTTCCTGACTAACACAGCCATCAGGTGATGCTTGTTCCACACAAACGGAGAGGAGACTAAGGCCAGGGTAGTACTCTAGATGCTGCACAAACACGGACATGGGCATGAATGTGAAGATAAAGTCATGGAGAAACAATCTGAAAGAAGATGACTTTGACAAGTCATCTAATGCAATACTTACTGGCTTTTGATAGAAGAGTTGATTAAGCAAGAAAGAATGACACCAGCCAATACAGGATGAAAACAAAAACATGGTAAGAGTTGGCTGAAAGCTCTGTTCAAAGCATAAGTGGAGGAATATATAGCAGGAAGGGGGATATATCCAAGACAGAGATGGTGGACAAGTTACCTACATGCTCAGTGCTCAGGGACGTGCTGCAGGTGAGCTGGAGCAGTCAGTATCCTGGAGAGGACATTATAGAGCCTGCCACCAGGCTGCAACCAGGGAAAGATTGACTTCTCTGAACAACCAAATAACTCCAAATCTTTCCCAAGAATGTTGTCCCTTACGAAGATGTCAATATCTGGAGTTTCTAGTGCTAAGGAACTCCCTGGGGAGAAAAAAAAAAGAACAACATAAAATCTGGCATCAGGCAGAAAACGCATAAATGGCTGGGAAAACTACTAACAAAAAAAACAGTTTTATTTTAAATTCAGATACTAACATTTACATTGAAATGTTGAGCCACAGGAGAAAGGAATCAGCTGAGCCTGTAAAAGCAAAATAGGCCACATTATTAGACAGCACTCTTAAAATAAGTTTTGATATTCACTTAATTATATTCCCTTGGCTGAGTCAGGAAAACAGAACCTTGCCTTATTATTACCATTTCACATTGTTATGAAGGTCTTTGATTGGGTTGAGTAGATGGTCTTAATGGGATCTGTCAAACAATAGGATAATCCTAATTTAAATGAAAAAGCTATCTCTCCCAAAGGCATGGTTTTTTGATAAATGGCTCTTTCATTTAGACACAAGTCTAGCAAGGCATTGAGTCGTGTTCAAAATATAACGGCTTACATGATTAACACAGAGTTAACATGGGAAAGGTATAATGTACTGAAGAAAAATCTCTTTATTCCCAAGAAGGAAAAGAAGGCTGGGATAGCAGGATTAATATTTACTGCCAGCTCTACAGCAACTACAACCACACTCAGTATAAATTATTACTTAAATTCCACTGCCCTCCAGTAAGGTAGGGTTCCAGGGAACTTAGGACAATAGATCATTTAGAGTTGCCTAAAAATGTAACTCTATTGGAAGAAAATTCCTTGATAAGCTTATCAAAATTATTACCAGAATGAGTAATTTCTTCCAACACAGTTAGAACTTGAGTGTAAAATCAATCAAATCAGTGAAAGCAGAAAGGCGCATTTGTCAAAGCAGTATTACCAGCAAGGAAGGATATTATAGCAAAAGTGCAGAAAACTGCACTTTCTCTGCTCACAAAAGGAATAATTCGGTGAAGAACTTCAGCATGTGCCTAAATTACAAAGTATGTTGCATATGATGGAAACCAAGCAGTGAGGTGGTTATTCCCTGGAACAGTGTAACTTAATTTCCTCCATTTGGCAATTAACAGAGCATGGCAAAAAATACCTTAGAAATTCAAGAATAAATATATCCAGAGAAGTGGTAATAGGAGTCTGATTGGTACAAGACTTTTGGCTATGATGTCCAAACATCACAAAGCTTGTACAACTAGATCTGTTGCTGATTCACCTGTAATCGAACATATGACAGATCTGCCAATATACCAGAGTGCCTCAGGCCTTTTTGGAAACCCATTCTACATGAGTAACAAGAAAATCCAGACTTCTGTTATTTATGATTTAAAGCAGAGTCTCTAGAGCTTTGTCAAGGCTGAGAAATGTTCATGCTTCAGGGCACGTGGTAACCTCCAACTAATAGAAGTCAGGAGGAACACCTCCTCACTAGCAGATTATCCCATGATGGCAGGACTACCTGTGGCATCTCAAGGTATGTGCTATGGGCTACTGTCAAAGACAATTAGGTGACCCTGTCTGGTAATTCCTCTGTCCTTCATCAACAGAGGCATCTCCACGAGGACCTCAAAGTATGTTGGTGATGGAACATCAGCTTGTGGTGGTGCAATGGTCTTTGCTTCTTCCCCAGCCAAATGCAACCCATCCAGAGGCTTGAGTGCCTCTGTGCAATGGATGTTGGCTTTCAGGTTAAACCTGAAGGGTGACAGGCAATGTAGCTGTACACTGGGAATTGCAACTACAACTGGAAATGTAGGGAGGACACCATAACGGAGAGAGATACTCAATGAAAGCAATGTGCTTTCAGCCAGAAGAGAAGTGAAGAAAGGAGATTTGGTTTGTATTACAGTATCACTCTTCGCCTTTTCAAGTCAGCCCTGGAGCAGCCTTATGACTGTCAAGAGTGTTATGCAGAGACCTTTGAACTCAGCTCTCACTGGATATGTCCCTACTATCATATAACTTAGCTTTCCAGTCACCTCCAGGGCCCTAGTCCCTGATCATCCACAGATGCATGAACATCAGTTCAATCCCAAGCTATTTTGCAATAAACCAGCCAGTCCTCTCCAAAACAACCCCTAGTTTGCCATGAGTAGCTTTTACTCCAAAACCCTTGCTAGGTGAGCAACGTAGATGAGATTTCACCAGGTTCAGCTCTCCCTGCCTTACAGTGTGTTCAAACAGGGTCCCAGCTGGTTTTGCATCCTCCACAGTGCAGAGCCCAATGCAGTGTGAAAGCAATTGGTCTGCTCTAGAAGAGATAAATCTTGATCTCCATGGACGAATAGTGGGCAAAACCAATGAGGGGAACAGGGAAAGGGATGAAAGGATGGCAGTGAATGGTTGAGAAACCACAGGAAATAGTGCGATGAAATCCCCAGACTTTGTAAGTCCTCTATGTTGAGCGTATTATTCCCACTCAACAGAGTCCCACTGTAGAGCACACAGTTCCCAGTTACAGCCCAGCACTGCAGCCCCTTTCCCCAGAGTGCTGCCATCCCATCTCACCTGCAGCAACGATGGACAAATACAGCAAAGCTGAATTCCGCAGGGCCAAAATTTCTCCTGGAATGCTTACAGCTACGCTATGCTCCAGTCTGTCCCAGTAGAGCTGTGTGGAGCTTTGACAGAGGAAATCTGGGCCCAGTCCTTGAGAGTTCATGAACCTTTCAGTAAAACTGGCTCCCGTTCCAAAAAATCCTGGGCTGACGTCCAAGAAAAACTCCAGCTCCAAGAACATCCTGCCTTGCTATAGCTCTTCTGCATCCATCTACCCAGCTCACGCCAAAAAATGCTAGATGCTCTTTTCATCTTTAACTGCACACACAAAAAGTGGTAAGGGATCTTGCTACCAGGAAAACAAATTAAAACGGAGAGGCCAGGTGCCTGCTAAAACCAGCTAGAAGGATCCTTTCTACCCTACCCTCTAGTAGCTGGTATAACAAGTGGGTATTAATTCACGCGAAATTACAGCTGCATTCCTGTGGAATTATACACTATATCCATATCTGTTCTTGCACTGAATATCGAGGAAAAGGGAAGGAGAAGCTGTTATGCCTTTCCTCCTGTTCTGCAAGCAGAAGGGTATTTGGTTTTTTGTACTTGTTAACCTACTCTGGGAAAGCAACTTTCAAATGCATGGCATGAACCCAGGGAGCCGCAAATAGAAAAAGGGATTTGATGGTGTATGCCCCTGCAGACAATAGCTGTGTGCAGGCATTGTTAGAATGGGCACAGCCAGCCTGCAGCTGCCAGACTTCATTTGCTCCCCACACAGTCCAGAAATGGCTCTCGTGTTATGTCCCTAGCCTTGCAGTGGTGCCAAACTGCCAGGACCTCCTAGGGTATCTGACCCCTGGGTCACTGTAGGAGATAAGCAGAGAGGACGGACAACCCAACCTCTCAAGGTGGCTGCTGGGACTCTGTCATGTAGCCCAGCCAATGCCACCCTGATGTCACTCTGTTGTGTCCTGTCCTGCCTGTGGACTATCCCTGGAGCAGTTCCAGCTCTCCAGATATGTGTGAAATATCCATATTTTTCAACTCACTGCCATGGAGCATCTGGTATGCTGCAGGTAGGAGCAGGAAAGTTAGGGCACATGGGTGCCCCTGTACTTGGCACTAGTGAGGCCGCACCTTGAATACTGTGTTCAGTTTTGGGCCCCTCACTACAAGAAGGACGTTGAGGTGTTAGAGCATGTCCAGAGAAGGGCAACGAAGCTGGTGAGGGGTCTGGAGAACAAGTCTTCTGAGAAGCAGCTGAGGGAACTGGGGTTGTTTAGCCTGGAGAAAAGGAGGATGAGGGGAGACCTCATCGCTCTCCACAACTACCTGAAAGGAGGCTGTAGCGAGGTGGGTGTTGGTCTGTTCTCCCAAGTAACAAGCGATAAGACGAGAGGAAATGGCCTCAAGGTGTGCCAGGGGAGGTTTAGATTGGACATGAGGAAAAAATTCTTTACTGAAAGAGTGGTTAAACATTGGACCAGGCTGCCCAGGGAAGTGGTTGAGTCACCATCCCTGGACATATTTAAAAGACGTGTAAATGAGGTGCTTAGGGACATGGTTTAGTGGGGATGGTGGTGTTGGATTGATGGTTGGACTCGATCTTAGAGGTCTTTTTCAACCTTAATGATTCTATGATTCTACTCTTAAATGACAGTGTGCACCCAAAGTCTGGCGTCTCCTTCCAGCTGTGACTCTTTCAGGAAAAGGTGAGGTGTACTCAGGGGACTTAGACGCCCACCATGCAACAGTAAAGGGCAGAGTGCTCTGTGCCAGGGTTTGAACTTCTTTCAACCACAGGGCACAGCAAGTAGCTCAGAAGGTTACAAAGCACTGGTACATCGAAGAAACAACAATGTGGATTTTTTCAGGTGTAATCAGACAGAGTTAGAGAGGGCTAGACAAGCATGCTGCTATCGTTTGCACTGCATTCCTGACTATTGCATGCTCAATGAACAGTGAAACTCTGCCCCTGATATATGTACTAAGTGGGTAGGACAGCACTGGAACAGCTTAGCACAACATCATTATATAGCCTATACCACTGACATTGATTTTCCTTTCAGTCAAGAAGAAACAGGGGAAACCTCTGTTTCTGCCACCGCCACCTCCAGGAATTTCCAATCATCCGTGCAGAGAAGCTTGTTATCATCGCTTTGCAAATTATAAAGGAAGCAAAAATCCTTCTGTTGATTTGATACACAATGCCAGCCCTCTGAGGAGCAGGTTCAGGTCTTTGTGCCACCTCCCATTCCCTCTATGGCTCTGAGAAAGTTGCTTGATCTCTCTGTGTCCTTCAGATCTGCCTCTATAAAACGAGGTTAATGTTGCTGACCCAGAAGGCTGTTGTAAGGAGAAAGGTCTTCACTTATCTCTGGTACCACACAGAAGGAACCAAGAGAGAGCTTAAGGAGAGGAAAAGGGGGTTATTTTCAGCTCTGCTTCTTAACTGAATAAGCTGCTATTTGCAAGTAAATGGGGGAAAACACTCAAGTGTCTGTGAGTGGGGTGAAAGAGGAGAATTCCTCTAATTTACATCTCATTGTTGCTGAGATAAATATGCTTTTCTCTTTCTTATCAAATTACTGTGAATGGTGGCCAAACTGTGCAACACCAACCTGTCCTGGGTATGGATAGATAGCATACGTGCTTAGCACTGGCAGGACAAATGATTAATGAGACCTTCCTTAATGGCGATGCGTTTTAGCTAATACTTAAACTAATGGGTAGCTAAAGCCTGGAAGTTTCATCCGTTCGTTTCATGAAAAAAGCTTTCTCCCTCCAGCCTCCCATCCAGTCCTACTTAAAAACTCCAGTTCTACTGCAGATTTACCCAATAATGGAACTGGGAGAGGTTTAAATCTGTTTACAGCCCTGACACCAAGATCCAGATGAATCTATACAAACTACAAGATGAAAAGCAGGTCTGATCATGAACATGATCTGGCCAAGTCTACGTTGGAGGTGGTTAGACTTACTGTAGCCCAGACTCAAAGCAGACACATCATGATTACAGAAAACCAAGCTCAGATACCTTCCCACAGACTGCACTTTTCCTGTGCTTCATCTGCCCATGCTGCATAAACAGGCACTTGGATCTCATGTACTCCCCAACCCATGTCAGACCATTTGTACTTCAGCATTCACATAAGCAATGTAAACAGTGGTTGAGGTTGGACCCACATGCATGCTGAACTAGCCATGTGAGCAGACCCTTGATGATTTCATATGGTTTTGGATCAGGCTCTATCAAAACCAGCCTGGAATAAAAGAAAACCTAGAGCCTTCCCAGTCAGCTGGCATTGCAGGTAGCACTCAAATTTAGGATATCCACATGTAGGTGTTGGCACGTACCTGTGTGCTAGTGTCTGAGCTCCCATTAAAATCAACTGAGACTATGGGCAGCACTCAGTTGCTTAAACAGAGGTCTCTAGTGCCATTTTAGACACCCTAGGCAATCCTGTCTGGCTCCAACTACAGCTTCAGCCAGGCACAGCTCTCCTGTATGGCCTCTGTTCTCTCTACCAACCCCATGCAAATAGTTTGGGTTCCATGGGCTATGTCAAATGGCACTAGAAGCCCATAAAAACCAAGCCCTTCCACTGGTGACCAGTGCCAGCTGAGCCCAGAGATTGATTCACTAATGCAGATGCCTTTGAGCTATCTATCCAGGAAGGGGTCGGTCACTCATAAGTCCTGTGCTATTTCTACCTGGCCCATAGAGATTTTTGGATGCCATCAGGCATCTCAGATAGCACTGGGCATCTGTGTTTGGCACATGAATCCTACCTTTGCGCTGTCATTTGCACTAGTGAAAAAATAGCATAAAATGCTTCCAAAAAGGAATCATACCCAGTGTTGATGTAAATGATCTCATAAGGTATAATGCAGTTAGTAAACTGGTGGGTGGTACTTGGTGGATGAAAAGCTGGACATGAGCCGGCAATGTGCGCTTGCAGCCCAGAAGGCCAAGCGTATCCAGGGCTGCATCCAAAGCAGCATGGCCAGCAGGTCGAGGGAGGTGATTCTGTCCCTCTACTCTGCTCTGGTGAGACCCCACCTGCAGTATTGTGTCCAGCTCTGGAGCCCTCAGCATAAGAAAGACACGGACCTGTTGGAGTGGGTCCAGAAGAGGGCCACAAAAATGATCAGGGGGGTGGATATTTTCGTCACCTCTGCTGTGACGAAAGGCTGAGAGAGTTGGGGTTGTTCAGCCTGGAGAAGAGAAGGCT
>NW_008825153.1:859898-877617 GCF_000699105.1 Pygoscelis adeliae | reverse complement strand
AATGGCTTTAAACTAAAAGAGGGTAGATTCAGACTAGATATAAGGAAGACATTTTTTTCACTGAGGGTGGTGGTGAAACACTGCAGGTTACCCAGAGAGGTGGTGGATGCCCCCCCATCCCTGGAAACATTCCAGGTCAGGTTGGACGGGGCTCTGAGCAACCTGATCAAGTTGAAGATGTCCCTGCCCACGGCAGGGGGGGGTGGACTAGATGACCTTCCAACCCAAACTATTCTATGATTCTATGAAATCCGCCCTTTTGGGTCAGTTATTGTTTCTTTTCTCTGAGCAAAATTCCTACCTGACATTTTAAGCTTGCAAGTCTGCATTAAATAATAGCATCTCACTTAACTCATTTTACATTTATATTGCCTCTCACATGTGTCTGCTGCATAGGATGTTAACTGCGCTCCTTGCCAATAAGCTGTCCAGAGAAGCAGAACAACATTAATGATCAGGAAAAACAAAAGCTAGTCAATAATAACCTCAGTGGTAATTTCATGATGAGAAATTCACTCGCACCCTTATTTGTGCCTGGGAGCTCTCATTGTTCTTATTATGAATCCTCAGGCATGAAAAGTGGATGTGATTTCTAATTTAAATAGAGTTTGTATCACCCTCCAGAAATGAATCTTCCTGAAATGATTAAGCAGGGCTCTAACATTGCAGTTTGAAGAGCACTGCATGTTCTGAATAATGTTGTAGGTGCATAATTGAATGATGGAGACAAGCACCACTGGCCTTCATGGGACAGAAATGGGACCCCTTAACCATGCCTCATAGACTTCACATAGCTACATGCTAACACAGAATGGACAGAGGATCTGTGCGTCTGGAGCAAAAGCATGGGGAGTTTTCCCTGAGGTATCCCAAGAGGTCATCATGGCAGCGAGCTGCTGACCTACAAAGGATTGAAGGGATGCCAATGACACTGATGTTTGGTGGGACGTGCTGTAGTGTAGATCATGCCTCGTCCTGAACATCTGAACATCTGGAAAAGAGAGTGACACCCATAAATCTAGAAACTTTTGACAAACTGGTAGCATTGACAGTTAGACATGAGCCTCACTATGTCAATGAATAAATGGAGTTTGCTTAACTGTTGCAAGTTATCAAAAGATACTTCTTTCTCTAACATTACATATCAAACCCCGCTACAAAGCTCACGTGGACATGCATCTTGGTACCCTTTAGACACCACAAAGCAATGTGGTATCTCTCTCACTTATCAGAGAATCAATAAGGCACGAACAACCCTGTTCAAAGGAGTTTCACACCCTTAGATATGGCATAAAATATGAACTAGCTTGATCACTTGATAAGGTTAAAGCAGGAAATAATATATTTATTTGCAGATAGACTTGCATCACTGGACTAGAGTTACAGGAAACAATGACGTCAGATTTCATTACAGTTTTGCAGAACAAAGATCTTCCGTAGCTGTAGCAGTATCTCAGATAGCTTCTGTCTCTTCTCCTCTCCTGTGTGAGGTGGAATCTCCATCCATGGATTCTCTGTTGTTTACTCTGTCTAAAGTGATTTGAGTGTCAAAATAAGTTTTGAAAGTGTCTTTTACATCCTTCCTAGCCCCTGCCCTTCAGTGAGAAGGAAAGAGGTGGGGTATGAAGGCTTCTAGATCATTTAAAATTAGCGTTGCCCAGCCTTGCTCACCTCCTCCTCATGGTCACTTCCTTCCTATTTCCTACCATCAGCGCTGCATTTGTACCTGACTTAGCACATGTCTGGCCTCAGGCTCCTTGCGCCTGCTACAGCTGCCTAAAAACACATTCGTAAAACTCCTGAATGTTATAAGAACTATTAAACATAATTTCTTGCTAGAGTCATAATTATCTTCTCTCCGTGACAATACCACCACGTAGTACCCGTCAGAAGCAGGGTGATTAAACTGTGTCAGACTCCACACCTCATGCACAATGACTGGGAACTCTTTCTACAATGGTTGTCTTATTAATTGTCCCTGGAGTATAAAACAGTGATGCAGTGCTGCTGTTTGTGCCAGTTTCTGCACATCAGACACTCTGTGGCAACCCTGCATCACTCATTGAATTTTCTGCCAGCAGAGGTGGCATTAACATGAAGGCAGATCTCAGTCAGCAGAACCCTGATGAGCTCTCCTGGAGACCAGCGTCACCTTCCCAAAGCGCAGGTCCCTCCCGAACTGGATCACACACACTCTGGTGCCATCACACCTCCCTCCTCTTGCATGACCATCAACGGGTCCTTGGGTGCAGCAGTCAGCTACACTCAGGGGTCACAAACTGGGGGCATGCCAGGGTAGGCAGTGGTGGGGAGTGATGGGTGCTCCTCTCCCTTCCTGCCTCCCTCTCAGTCAATTCATCTATTTAGCTTCAGGAAGGCCATGTACATATTTTTGGTACATTTGATTTTTTTTCCAAAATAACTGCTTACTCCTACAGGGAGGACGAGGACACAGGGATTTGGGCCATCCCTATAGCAAGGGAGCAGTGTTTGGGAAAGCAGAGTCTCCGCAAAGGATTTTGAGATCAGAGCAATCTTCCACAGCTAAATAAATCCTTAGGTGTATGAAGAAGTAAGCAGGTCTAAGGATGGGTTTTAACCTTTGTACTGCAATCCCATGTACAGTTTTGGGTCAAGTAGGCTGAAAAATATTTAAAAGTCTACATTAAACACTACTCACACTGTTCAAGAACTATCGTAAGGGAATTCTGTGGAGATTTTGAGGAACTGATCACACAGAAGATGAGGCTGATCTGATTCTTGCAGAGAAAAATGTAGATATTAATGAATTATTTCACAAAGCAGAGAAAGAAATGGCAATAAGCTGGGTTGTCAGTCGATATACTATTTCCTCTTTCAACCCTGCCTCTAGAATTTAAGCAAAATTATTACCCAAAGAACCAGTGTACCTTCCTTTAAAAATTAAAACAAATCCTCTACTATATTTTCACCAGAAAAAAAAAATGCTTAAAACACTACCCTTCTGATCCTGTAGCAACGTTCAGATCTCTGACATGGCAGAAATAACTGCAAGGCAAGACAGTGATGAAGAGTCAGGACCCTCGTGGTGAAGTGTTTGCAAACTACCTCTGGGATTCAGAAGGGTGAGTAGGTCTCCAGCATATGGCTGAAGTAATTGCTCTCACTTCGTTGCTTCACAGAGCAGCTCAGGATACCGAGCATGGCCTCATAACACAGCGGGGGAGAAGTCAGAGCATAAAAACCGTGTTCCACTTTTATCTCAGAAAGTAAGAACACGTGGTTTGCAGAGTCAGCACCAAATGGGCATCAGTAACCTAAAAAGCAGGTCATTTCCAGACCCATCTGTGTGTTATGCTGGAGGTTAAGGTGAACTTGAGGGAGTGCTGCCTGATGGGCATAAAAAAACCAGCTTGAAATGAAAGGCCCAGTATTGTTGAATTTCTCTGTCCTGGGACAAGACAGTTCCTGGCAGCGAGAAATCTAGCATGTGAATTAACCCCTTCCTCTGGAAATCATTTTGTCTTACAGAATAGGTGAAAAATTATCGATTCCATGACTGGGGTGATGCCAAAATCCACTTTAATGACAGGTGAAAAATGATCAGAAAAGAAGTATTATCTCCATCATATACAGAGGGAAATTGTGGCAAGGAAAAGGACTGCTGGGACCCCAGAGGAGCAGGAGCTGGAGCTCCAGGGATTCATGGCTGGCAATTTCTCTGAGTGCCTGTGCATCTTTTGTGGCCCAGAAGCTTACAGTATATAATAAATTTCCAAGCAAAAAGAACAAAAGCAGTTAAGAGTCTTTAATCAAAATGGCTCAAAGAGGGCACAGAGCCCAGAGATCTGAGCTTTCAAATTTGCAAAAAAAGCATCTTTTCAGCAAATCTACATCCCCCTTTCTTCTCTCTCCCCTCTCCAGTCCCCACCTCCTCCAGTGAACGACTTACCAGGACCCCATAAAACCAAGAGAAAAATGCTGCATTTAAGCAGATTAATGTGGGCCAGTGCCAGGGGTGTGGAAGTCATCTCTGAAGATTGCACTTTTATAGACGGCAATTCATTGCTTCAACGCTGGAGCACTTTTGCCGGTATGCAAAGGCCTGCGAGCAAGTCTGTTATTTAAATCTCACCTACCACAACACATGCAATAGGACGCCTTATATCTAAAGAGCTTTGGGTGCACACTGGGGCGTGAGGAGGGGTGGGAGCTACTTCTGTCCAATCACAACCACATTCAGGGTAATTTGATACTAAAGCCTTCCTCCCCATCTAAGTCATCCTCTCTGCACTGAGGGTCATACAAGTCACAGCCATGGACTACGCTATAGGAGGTCCAGCAAATTATGGAGGGAAAACTTGCAGTTCAATACACAAAGAGATCATTCAGTTACTCATGCGTCAAAGCCAGGAAGAGTTAACACAGCAGCAGCAAAACCTCTGGGTGCAGGTTAGCGAATACCTATTTGATAGGCTCCTCCAGTTGGAGCACACCAGCATGTCTCAGACAGGACCTGGGCAGGACAACATGCTATTCCCTCTGACTCCTGGTGGGTACAATGGAGTTATGAGGCTCTGCAACATGTTTTGATCCCCGGATGAACATCAAACTCTTATTCCCATGAGGCAGTACGGACCTACTCCACATGAAGATAGTATTTTCTTCCCTGCAGAGCTAGGCTTGCTGGACCCAAAAGCTGTTTTCTGCTGCAGCTGTGCGGTTGCTCATTGTCCCTGGCCACTAGGATGCTCCTGGGGACAAAGTGTCCCTTACGCTCCAGGGTGGCACAGCAGGGACTTAACAAGTAAAGAAAGACTCCAGTACCCCTGCCTATACCCTCAGGCTTCATCTCTCCCCGCTCAATGCCAGAGAGTCACAGCCACACAATCTGCCGCACCGTGCATCAGTCAGTCATCCAAAAGACATGACACAGGAGAAGAAGGGGAGACAGGGACGTACACAGCCAGTGCGTCCCTCTCCCCTCCACATCCTCCCTTCCAAGCTGGGTGTTTCTGAAAGCTGAGTGGGTATAACCAGGCGATAAGACTTTGCAGACAAATTTTCCTATGTGTGGGCTCAGGCGCTGGGGTTAGATGGCCATTGGATGGGACCCACACAGCAGCTTTGGGGTTCTCAGGCACCATGTCCCTCTGTTTCTGCCATGCTGCAATGGTTGTCCCACAGCTGTTTTCACAGATATAGGAGTGGGCTGGGGGAAGTCAGAGAGGAACCTTGGATTTCTACCTCTAAGTCTCTAGTTCTGTCCTTCTGTGATGAAAGATTAGTGCTTGACTACACAACAGCAACTTACATTGTTATTTCCAGTCCCCTCATCTCCATCACTGCTGGGAAATGCCTTATTTTGCTTGCTGTTATTTTAACCCCTTTCAGAACATTTTGAAGGAGCAGTTTCTCTACTAACCCTGAGCAATATGTGCCATGCTGCCTACCAGGGTCTCCCTTCTTTCTACTTACCCTGTCTCAGCCACGGTTGGACTGGACATATGGCCAGCACAAGGTCTCTGAGCAGTGCCATCCTGCATGGTCTTAGTCCTCCCCTGCCCCATTATAGCACAGCTAACTTTACTTTTCTTGTGTGCCATCACACAGGTTCAGTACCTCTAAAGGTAGCTCTGTTCTTCTGTTTCAAAGACAACTTTGAGGCACATACCCCCCCAGGATCAGGAGAGCATGGATATGGTATGGCAGAGGAACCCCTAAAACTGACAGTTTATGAGGGTGCACTGGGGTAGTCTGGATAAAGCATCTTATCACCATACTATTACTATGGTCCATCTTCTGCAATATTAATGCACCATACAGTCTCGGTGGAAACGTGGTACCACGCTAGAAACCACAGGGTTCACAAAACATGGATATAAGTAATGTCCTCTCTACCATCTCCTACAAGCAGATCGGTGGCCCATTTAAAAGAAGTTCAGATTGAGGAGAGAGCTGCGAAGCTAAAAAAGGCACAATAGCCCTCACCCACTCAAAGCCCCTGCTCCAGGAAGAGCAACCCATAGTGCCTGCAGTCCCTGGGGCTGTGGCTGACTGGTGTCAAGCCGGGGGGGGGGGGGGGGGGGGGTGTCCCCCATCTCCCCCCCTGGGGCTGACTCCGCACTGGGAGGACAGCCTGTATCTCCAGGGTCTGAGGTCCAGCTCCCACAGCTGGATATCTCCATCCTTCCAGCCCAATGCTGAGACTTGCCCAAGCTCCATTGACTGCAACAGCAAGCAAAACAACCCGTGGAGAGATAGACATGCCTGCATTATAGAGTCAGATCAACCTCACACTTTGTGGGGTTGATCTGGATGTCTCCCCCTCTTCATCTCCAAAACAACGTGCTGAACTTCTCCCCTTACACAGCAAAAACAACAACACTGGATGTCTTCTTCATACTCTCTTTGTTATACATTGCCTGAACAGACATGACTAGTACATTAGGCAGATGCAGAGGGGAAAAATTCCTCCATGAGTTATTTAAAGAAAAATGATATGCCTTTCCCTTTCATGTTGATTAAAGGTTTGTATATTTTTTATTGTATCATAGATCAACTACTGGGGGTGGAAACCTATATCAAAGATAGCTTATGTTTTCATTGCAAAGGATTATTTGGCAAATAAAGCTAATTTGGCTAATTAAAGGAGGAAAAGGAGAGCACGATCCCTTTTACTGGGCAATAAACTGGGGGCAGTGAGTTAATAGAACAGAAAAAAAAGCTATCATGATGGAAAGAGATGCTTTTTTTCAGCTTCCCACCTTCATGTCAGAGAAAGGCAGGGCTCTGCATCGCTGGGTATCCAGAACTCACCCAGGGATGGCGGATGTCTGCACTCTTCCCACGCCTCTCCTCTTGAGCATGTCCAACAAGCCTCACAACTACAGAGCACCCTCAGCAAGCATCCCCTGTTTGCTACTCATTGAATCCATCTTGCAGCTGCTGTGCGTTTCTCCATCCTTTAAGCACTCTGAGCCATAACCAACAACACCTGGCAAAGGAGCAGAAGGAGCCTGTGGCTGCTGGGTTAGCAGTGAAACCTACTGGTTAAGAAAACAGGCTCAGGGAAACAGGTGAAAACATGAATCAGCCCAGCAGGCACTCATCTACGCATGCAGCCTTGTGAAACTGGAGGGGCAGAGATCTCGGGGAAGGAGAGGGCTGTGCAGGACCACTCTGAGAGCCCCTACGCACCAGAGAGGTACATATCAAGGGGTGTCCCCTAAGAACAGGTCAACCTGCATCCTGTGGGGGGTAAATGATCATACACCCCGTCAATCAGCAGGTCCTCCTGCAGGAGCAGGCTCCCAGCAGAGGATGTCAATCCCGGGCACCACGCGGGTGAAACTCTGCCCTTCGCTCCAGGTCTTTGGGTTCAGCCACAAATGACAGCGAGTGCAAGGGCGGGCAGATCTGAGATGCAGTTTCACACGACCTTCCTCCCTGAACCAAAACTGCTGACGTCCACCCAGCCCCATTTCTGGGCACGGATCCAGGGCCTGCCTGTGAAAGTTTGTCCCCCTTCCAAAACATCTCAGCTAGAAATGCTGAATCCCTGAACCTGCTCCGAGAATAACCCTGGACCGCGGTTCACCTACATGCAAACACAGCCCCGGTCTGCCTGCTGCACACGTCTCCAGCCACAATCTGAAAACACCCGCTGCTACACCTCCAAAACAGGGGCACGGAGACAAAAAGCAGCCTGCAGACTCACTGTGGCAATCCATAAATGAGCCTGGAAATTAAGCACTAGCATCCTCCATTTGTAGCCAAACCCCTGTCTGTCCTACACACACTCCCTGGCTTGCTACCCTGTGCACACCACCACTTTGGTATCTCCATCCTTCTGCCTTCTCCTTCACAAGCACAGAAAAGGCCAGACCTCAGCTGTGCAATAGAAAGACTGGAGAAAGGAGCTGTTGGTCTTCTTTTTTTTCTTACGTTAGTCTCATTTTCCACCTAAAATAAATAAGGAAATGATTCCTTTGAGAGGTGTTCTTGTCTTTAACAAGATATCTGGACTTCCATATCAAGGGGCTGGCTCTTATTTCTCAGAGATAATAAAAAAAATGCCCCAGGGAATTCTGATTTACCTTCAGTGGCTGGTGAGAAACCTATTGATAAAAATTAGGAAATATTGGAGAAAGAATTGGACAGATTGTGTCTGAGGATTACCCCTACACCCAAATCGGTGTGAAAAAATAAATAAAAGCAATAAAGGCCATTCCATCTAAACAGAGATATAGACAGGCTCCTTTTGCAGTAAGAAAAGTGGTTATTGTAGTTCTTATTCTCCAAAAAGAAGAACAAAGAAGAGCTCAAACCCATAAACTAGCAAGTCAACATGATTAAAATAATCTATAAACATGAAGCAGTCAAAATAGGAATGTAATTGGAACAGTGAGGAGAAAAAAACCAAATACTGAATTGCAGAATAACATTGCAAAATAACATTTCAAATAGCAATTTAGCCTCTCTCTACTTATAGGCTGGAAGGAAATGAGCTTAAAGAAACCCGAGATAAGCAGATAACTGCATTATACTGATTCATTTCTCCCTCCAACACAGCTCCTTTAACGGGATCTTTGTGCACTGGAGAGGTGTGGAGAACCAGCTGCCATCCCTCAGGTAAGAGTTCAAATCCTCTTCTCAATGAGAAATCTAATCCCAGATCTGTTCAAAGGACCACAGGCCAAGAAATGGGCCGGACTAGCTTCTGAGCAGTGTTGTGCCCCAACTCCACCAACCCTGGTGGCCACCAGCTGGGATGTGATTGAACATCTCTGTGAGAAACAATGACCCTTTCGGTCCCTGCAACGGGTAGATTCAGATGTAAATAGTCATCTCCTGCTCCAAGCCAGGGATAACCGCAGAAGCCGCAGAAGCGGCTCCTGCCAACATCAACCAGCAGGTCTTGCCCAGGTCTTGCTTCAAATCTGGAAGCATGTCCCTTTGCAAGAGGTCTGCTCAGAGCTGCTGTCCCACCTCAGCAGCTCCTCCTGTCCTTTCATACCCCACCTCTTCACCCTCTCAGCTGCACCTTGCAGGAATTGCTCAGGCTCTGAGGAAAGTTCTAAGCCGGTTTATAATGTAAAGGGAGGCACAGCTGGGGTGTGAGGCACGGTCCTTGTGAAAGCATTTCCATCCCTTTAGACAACTCCAGCCTTCACTCTTTGGTTCTGATTTCCTATCAAATGTTTTGCAAACATTCAGGGGTGCAGGGGCTTGGGTTTAGCATTTTCTGTTCACATATGCCCAAACAAGTGATGTCCCTGGTGGAAACCTTTGCTGGCCCCCTGTGGCATGCCACAAAGGTGTGCAACCAGCACCAGTCTCGTTACAGAGCTAAGGAAAGCAGCAAATGGTAAGAAGCCCAAATCATCCAGAAAGAGGGTACTCTTTTCCTCCCTTATGGATCTGCAAGTAGCTTCTGCAAGATTAAAACAGTTTCTAGGGAAGATTTCCCAGGAGAAATGTAGCTTCTTGGACCACAACTTTATCCTTGGGAAGACCAGTCTGGTCTGGGGGCTTCCTAGTGTTAGTGGGCAGAGGTAAAGACCGTCACAGTGCGAAAGGTCTGAACACCACTTAGCTTCTAAGCAAGTCCTCCAATGGCTAAATTTCTTATTCAAAGTCATACTTGTCTACATAAATAGTGACTTATAACCTCTGTTCACCCACAAAACAGGAACCATTTAAGGCAAAAAAGTTATATTTTCCCCACGTCAGCCCTGTGGCTCAGCCCTGGGAGAAAGAAGAGATTCAGGCAACAGGTCTTCCCAGGTGTTCATCCATTGCAGAGCATCGCAGCAGCAGGTCTTTCCAGGCCCTCCTGGCCAGGCCCACACAGTCTGAACTCACCCTGCTCAGCAGACAAATGTCGACGGTCCCCATCAGGTCCATGCTCCTAACAGGCGGCATCAGCGATGAGCCAAGGGCAGGCATCGGGGATGTGAGTGCAGGGCAGGTGGTAGATGAACACTGCAGAATTCATGATGTGTGACAAGGAGAGCTGAGACAAGTGCTTCAGCTAACAGGTGGATAACAAGGGAAGGAAGAGAGCAAAGATATTTTACATCTGCTCTGCAGCAAGTCTTTAACACATGGGAGGACATAGAGGGAGGCATGTCCAGGAAGGACTGCAGGTGCTCCAGAGAGGTAAGGTGGTGGTGTTGACTGAAGACTGAGGAAGGAGGCAGATGGGAGCTCTCACATCACACCCGTGAGCCGTGACCTCTTCCCAGCCGAGCTCTGGATGGGCAGATACAAAAGCACCTGGGATGGACTGGGAAAATAACCCCAACTCCAGCCAGAAACTTCAATGGGGAGGGAAGGGAAAGAAGCAGAGGAGACAGGACATTTTCAAGACAGCAGAAGCACCATGTCTTGAGGAGACAGGGATGTGCCTGCTCTCCAGTGGGAGGGCTCTGCATCTTCCTTGCCTTCCCCCAGGGCCTTATCAGTTCTAACAAGACCGTCACAACCCCCCATGAGGCCAAAGCAGAGAATCCAGGACTGAGGTCACGATTTGGGGATGTAACGTGAAGACGTTCAGGTCTGAAGAATTTTTGCCGCACATTGAAAAGAGACGGGTCATTTGCAAAGAAAATAAAACTATTGGCTCTCTGCTTGGCCTTGATTTTTCTAGGGGAGGCAGATGTTTGATTCAAGGATTTTGGCAGATACTTATGCACCAGAGATATGAAGACCACAGAAAGGAGATGGCAGATAGACAGATATCTACACTGAATCTTAAGTATATTTGCCTGAGGGGGGTGCTGCATGTATAATAATTTCAGCAAAATGCCATAGCCTGTTAATTAACTGAAAAACTAATTTTATAGAAAACCTGTTACACTTTTGGAAATAAGTAGCAGCCCTATTTAAGGCTGCTTGTTTGGTAAACAAGCCCAGGTCAGTGGCAATTTTGCAGCTGACTACATGAACCCTAGGATTTATACATTTTATTAATGATAAGCAATGTCATATTTATCAGCCTATGGGCCAAGCAAGAAATAAACCGATGGAAACTAGAAGCTGTGCTAGGCTGTGCTGACTGCTCCCACCATGGTGACTGACACTCAGAGGCACTCCAGTCAGCTCCAGACACTGAAAAATCCTGAGTCAGGCCTTAAAACTCATATGCCCTGCCTGAAAACCCATAAGAGAATTTGACATTCATAAAGAATAATAACAGCAGCAGCAGCAACCTTGGTGTCTTACCCTTGGCTTTCTGCTGTATTTCCAGCTTGCATTTCTCAGCTAGAATTTACTTTTTGATCATGAAACCTGAGAATATCATGTGCTAGAGGGTGCCAGGAGCTGGATGTACCAGGAAAACCTCATATATTGCAGAACTAACAGTAAAATTACACAACAGTGTTGTGCCTGGCATCTTTACAAAGCAGGCATATATGTATTTCTTTCACCTACCTACACAAATCTACCAAACGTCTGTCCTCTCCAGCAATTAAGGGACTTTATGGGACAGCAAAACCCCAGTGAATAAACCCAGAATAGGAGCAATAAATGATTGGCTTGAAAAAAAAAATACTTGCCATGCAAAATATCAGAGCTGCTTAAAAAACATCAGGGAAGAATTAAGCAGCTTCATAGCTGATTTCAGTCTGCAGGCTTTGAGGGAACAGGGGTTTGCGACCCAACGACCTTCTGCACATGAAGCATTTTTAGCCCCCTTTTTTGTTTGTGTGCATTTGGACATTTTTAGTTGTATCCTTTTCTGAATTTCTTCAGTTTTGCCTTGAAAAGGCGGAATAAGAGAGCAGCAATGGGAAAGCCAAATATATCCTTGATTTTCATTTTCCAAAAATGGCCTGTTTGGAGGAGAAAAAAAAAAATGTTTTGTTTGGTAGGTTAAGGCAAATGCCCCATTTTGAAAACAAAAAACAAAAAACAAAAAACAAAACAAAAAAAAAAAACCCGCTGTTTCTAATCCAAACAAGCCTTCTGACACTAGGAAATATGTGATTTGATCAGGCAAGTTGAACGTGTTTCAGTGGACTTAGGGCAAAGGGAGAAGCAGTGGGCACATTCAGGACTGCAGCCACACTGCTGGCCTCTGTCCCTTCTGCAACAGCCTTAAATCTGCTGCCTCAGTTTCCCTGTGTGTAAAACACTAAAAATAGTAACTCCTCCCAGAGGAAGCTCTGAGGAATAATTAACTAATGTTTGCAAAGTGCCAGCAAGCACTAATTACTATCATTATGCAGGAGAGGAACAGTCGGGGTTTGCTTTGGTCCTAATGGTGCTTGTTTTCCTCAGCTCAACAAGCCACCGCATCAATGAACCACTGATGGGGCTGTAAGTGGCTCCCCAAGGCGCTGCAGCAATTTCTGAAAATATAAACACTAACAAATTAATTTAGCTCTCCAGCAGCCTCCAGGAAAGTGAAGGCGCCAGCCTCCAATCAGCGTGGCAAGCTGGGGAAAAGAAAAAAAATTTTATTCCCGTTATTCTGGGCTAATAAAGTGCCTGGGCTGAGCTGTACATCTCCATCCACCCTTTGCTTTGCCCTGAAAATCTAATGCGGTCGCACCAGCAAGAGCAGGGCCATCATGGTGGCTCTGGTGCAACACCTGGAGCCATGCCCAGGGAGCAGGGAGCTGGGGACGGGTTCATCACTGGTTCAGGCTGGTGCAGGCAGGATGGGGGAAACCACCTGGTTTTGGAGGGAGGGAAGGAGAAGAAAGGACTTAGCCTAAGGAGCAAGAG
This sequence comes from Pygoscelis adeliae, assembly GCF_000699105.1. Lineage (NCBI taxonomy): Eukaryota > Metazoa > Chordata > Aves > Sphenisciformes > Spheniscidae > Pygoscelis > Pygoscelis adeliae. The sequence continues at coordinate 864,900 of NW_008825153.1, read as the reverse complement.
CTGAGATGTGTCATGTACCTTCTGGCCAAAAATCAGGCCCTGGCTAAAATCCAGGAATGGTTTGGGGAAGGACCATAGGTATGGACAACACCAAATTCATCCATGGAGAAGGGACTTCTGGTGGCAGACAGGCCTGTCGCTGAGCAGAGAGGTGTTACGAAATAGAGGATCCAAGCTACAATGTGCCCATGTGAACACTTGTCTACCTGGGAAAGTAACAGATTCTCTGTCATCCTCATTTTTTATCTCAGGAAAGGCTGCCAGGTCAATAGATCTGTGCAAGTTCAACCACAAATTACAGTGGGGTCCATGAATATGCAGTCATTTGCAATCTGCAGAGATTCACCCTCTGCAGGAACTCTCCTGGAGGATGCGCCAGAGGCAGGCAGAGACAGCATCCTTCAGCAGCACGACACCACCAGAGCCTGCAGACCGACAAAAGGCTTTCTTCAGGTTTGAAAGAGAAATAGCCAAGTTCAGCCTAAGTGCAGGCTGGGAACCACAGCTCAAATTTAATTGCACTCCCCAGTTAGACAATTGGAGAGAAATAGTCTTGCTGATTAGTGTCTATTTGTGAAGCCCTAACGAAGCAGGGAGATGGGAATAGTCCTTGGCCTGGACATCTTCCAAGGTGGTAGCAGTAAAGACGAGGAGCTGTTCCCACAGTCCTGGGAAGACAGAGTGTCAAGGAGTCATCTTTCACAGTTCTTTCCTGTCTTGCAAGAGTTTTTTAAATGAAATACATATGTGTATATGCATTCACGCACCCACCCTCTCACAAAGCAAGGCAAAAAAGTCAAATATTAACGTTAGTGTTTGAAAAGTGGATCTAATCAAGCAAAACGTCCTCAGTCCTGAAATTTCTCTTACAATACTTTAAAAACTCTTTCTTTCAAAACACAAACTGAGCTTTCCAAGTGCAAAGTCATTTATAGATCAAAACCCAAAATTTAAGTAAAACTTTCCAAGTCCCTTCTCATCCTCCCAAAATGTTTTGGAGGTGGGAGAGCCATTCAAACTCACCCTCCCTAAAAAACAAGTTGGTGAGGTCTCTTTTCTGCCAGTGAAAAATTAGCCTGATGAGCTAATTACTGCTACAGATGTGGGGCAGGGCTGGTGGGCACGGGGATGTGGAAGAGGTGGGAAGGAGGAGGCAGCCTCGGCATAACCGAGGTGTTCAAATGCCACCGAGGAAGGGTGACAGTCCCCCGGCAGGAGTATCTGCGGCAGGTCCCACCAGAACAGTAGCAGTGCAGAGCAGAACGGCTGTGTGCAGAGCAGGATGACGAGGTTGCAGCTCCGTGGCAGGAAGCTGGGAGTGAAATGCTGTGAGCCATCTCTTGCTGCCTGGAAGCAAAAGATCCTTCTTTCCCCCAGGAAGAAGGCGCCCCTTTAGAGCCAAATGGGCCTGATCCTCCTGCTCACTCCAAAACCCCTACAATTAGTAGGATTAAGCTTGGAAAAACCAGCCTGTGTTACCCCAATATGACATTAGATGTCACCCATGCGCTGCATTTACTGCCTGTCCCCCTTTCCGGATCCCCACATGGGGAAGTCATGTACAGCCCATTCCACCCCCCCCACCGAGGACTGGTGATTCAAGTTGGGGGGATCTCAGGAGGTCACTTCATCCAGACACTTGGAGATACTCCCAGTGCCAGGAGAAATGCAGCCCAGGGTCTGATACCTCAACCTGGAAAAGGTGGGCTAGGAGAACGGTACGACTGCCCCCATGGCCTTGTGGGACAGAGGTAGGTATTTGGCTATAACCCGGCAGAGCCAGGACTCACAAGATGATCCAAGAACCCCATGTTTAACTCTGTGCACAGTTCATGACCCATGCCAGCTAGCACTGCTCATGCCTGGGCACCCTTTAGGGGGGCTGAAGGGTTTGGGGATGGGTCCCCACTGGGACGCTCCCCTAATTCAGTAAGAAGAGCATACAGTTGTATGGATTTTAGATGGCCTGTGCCACATGTCCATGGCCAGGGAATGGGTCCTCAGAGGGGACCGCAGCCAGAGATGACATAGAGGACTACCCCCATTTCGTAAGGCGACCAAGGTGCTCTGCACTCCCCCCCAACCCATGGTCCTCTGGCTGAAGGCCTCCTTTGCAAGACCTCTCCTCCAAGGGCTGCTTTCACCCTCCCACTCCCTTGCAAAAGGGAGGCAAAGCCCTTGGAGGGTGGCCACCAGGCTGCAAAGCCAGGATGGAGCCAGTTGAGCAGCCCCATGCTGGGAACCACCCCTGGTGCCGTTTGGGTGCTCTCCCAGCCCTACACTGAGTGGGGCAGGATGTCTCCCAGGGCTGACTGGGGCCAGCAGGAGGAATCCCGGCATCCCACAGCTCCATGGATGAGTGAAGGAGGCCGATCTCATTAAAGCCTGTGGAAATCCCCTTCCACATTCCCAGCTGCGGTGTTTCCTCTCTTGCAAGCACAGACGGCAGTGGCAGGCGGGGGGAGGCACTTCGGGGAACATGTTTACAGAGCTCCTGCCAAACCACAGGAAGTCCCAGCTCCTGGGGATGAAGAACGGGAGGAGGAGGAGGAGGCAGATGAGGCCAAGGCTCTGTCAACTCCTCTCCACCACCACTGGCTGGAGCCTTCTCCCTTTGCTGTTTTATTTCAGAGTAGCTCAACGGGTGAAGTCCACCAGCGAAGGGAGAAAAAAGCACCTGGGAAATACATTGTTCTTCTGCATACGTCTAGTGTTAAAGCACACCATGGTGTACACCAGAGCTTCTGGCTCTGGCAACTGAGGAGACACTCTTGCAAATATGACACGGGACATGGTTTAGTGGTGGACTTGGCAGTGCTAGGTTAACGGTTGGACTCAATGATCTTAAAGGGCTCTTCCAACCTAAATGATTCCATGATTCTATGACCCAACAGCTCACAGTGCAGAAAGCTGATACTTAGTTGTCTTAAAATTGATTTGCACTGATTTCTAAACACCATTCATTTGTTGCATTCCTATTTACACATCCGAGGGCTGTCACCTTGTGCAGTTCTCCTGGGTGTCTGAAGGTGTCTGCAGCCCAAGCGTCTGAGGAATCTGCTGCCATCACCACCGCTCCCAGTCTGGAGATGCCACTTGCCCAGTGGGACTATCAAAGGCTTGGGCAACAGCTTGAAGATGCTCCTCTTTGATCAGAAGGTGTTGGACACTCCTACAACGTATCCTAGAATGGCAAAGAGTTCTTGAGACTGGGCATCATGGGGCTCTCCTCTGCTGACACCATCTCAGCAGGATTTGGGCAGCAGGTCCACAGCACAGTAAGCATTTCATACTCCATTTCATTAGGGACAACAGCCTTACAGCAGCCAAAACTATTTCTTTATCTCAGAGTGCAAGGCCTCACGCTTGCAGCCCTGGGTGGCCTTGGTTGCATCCTTGGTGAAGACCATGCACTCGTGTCTAAAGATAAGCACTACTCACCATTCACCGGAAAAGTACTCAGTACGGCTGAGTACTTTTCCCTGTCCCCACCATTTCACTTGTTCAATGAGCACAGACACTCCACACCCTTATTTATCTATTCACATCTGTAGGGGCACAGACAGGCAGAAAAACAACTCACCTACCAAAACATTGCCTCATATTGCTCAAGCCATTCAGAACTGCAAGTTAATTCATAACAGACTGAATTTAAGACCTAAAGAAAAATGTAAGTTCATTTACTGGACATGCTATTTCAGAATGAATAATACAGCTCTATTTTAATAGCCATTAAACAGCCAGATTCAACAAGAAAAGAGCAAAGTTCCCAAGAGGTTTCAGCTGACAATGAATATCATATTGAACATAGGCAGGAATAGAAGTTTTTGTAGTCTACGTAATTAGTACTTCTCTCCACCTCTGTTTGGCAACTGCTTTATCAAATCACAGACGTCCGTACTGAATGAAGTGTTGCTGGAACACCTTGCAGTCAAAATCTTTGCACAGACTCTTATATCCTGCACTGTTCATTATCTTTAATTAAATGTATGATTCCAGTTCCCAGAAGAATGTCCTCTTCTATTAACTGAGCTATATTTAAACTCAAGAGAATTCAGCATACATTTTTAATAGAAATTCAACAGACAGTATCGACATTCCTTTTTGGTTTACAGCAGCCTTTCACATCATGAAGACCATCGTGATGAACCAGGGAGATTGGCCTTCTCCTCTTTAAGCTAAAAACCGCAGTTCTTTAAACCTTTCCTCCTAGGTCAGATTTCCCAGGTCTTTCTATCAAACTTTTCTAGACTTAGAGCCAGAAATACATTCTCCCACTTCCGAGTACTAAACTTTGAGTTTCAAGCTAGTTTATATGCTTGTTTACACCTCACAGTATGCTCTCTGCTCTCTCCAGAAGAGGGTGGATTTCCTGACTCACATTCCCCTGGTAACCCATTGCCCAAACCGGTTGTTCCCCATTCTGTATTTGTGCAGCTGGATGTTCCTGCCTTATTCCACCCCACACGTCTCACAACCGAAGCTCATCCTACTTTTTCTAGGCTGTTCCTCCACCACGTTGAGGCCACCCTCCATCCCAACTTCATCCTCCAGTGCCATTCTCAGTCCTTCCTGACTCTACATGTCCTGCAGATTGAATAAGCTTCCTCTGTGTTCATTCACCCTGCAGACCCATGCTCACAGTCACCTTCCCTTCTTGGAGGCCATGTTAACAAGCATCTAAGTCATATGCTTTAGCTATTTTAGGAGAAGATCAGTGATGAAAGCCTTGCTGGAGCCAAGGCACATGGCAGCTACTGGCATCTCCCCTTTGCAGAAAGACTCTCACAAAGAGAATTTGATTGATCTGAAAGTTTCTCCTTGACCAGTCCCTAATGACTGCTACCCATCTCCTTGGTACCTATCATGTGTAAAGAGGTCATTTGATCAAGGGAAGGAAGGCTCTACAGAGGGATGTGTAGATCCAGGACAGGCTGGATCGATGGGCTGAGGCCAACTGTATGAGATTCAACAAGGCCAAGTGCCGGGTCCTGCACTTGGG
>NW_008825153.1:857490-859497 GCF_000699105.1 Pygoscelis adeliae | reverse complement strand
TCACTCTCTACAACTACCTGAAAGGAGGCTGTAGCGAGGTGGGTGTCAGTCACTTCTCCCAAGTAACTAGCGATAGGACGAGAGGAAATGGCCTCAAGTTGCGCCAGGGGAGGTTTAGATTGGATATTAGGAAAAATTTCTTCACTGAAAGGGTTGTCAAGCATTGGATCAGGCTGCCCAGGGAAGTGGTTGAGTCACCATCCCCGGACGTATTTAAAAGACGTGTAGATGTGGTGCTTAGGCACATGGTTTCATGGTGGACTTGGCAGTGCTAGATTAACTGTTGGACTTGATGATCTTAAAGGGTCTTTTCCAACCTAAATGATTCTATGATTCTATGATTGCTTGTCCCTTGCTTGTTCTTTGTAGGACTAGATACTTCCTACCATATTTCCCCTGCTGGCTCTGTTAATCCCATTTTACTGTGTCTGTAAATCCTGTGTCTGTAAATGATGGGATTCTTCCTCATCATCCCTGATCCTCAGCATGAAACAGCCCTGTTACAGGTCATTAAGAAAAAAACCACCTCTCCAAAATCCGGTACATATCTGCTAAATATTCCCACTGCCTTCAGTGAGCGTTGGGATCTCATTCCCAACCCTAGTCCATCAGACTGTAAGACAACACTTAACTTCAAGTACACAAGTAACACATCACCAACCCCACTACAGGTCTTCATAGCTTTGGCTCTGGCTCATAACATTGTCGAGCTTAAACTTCCTCATCCGTGCGTTAAAAAATAGTTGGTGATGCTTATCTATTCCAGGGAGCACCTGTGAAATGGATTCACATATGACCAAGGTCTTCTGAGTCTCAAAGGGAAAACACGTGAGCTGAATCCTGCTCTCATGCTCAGGACTGTCGGTCAGCCCACTGACTGCGGGTGCTGCTGCCCAGCAGGCTTGAGGCTCTCAGCTGTGAGGGGTCGTGACGGCTGACAGCAAAGCATCCTCCTGGTTTGTTCCTCACCAAGATTCTCTTGGAACTCCCCCTCCCCAGCAATTAAAATATTAAAGAAGAGTAAGGAACAAGGCTGAACCTAAGTGGATTACAATGGACACTGACTGCTCTCCCAGGATAACCCAGTCCCAGTGGTTAGCACCTAACCAACCTGGAGATGTGATGTACAAAAAGCAAGTCTTGTGGTGATTAATGAAAGTTGGATGAGGACTGCCAGAATTCTCCTTTCTAACCCAAAGAAACTTCCATCGTTCCTTGCAAGGTCAGCCCCCAGGAGGGAAAAAGCAGTGGGAATAGGTTGTGGTGCTCTAACCACGTTTGAAACAACTTGTGTTCATCTCATTAGAGAAATGGGAACCCAGGATTTCTTCAGCGCTTCCTGGCCAAGCCCATACCCCTGTCCTCCTGGAAGGGCATCCATTCCCATGAAGGCTGGGCTGAGGAGCAGGGAGAAAATGTGACTGCAGTGAAGAATGAGCTGGGGGTGCCACTGTCTCCCTCCAGCAGCAACCCACAGGGTTTACGTGTGCAAGCTGCTTTGTACCTGCTGATGTGACTCAGACCTGTGCTAAGGTGGCCTCCGGGGAATTTCAAACACACTTGACTGAAGCACCTACATTAAAAGCTGGCTCCCTAAGGTCCTTATACAACCAAAGAAAAGGCAGAGCATCATTCCTGGAGCTTCTTTAGGGATCTGTAAAATAGCAAGCATGAATGTTGTGGTTTAACCACAACTGGCAACTAAGCACCACACAGCCGCTCGCTCCGTGGGATGGGGAGAGAATCAGGGAGAGTAAAAGTGAGAAAACTCATGGGTTGAGATAAAGACAGTTTAATAGGCAAAGCAAAAGCCGCACACACAAGCAAAGCAAAACAAGGAATTCATTCACTGCTTCCCATCAGCAGGCAGGTGTTCAGCCATCTCCAGGAAAGCAGGGCTCCATCATGTGTAACAGCGTCTTGGGAAGACAAACGCCATCACTCCGAACGTCCCCCCCTTCCTTCTTCTTCCCCCAGCTTTATACGCTGAGCATGACGTCATATGTA
>NW_008825153.1:856294-857223 GCF_000699105.1 Pygoscelis adeliae | reverse complement strand
CCCCAGCCAAAACCAGCAGAACAAATCCCAGCCTGCCTGTTGGGTTTTTTTTTTCCCCTCTACTGCTTTGAAGCAAGTTGCTCACAGTTACAACAGGGAGGAATCAGAGCTTGCATTTCTCCCACCGCTCAGCTGAGACCTGCTTCAGGCTGCTCAGGTCTCCTAAAGTGAGATAAAATTCATCCCAAAGCCAGTCTCTCAGTGCCAGAAAATGGAAGGGGTCCAACGCAAACAACAGGACAAATAAGCCAGCCAACGCCAGCCCTCTGTCAGTCAGCCTTCCCTCTGAAACCAAAAGCAAAGCAACTCCCAGAGGTCTCTCCCACTCCGAGCGTGGCTTTGCAATTATAAATTATCCCAAGATTATCTCTGTCCCCAGCGCTGCTGTATTCACCTCCTCTGTGTTTGCCACAGGATTAATTGCTGCTGCTTTGGCTGCACTGCAGAATAAAAGCGGGGGACGCAGCAAACTCCTAATTACCACCATCATTCAGTGGCAGCAAGGGGTGATAAATTTAAAGCCAAATACATGAGGAAACACTTTTTGTTTTAACGTAGTCTTCAGTTAACTAGCACAGACTGCTGCTGGGAAGGGAATCAAGATAAATGGGACCAGGCCCAAGCAAGAAAGGAAATTAGAGTTGCACTGGCTGAGATAGCAATGCCCAGAGCTGACCATCCTGGCACCAGCAGGCACCATCCAAGGACCAGGATGTGCTTCTTGCTCTTACCACATCCTAGCATGATGTTTGACATTGCCTGGGTGCAGCATCCATCCTATCCTCTGACACCCTACGCTCCCACACAGTCAGGAGGTCTCATCTGCGATGCACAGGTGATGGAGCATCAGCAAGACAGGAGAGGCTGCAGTGGTGCCAACTTCTAGGACTCTGCATTCAAAAGAGCTGCTCCAGGACAGTGTCCCCATC
>NW_008825153.1:841835-856267 GCF_000699105.1 Pygoscelis adeliae | reverse complement strand
TTCCCTGATGAACCACACGTCTCGCATGGGGAAACGTGGAGATATCTGAGGAGAGAAGATACCTAGAAGTCTGGTGCCATTGCCTGTTCCAGTGCAGAGCACTGGCCTTTGAGCTTGCTTTTCAGCTCGAAGTCTCTGGTTATCTCCTGAATACCCTGTCTGAGTGTGAAGGAAGGAGGAGCTTCACCTCCATCAGAAACATCTCTGGCTTGCAGAAGTCCCCCACAGCCTCACCATCCTCATCCATGGTGGGAACAAGAAGCAAATACACTGCTCCTTACTGAATCTGGGCTGGAGCAGAGTAAAGCCGAGCTCCATGGGACTGCAGGAAGGTCCTGAACACCAGTACTGCTGTCGCTCTGGTGCTGCGGGACTTCCAGGCACATGGAAATGTGGTGAGAGCCCTGAACCCAGAGGCTCAGATGAAACACCAGAAGCTCCACGGCCCTGAGTGGGACTGGGCTGGAAATCTGTCAAGCTTTCTCATGAGATTTCCTCTCTCCCTCCTGGTTCTGTTTGAGCTGGAAACACCATGAGAATAACTTTCCTCCTTGCATTTCAGCAGTTTTGCTTCCGGGCCTGCGCTAAACAAGGAAGTGCAGAGGCGTGGGAACTGAGGGGAGACACAAACACACGAGAGCATGGTCTGAGCTGCTCCAAATCTCTACGTGCGACTCACTGCCTCCATCAAGGCGATTCTCCTGCCAGCTTAACTCCTCTGCCTGGGCTGACACCTTCAGGTGGAGATGGTTATCTCAGTCTTCCCTGTGGGCCAGACCCTGCTCTCCCTTAGACAGCAAAGCCATCCTAGCAATAGCCACTCAAATTTTACTGGTGTGAGACAAGAACATTTGGACCATGATCTTGATGCCTTTTAAAGACACATCACCTAGCCCACAGTAGAGTACTTGGACACAAACTCCAAACCTCCAGAGAACCTTGGTCCTTTTGCTGCCTATCACAAGATGTGGTAAAAGGGCTTGACTTCTCGATGCACTCAGCATCTCAGCACTCCAAGAACAGAGTGCATTTCAGGTAACTGAAGTTAAACTGATAGTGTGGGGTACCACAAACCATCGGCGCTTCAGGCAAGGTTGACCCATTCCTCCCAATTTCTTCACTGCTACGTGCCTTCAGCACCCACTGACAAAACAAGGTGTGCTCACATGAGCGGGTACGGCACGTAGGGATGAATAATGCTCCTCTCACCCCATATGTATTTCAGGATAAAATTCAGGCATCACCACAGACTAACGCACCACCTAACATACGTTTAGATCAAACATTCAGTATCTCAAAGCTACAATTAATGTGGAAATGGAAAGGAGTTTTCCCCACCCCAAACAGCTTGCAATTTAAGGCACTGCTCTTTCCCATAAATCTTCACCAGATTGGCATGGAAATCTCTTTGGGATTATGAGGATCTATTCAGTAGTTCAAAGGTTAATTGGAGCAACACCAGGGTTACAAGCAGAAAGGAGGGGACAATTTCTAGCAGCAAGGTCGTAGAGCTACTGAGCACATCCCTCTGGAGCATTCATCATTATTTAATTATTGCTGTACTAATAGCTAGTATGATTTAAAGTATTCAAGGTCTCTTAGGCTTTGTGAAAGAAGCAAGCCTTTTGTGTTTTTTAAGGACCACAAAATAGGAGATGGGTGTAGCAGCCTCCTAGCCCAGCAGTCCCTCTTTCTCAGCACTGAGCACTTAAGGTGAATGACTGTACTTACTCGGCTATATGACTTCTAAGCAGGAGCTGGCCCAGACCATGGGCAAAGAAGTTCAGGCGCACCTCAAAGACCTGCAGACAGTGCCAGCACTAGCCAGGAGAGGACTCAGTGACTTGAGAGGCCACTTCCATCTGAAAACATCTGAAAACCTGGCTGCATCTGCGTACTGCTCAGCACCAAGGGATCTCCATCCTACCAAAGGCTTCTCACTCAGCAGGTTACATCTGAATTTGAGCTCGTCAGTCAGGATTAGTACCAGTTGCAAAGCCATCTTCCCTTCCTGGACAGTGTTACCTACCACTACCATCACCTAGCCAGGTTCTGTTGTCCTCTCCTCTACAGCAAGCACCATCGTGTGCCTGCTCTGTACATTGATGTTAACTGCACAGCTGGAACTGCATCCCCAGAGGCATGTGCACAGCTTCTCCATGTCCTTAGCTCAGAGAGAGAAGCACAGCCCTGAGCCATGTCCTCCTCTCCCTGTCAGAAGAAGCAAGAGAGGTAGAGATGCACCCAAGAGCCATCCTGTGACTCTGGTCCCTGTCAGCTCTCTCCAATCTGCCCTGCCCAAGGCACTTTTCCCTGTCACAGTCTGGCACATCTATTTCAGTTCTCAAATGCAGAGGATTGCCACATATCACAGGGAACGAGAAACAGATTCCCACTGGGGAAGCAGGGTCCTAGAGCACTGTGGCGTCAATGACATGCCCTTGAGGTTCAGAGGAGGAGAACTGGACTGCTTGTTAATCTTGCTTCCCAGCTGCTGATTTCTAGGGATAACCTAGCCAGGGAATTCTAGGGAAAACTTTAAAAGAACTTCTAGTAATGCACTATGAGAATAAAATCCCCAGCATTGCAGCTCACAGGGAGGCAACGCTGCTCATTGCACAATAAACCATGTGAACCACTGGACGCAGATCCAAGGCATCAAGAAATAAGCAGGAGCATCTCTACGCCCTTCTCGCAAAATCAGCTCTCTCTTTCATTGATTGGCATTAGAAACATGATGCCTCCAAATCCACCTTTCAGCCCCATTTTCCATGATTCTAGGGTTTTCTCATGTTATCTTGTGCTAGGTGCTTTTCATCTTCGAAATGACTTATGTTCACATGTTCATCCCCACCACACTGCCCTCCTTGCCCTTACCCCAGGCCCTCTTCCCCAGCTTCCCCAGCTAGCATGAGCCCTCAGCCTGTTCCTGACCTCTCAGCATTGCAGTCTTGAGCTCTTTAGACTTTGCCTGCAACTTTTCCCATTAGCACTTTTACTAGTTCAAAGATGCCTTGTCTTGGAGGAGAGAAAATACAGCAGCCTGGAAGCGTAAGGTAAGGCCACATGATTGCTCCCCCAGAAGACAAGCACGTGCCCAGTGGCCAGCTAGATGCTACCTTGCATAGTCCTGCCACTGAGGGCTAAGAAATGAATTGACAGGACAGTGCTGCACTTTTACACAGGCAGGAAAAAGAGGAAGGGGTGAAGGTAAGTCATGAAATCAGAGCTGCATTACTCAGCATGGTCAGCTTGTCATCGCATTTTGTGACCAACCACCTGAGTCACAGGAGTGGAATTCATGTCACTTAAATTTAGACATCTAAAACGTAGAATCTTATGTCTGGCCACGCAGCTTCAGCTTCTTTTACACTCTATGATTCATTTGACCTCTCTCAGATACTATTGCAGATTGAATCACAACCTGGTTCTTCCTATTTCTCTGCATCGTCAATAAAGGGAGCCGACGGTGACTAGTTCATCTGAAGTCAGACGTCTCAATTTTACATGCCAAAATAAGAGCAAAGGAATCCCACTCTGGGTATTGTCATTTCTCCCTAATTGAAGGGCTTAAAATTTTCAAAGCAGGAGGACAATGACAGCTGAATTTGTGGTGGGGCTTTTCATGCCAACATTCAGAGACCATTTCTCCCCTGCCAGCTTGCTCAGCTTAATTCATGGGAATGTCTAGAAACGAGAACCCCTGGAGCACAGCAAAAATGAGCCAGGCTCTGGCATTTGTGTGAGCAACCAGTTCTTAATTATTTGACTAATACTAGCATTGTGCAGCAACCATATGCACCAAGGGGTCTGAAGAGGTTTCTTTGCCACAAAGACCCACGTACAAACCTCCACATGGAAGGTGGGTCTAGTGTTTCTGCAGTATTTCAGGTGCAAGAGCACAATGCCAAACTGCAACTGTTTTCAGGGTGTTTGAGGAGTTTATAAGGTATAATGAATCTGCCGTTTGCATAATTTGGGTCAGGAAGGATCAGATAACCAGGAAAGGTGCACTAATGCTGGTCAACTAGGAGAGGTATCACAGGCATGGCGCAAACCCTCCCATGCTCTGGAGAGGACAGGAGCATGCTGGCAGCAGGAGTGATGGGAAGAACCACAGGAGTGGGGTTTTCTGCATGAAAAGGGCACAATTACCCTGGGAGGAGGCTACAGAGCCAGGCTGCAGAGGGGCTCTCTGAGCCATGAGGATGGAGGCAAAATTACTCATCAGCCCCTGGAGGCTGGATACCTGGGGAGATGGGGTTTCTTCCTTCATTAGGAGATGGGTCAAATACGACTAGAAATTAGGACTTTATCATTTCAGCTCCCCACACCCAGAAATATTGCTAGCAGAGGGCTCTGAGGCAGAGCAGAGCCAGGAGGGAAGGAAATGTCTTGGGCAGTGCCCACGGCCTGCACTCAGACCCCATGGGGCTATGGCAGGGCCAGGAGGAGAGCACTGGGGAAGGAAGTCTTACAGCAAGGTCGGACAGCAGCTGTCTCCAGGAATGAATCCAGGAGCAGCGTCCTCCTGGGATGGGCCAGGAGGATCTTGTGTTGACTGACTGCCCTTCCTGAGTTCGGGAGGAAATTAATCTCCCACCGTGGGCTTCAGTTTATTTTTACATTGCAAGTTAGCCCGAAGGGACAAAAAAAATCACAAAAAAATTCTATTCCCTAAAAGGAATCACAAATTTCACAGCGACCTAAGGAGATTAGTCAAATCCCTGTGACCGTCAGCAGTTTCACTTAGGTCAAAGCCTGGCATAACTCAATCTCTGTGAGAAGAGAGGAGAGAAGCGGCGCAGCGCGGACTGCCCAGCTCTGCAGGCAGGCCAGCCTCTCCAAGAGGGCCCTTCTACAATATCTGGAGAGAAATATCCCTTTTGCAGTCCCGCAGCAGAGAGGCCAACAGTCAGACTGGCCCAGAGTACAGACATCGAAAGGGAGCGTTATCTCTTGCAGATACCACAGTGAGACCTTCCAAGCTGGGAAGCAGGAGGGGGACCAATTTCCCAGGCTAGGAGACATCAAAGGCTGTGTGAAACCTTCTGAAAATGCTCACACTGAATTTCTCATGCATGGGTGGGCATATGGAATAACTCTCCATAGGGTCAGGGAAATGTGGAAAGTAGAGAAGTCGGGCTCTGATTCGCCTCTTGCTCTGGGGGAGAAATGAAGAGAATTTAGCTCAAAAGCTAAAAATAAATATGCCACCCGTAGGTTTGGTTTTGCACAAAAATTGGCCTGAGTTAGGTAACCTAGGGCCCCTTTTTTGAGGAAATCATTTCCATCCCCCGGCAAACATGCCTGTGTTAATGGATTCACAGAGGCATCAGCCTTTCAAGTTGTGCATCACATTTCATCCAGGGTATCAGTAATGTGGAGGAGCTGTGGTACCGCTGCTGCAATGCACTCATTGAGCAGAGAGGTGTTGGAGAAGGAAATCGAGGACAACCTTTTGGATTACTCTAAGGAGAAACAGGGCTTTCAGCTCATACTCCAGAGTTTTAAAAAGATCTGCCTCCCTTTCAGTGCCAGGAAGGAGCCTCTTGATAGAAATCCACTGGAAAGGCTCCTGCCCTGTTGTGTGAAGACACAGTATTGCTTTACGTTGTATCATGAAGCCAAATAGGATGGAAGGTCCACGGTGTCTGCCCTCTGCTGCAGAGAAGCAGGAGGCTTTTGCAATTGTTTCCCTTTCCCTGATAAAGTTGTTGGTGCAGTTTTTAGAAGAAACTAACATTTTTTGCAATTCTTAGCTCTTCTCACAGGGAAACTTGTTCTCTCTTTGTGGCTTCTCTGCTGTTTGAACTCTTCCAGTAGTACCAGCCCTGAGGTTTTCAAAATTATGAGTCAGGAACTGGGAAATCCTTACACTGATTTAGAAACTAAAAGATTAAAAACAAAACAGCAAAAGACACCCCAACCGCAGGGACTTTCAGGTTGCTTCTGGTCTTTGAGCTTTTAAGGTCGAGAGTGGAACAGTCCCACTGCAGTGTTTCCGGGTACCATCACACCTGCTTTTCCATCTGCTGTCTTGTGTTAAGAGCTCTTTGGGGCAGAAAGCATCTTTCTGTCCTCTGAACATGCAGCATTTAGCACTAGGTAGTCTTCAGGCAGGATGCAGCCTCCTCTTCACCAGGAGAATGAATTCAATCATTACAATTGGCTGTTTCACCTACGAAATACATAATCTGAGCAAAAACATTTAAGGAGAAAGCAAGATAGCAGATGGGATAAGGGAAGGCAGACAGCACTGTTGTCCACCACAGCTGCCAGCATTTTCAGTCTTTGGTATTTGCTCCTGACCCAGTGAGAGCTTTCCGGTGGGGGGAAAAGGAACAATAAAGATGATTCTCATGTTGCTGATGCACACAGAAAAGGACATTCAGGTCCAATTTTTAATAGCTGACATTGTGGGAGCCCCTGAAAGCCCTCTCTTGATCAGGTTCCTGCTTTGATTAGCACTGTACCAGCAAAGAGGAAGATATTCCCGCTCCCAGACAGTTTACAGACTACACGCCTCTGAGGCAGGGCACAAAACATGGAAACATGGTCCTTGTCTCTACAGGTGGGAAAAGCAGATCCAGTGGCAAGAAGTGACCCGAGGTTCCACTGCACTATGCTATGGAAAGGTCAGAAACTGAGCCGGAGTTTCCCAGCTGTGTAGCTGACAGACACGGGTAAGCTCTGCCCAGATTGGGAGCAGCTCTTACTCCCAGGTGCCAGAGCAGTGCAGTCACTCTTGCACAGCACCGTGTCCGACCACTACAGCCAGTCAGACCTGCTCCAGCCAGCAGAGACTCAGCAGAGACCCAGACGTCTCTGCTCTTGGTCCTCTGCAAGGTCAGGTCGCTTTGAGCTGGAGTTTGCAGACGTGCTCCTCACCCTGCACCTACAACACACACAAAGAGGACACAAGGCCTGATCTCCTTGACCAATTGATCTCTTAGTCATTTCCAGGAACCTTGCAAAATTGCCTTGCAAACTGCCTGGCTTTGCCACTTATTTCTGCTGCAGATGATCTCTTCCAACCCAAAATGTCCCTGATCCTATGATTAAAGCTTACTTTGATCTTCCTTTAAGGAGTGGGAGCTTGGAGGAAGAAGTGAGGAAGCCTGAACGCTTCTGCCTGCTGCAACGACCTGACTTTGGAGACAGAAATGCAAGAGCTACTTAGAGAAGCAAAGTCTTCAAAATATTTGATCCAGATGGAGAAGGGGGATCAAAATCACAGTAGTGCCTGCTTCTCAGATCTACCTATGTCAAGGTTGAACTTGGTTCTGGACATACAGAAATAATTATTAAAAAAAATTCCTCCAACGTCAACACGAGGGAATGTCCTCCGCTATTCTTCTAACATCAAGACGACCAAAAGCATGAGTTGGGCTTTGCACTAAGTGGGTTCAGGTTGGGCAGAGGTAACGTGGCCCTTTACTCCTCATGATTTCACCAATCTGAGATTTGTTCTCATGCATTTCCCCACCCTCCACCCCCCAAAAAGCTGGAAACACAGTTTCCCTAACTGGAAATGCACATTTCATGTAACATTTTCCAGACCACTTTGCAAGACCACTTTTTTTCAGCACAGCTTTAGTAGAAGCTCACTGCTCTTACCTGGCCCCTCGGTGTCCGTATCCTGACAGACTCCTTCAGCAATCTTCGACTCCTCTTGACTTCGCCTTTTTGTGGTGTTTGTTTCTTTGCCCTTCTTAAATAAACCATTGGCAGTTACTATGGTAACACACCTCATTCTTTCTCTCTCCTCCCTAAAAGTCTATTTCTATTTAACAGGCTTTTAAAAAGACTCTATTTATACTTTCTTTTGTTATCCTGCCCCTGCTCCCTTGCAGTCAGACAAGGGCAGGCACAGAGTAGTGCATGCACTAGTCTGTGTTACTAATAATGGCTATCCATAAACACAAGAGCAAGCCGTGGGGATCAAAGCTGTGACCTTCATCAGGAGATGCTCTGCTTCTTAGACGAACAAAAAGGAAACCTGAGACACGGCACACCGAGTGCTCCAGCAGGAAGCACTGCTAGCAGGGGCCATCCCCACCTTCCCACTCTCCAGCAGCGTGCTAAGGGGCTGCGAGTCCCCAGAAACAACCATCATGTGAAAAACAGCCTTGCTCTCACTGCAGGCAGCTTCCACCTTTCCTCTTTTCTCAGTGTCAGACATTTGTCTACATTACTGGTAATTGGATAAAGAGAAAAATATGAGCTGTTGTCCTTTTTGCTTCCTATTCTGTGAAAAGAAAAGCTCCTTTCCTCTCTATGCTTTTTCATTTTAAATCTCAGGGCTGCTAGCAAGCGTCAAGGTTTATTTCCTTAAGGTTCATTATATCATTTAAACATGCAGATTACAATTTATCTTAATCCTTAGTTGCAGCAGTAGGTGTCTGAATTTTTACGATGGCAGCTTTTCTCCTATTGTTTTTCAGGCATTTCTGCTCATAAAAAACAATGAGTCTGAAACAGTCCAAGTACAATTTGGTTCCTTTCCCCATTGAGACGTTTCACTTGCATGGACAGGCTGGTGCCAGAAACCACACGTTTTTTGGTCATCTTTAGGGTGTTCCAGGAAACATATTGTCAACAGATCTCAATTTTTCAGTAGGAAAAGCAAGTAGAAGAAAGACTCCCCAGCCCTCCCCTTCTTTCCTCCACATAAAGACAGCTTTCAGGACTTCTTTATTCATGAAGAATGATCCCAACAGTTGTAAACCCATTTTCTTCTCACTTGTGATTTCTACAGCCTGGCCAGCACCAGAAGCTGTGATGCCCTCAGAGTGACACTCCAGAAAGGGTTAAGGTATCTAAAACTACAGCCTCAATAAGCAGCTCGCAAAAGTGTCCTGTCCCCAGGGTAGGATCAGTGTATGAGAATTTGCTCAGATCATGTAATGTTTGTAACTTGATTAGAACTATTTCCTTCTCCAGCTTGCTTGTGCATGTCCAGTCAAGCTCAACTGAATTAATAGCAGCCGGCTTGTTTCCCCCCCACACCCCTTCCCATTCACCTCTTGCAGTGGAGATACAGGAAGTATGTGATAATCTTGCTGCCAAGGCAAGTGCCTCAGGAGGTGGGACGATCCCACAACCTTGGGCAAGTCCCATTCTTTCTCTGCACCTCTGATCCATCTCTTGTTATGTTCTGGAGAAAGGATGTCCTAATGACCAGCCTCCTGCCCTACCAATTTCCTACATGACCTTGGGAAAGTCACTTGACCTTTGCCTGCCTCCACTTTCTGTGAAATGGAGAGGAAACGAGCAGAAGGCTTGCTCACCCTGCTGCCACCACCAGTATTAAACCAGGGCCCATGAGGACTGAAAGTAGGAACCTTTCCAGTTTAAGCTTAAAGACCAGTCGCTATTGTCTCCTGGAACATTGCAGACCTGTGGTGGATCACCAGAAGCACTTCTGCAAGGGAAAAACAGCCCTGTTACCTCCCACACTCCCAACTGCAAACTGATTCATTCATCCGTTGCCTCCGCCATCCCAGGAACCGTGAGTTTCCTTGACATCCATCACTGAACACAACCAAACCTCCTTGGAAAGGCCAGATCCTGCTCCAGGTGCTTGGTTTTTTCCAAAGCTCTAGGTTTCACCAAAGTGGCCTAAGCTAAACCCCAGTAAGATGCTTTTCATCTATACTAAGAGCATCCACACAGGAATGAATGCATGCCTAGCCAAGTGAGATCCTACGGATCTCGTAGAACAAATCAGAGCTGGTGCCAGAGATCTACCCCACGCACAGCTTCAGGACTCTGCTGGCTTTGAATGGTGCCAGGTCAAGTTATTTGAGGTTCAGCTCAAATTAAGATTGATGTTAAGATGAAGTTGGGCAAGCTCCCTTCCCTCAGTCAATTTTCAGCAGCATCTTTCGAAAATCCTTCCCAGGGTAAACAGCCAAGTCAGCCCAACCAAAAGAAATGAAGCACTGTTTTTTTTTTTCTCACGGGACCAAGGAGGAAACTCCTTTGAGGCACAGAGACATTTCTGAGTTCTGTGTTTCTCACCCTTTTCCAATTGCTGCCTTCACACCAGCCTGTCAGTCGCAGTGCTTGTCTTTGCTGGACACCTGGGGCACACCCTCTCCTCCCCACACCGATAGTATCACGTCCTTAGGATGTGTCTACACTCCCAGGTAGAGCTGGTTATGCAGAATAGTCCTTTCCTTAGGCCTGGCTAAGTCTGGAGGCCTGGGTGTGAGATAGAAAGTAGGCACTGCTCCTTATCACACAAGAAAGATTATGCAATTATGTCCTTTAATGAGGAAAACGAAGGCTCTTTGAATAGGTATGTGGGGTTGGCTGCAGGTAACTTCTGGCAGCGAGCGGGGTTGTTGCAGCATGTACCAGCCCAGGTTTCCAGTGCCAGATGAAGTGGGGCAACCAGCCGCCCCCCACCAACCTCCTTAAACCAAATGAACAATTCACCTTCTTTCATAAAAAAGGACAAAACTTGAGGACCGTAGCACCACTGAAAGAACTGTCAGCAGGACCTAAAACTCAAAATGTTTATCTATTACTGTTACTTCATCTCCTTTCTGATTGCTGGCTTGCAGGCATGGGAATGCAATGCGTATGGTTTTGGTTTTTTAATTGCAATCATTTTGCAGACCACCTTCAGGCATGCTAGGGACCACCAGTAGTGCAGGGACTGCATGTGAAGAAGCCCTGCCCTAGGAGACCCATCCTGCCTTCCCTGATGTGGTTAAAATGCCATTCCACGTTGTGGTGCCTGCAAGGATTTAACCACGTTCTCAGCCCAGACAAAAGCCCTGGACTACGCCATGTGCCTGAGAAAGCAGGACTGAGCTTCAGCTGTGTAGGAGGGCAGCTGCAAGAAGCCAGGCTATCTGCAGCACTTGGTAGTGATCCCTTTATAGACTCCCCCATCTCTCTTACATGCAAATGCAACCTCTTAGTCTCTGGGCCCAGCTCTTTCTGTTCTGAAGTCTTCGTTGGCTATTAATACCTGGGGAATCTGTGAAGTAGGCAAACAAGGTTTTGATGAGTGTGGGAAAAAGAAAGGCGTTACCACGTATGAGTGAACTTCAGTTTCGCTCATGTGCTGAATTAGTCAGTGCCTTCAAGTGAATTCCAAGTGCTGGTCCAGCTATTAAATGACTCTTGCGGGAGAGGTAAGTGCTCCATTTTGAGCCTCTCTGGGAGGAAAAGCTAACTTTAAAAAAATAATAAAACCTGAATCAGAACTTTTGCATAGGTTTTCTTTTTTTTTTTTTTACTTTCTTATCTCTCCCACAAAGAACAAGTATCCACTAGTCACTGCACAGCAGCTTCTGGGACCTCTGCAAGCTGGAGAAACCCAGGTTGCTTGTAGTGCAGGTGAACGTGATGTCTGTGTCAGGAGTGGTGACTGGAAACCTCACCCAGATGTTGAAGTCCCAGAGGCACATGATGTGATAACTGGTTCACCAAAGGAGCAGAAGTACTCGGTGTAGAGAGTCAAGACACAAGCTCTAGTGGCTGAGAAACTCAGTGGAGGACTTGTTCAGTTTAAACAGTTAGTGGATGGGAAAGAGGCATCAGTGCTGGAACATTAACACTGACATATCAAGAATTCATGTTTCATTTCCCACCCTGGAGGAGTAGTTCCTCCTGCAACCTTTCCAACCCAGAATTAGCACTTTGCTGCTGCTTCCCTCTCTAACACAGCAGTCGCGAGAAGTGTTGTCTGCAGGTGGCAAAAAGGAGGGTAATTTCTTCCATCAGTTCAGTGTTAATGGTGTCCTGGCTTGAAGAAAACTGCATTTGGCTGAAATGGAAATAACAGAAGGGGTAGGGAAGGACCATGGAAAAAAAGATTGCAGAAACTCAGACAAAGCAGGTGTACGGATTGCATTTCCATCCTTTCTGCAAACACGGAGACTGCGTGGGCTTGATCCAGGAAAGTGTCCTAGCTGTAATACAAGCACTTTGACAAGCATACATTAAAACCCGCCCAGGCTTTCCACTAACACTAAGGCAAATACAGCCCTCTGGGATTAGTATCCACGCACAGGTTACAATCCTTCCACATTGCTTTTCAGTGCATTACGCTGAAAAACATGCTCAAGGATGCTAACATGCACAGGAGATTGTCAATATTTGTGCTGAAAATCCATTCAAATTCAGGAAATTACAGCTAACATGAAGCCTATTTGATCCTCTTAAGGCAGTGACCTGATTGTGGAAACATTTCTCTCTGCCCGTTTCTCTAAAATACAGAGGAGTGAGGCAGGGCTTGTCTGAAGATGGATTCAGGCTTGCCAGGAGACCTGAAGGTGTTCTGCAGTTGTGTTGCATATCAATTTTTAATGCCTCCATTTTCCCTCCAGCTTACAACGGACAAAAGTTCCCCTACCAAAGAGCAGCAGCAAAACTGGTATGAATTTACCCCCTCGGCCAAGAAGCTATGCTCTCAGGCATAGCAAGCCTTCAGCCTCACCCATGCAAGAGGGATCAAGCTGGGTTTGACAGCACTTCTGAGGCGATGTGGTGGAGGCTCATGCTGCTGCCCCTTTTTCTTTTGCCAGAGCTGTCAAGCTGAGATTGTGCTCAAGCGCTAGAATTTGCCATGTGACATTTCAAATGGTAAGCAAAGAACAGCTTGCACACCACCACTCTCAGGTTCTCAACTAAATAAAAACAGATTACTGGCATTTGCTGCATCTGAAAGAAAGGCGGGTCTATCGTATTCACAAACAGTAAAGGATACAGAAAAACAAACGTATTCCCTCAGAGCCAAATACAGTTCCTCATCATGCCTGGGAATCCCCATGGAAGGAAAAGGGGTCATGCTGTTTTAACAAGAAAGGATTTGACCAAAAATACCCAACCAACTAGAGCAGCTGCAAAGTTGTTTTTCTTTGTGCTGGATTTTTTTGTTTGTTTGTTTCAGTTTTCAATTATTTGCTTTTAACGACAGCATTCGCAGGCGGGTTTCTCAGTTGGTCCTACCATCACCAGCAATAGCAGGAGGACTTCTGCCCTCCACAGCTTTTGCTAAGCTTTGCCAGACTGATTCTAGCACCACTGAAAGTCACGCTCTGAGTATTTCATTAAAAACATTGATGTGAATAACAGATAATTTTCTCACCTAGAAAAAGTAGCAAGGAGTCAAACAGCAAAATGCTAAATGTCAATAGCAAGGGAAGCAACAGTTTTCTTTCTGTTTTCAGCATACGTCTATTGCAAGGTGTGAATTTGCTGATGTCTAATCAAGGTTAAGCTTATGCTATGCCTCCCCCCCAAGAGAGAGGCAGAGGAAGGGGAGAGCTAGGCGTGCCGATGGATATCCCTTTTATCCAGCTGCCTGTTTTCAAACTTGCAGAAATTGAATGTCTCTAATATCCTTTGAAATTGGTCAATAGATTCAAAAATTTTAGCAAAGGATCCATTTTATATATTTATAGACATACACTGCAGTTGCATAAGATTCACTGCATTAAGAAACCTTGGTAAAACTGACTTGTTTCCTTTACTAATTCTTTTTGTACGACGCATTAAGAAATTCTGAACTTTTTCTTTCCTTTTTTTTCTGTTGGAAACACTCAGTATGCCAAATCAGCCTTTCCCAAGTTCTGCTGAAGGACTTGTAGATCTTGACAGGTCAGCCCTTAACCAAAGAGGAGGCCTCCTGGCCCTTTTAACAAAGCATGTGCTCAGAAACATAAAGCACTGTCAGGTGGTTCTGGTTTAGAGGTCACCGTTTTAGTGCCTTTCAGGGAAGAGGAAAAAACATCCTTGAAATTAAAGCATATCTGAGGATCTCCCGATATTCAGCTGCTGTCCTTTCATCTCCACATATTTGTGTGTGACTCCTGAGGAATCACCTCATCCCTCCATGCCTGTTTGTCACCCCAAAAAGCCCTATCCTACTGTTCTTTTAATGCCTGCGAAGCCCTTGGCTGCCTCCGCGGTGACTTCTGCTAAAAGAGTCCTCAATAAATCAGAAATAAATTAAAAGAGGCAACTTGCACTGAAGTCAGGTGCTCTGTTCAATTTGAACCTTTGAATTTATGGTAGTTCTTTACACTATGCCACAGACGTAAACAGGGATTTATAGCCACAGGGGTCGACAACCTGAGGCAAGGCCCTTGGCCGGAAAGGCTGAGCGATGGCAGCTCCCGAATCACGCCAATCCCTGGGGCAGCGACTTGCTGGGCGACACCGCTGCGCCTCGCACGTACCCAGCACCGCTCACGGCCAGATATTAAATATATCCTTTATCGCGCTTCAGGAATGAGCGGCCTCCTCCCCGCACCCGGCCCGGCTGGCGGGGGCCTTCACGGGCCTCTGCCTGGCCTGTGCTGCCTGGGGAAAGGGGGGGCACCCCTGCTGCAAGCCCAGGCCTGTGCTGCCTGCCCCTGCCCCCAGACCTCCCTCTTCACCTTCCTCTTTGTCTTCCTCATCTTCCT
>NW_008825153.1:823666-840494 GCF_000699105.1 Pygoscelis adeliae | reverse complement strand
CATCTTCCTCATCTTCCTTTTTTTTTTGGGGTGATGCAGAGCACAAGTCAGCGGGCATGAGCGCTTTTAAGGCACCAAGGGGCCTCACCTCCCTCACGAGGCCGGACGCAGGGCTCAGTGTTGCGAGGGGCCCAGGGGGGAAGCGCATACTCCGTGCTGTCCGGTTTTGCCATCCCAGTGGACGTTTCCCACCTCTTTGCAAGAAAACAGCGTCAAATGTATGGGGCTGCGCTCGCTGCATCAGCAGTTGCAGCAGTGACGGCCTCTCCTGGGCGATATTTGAGCATGTTTCCGCTAAACTAATGAGCCTTTCGCTGGCCTGGCCATGGCTTGGGGGATTTTGGGAGGCTGGTGGGCCCCGTTGCACGAGCAGGCGGGTTGCGCAGCAGGAGGACACCCCATGCAATGCCTTTGCTCTGCCGTAGGTAAGGTGGATTTTGCATGCGACTGGAATTACTAATCCAAGCAATTAGCTGGAATCTGGCAAGTTTGCGCTGCTGCCAATTTCCAGTTAATTCGGTTACGGCTTCATTTTTCTGCTCAGAGGAGTTGAAATGTAAACGGGGCGACTGAGCGTCTGGAGCTGCTGGGTTGGTTTTACGTGCATCCTTCTCGCTAAAGGAGGATCAGCAAGAAAACAGAGCTTTAATGAAGTCATGTATTTATTGATAGCAGTGGAAAAAGAGCAGCGTGGATAAATGGGGCTGGTGACTTCTTTGTAAACTAAATATCATGAATCTCCCTACCCTGTTCTGAGCTGGATTTAAATTCCACTGTTATAACGATTGCTAATTTTTTGGTCATATTGCTGCTAATAGCGTATGTTGAAAATGCTGCAGGTGCATTTAAAGCTGGGGGCTTTGTACACTCACCAATATTCTGAACCGATATTTATATATATCCAGAAACTTAATAGTGTGTTGTCACTAGGATTCAGAGTTAATCATCCAGGTGCCGGCTAGCGGGGGCTGTTGCAGCACAGTCCCCGACACAGCCGCTTTTTGGGGACGTCAGATGCTAGTAGCGGCCGCCAAATTTGACATGTGGGCAAGTGGAGGAAGAGACTTTTTAACCTTTGGTAAATGCTCCAACCTGAAATTCGTTCCTTTGGGAAGGCGATACTTCTGTTAACTTTCACGAGGCCGAAAATAGTCGCGTCACCGGAGCCCCGTGAGCCTTCGCCCCGTTGGCTCCGCTTATGGAGGGCGCTGCTTGCAGAAGCAAAAAGCTTTCATTACAGCTATTTTAGTTTTATTTTTATGTGTGTCTTGATAGCTCAAAAATCACCCCCCGGCTTCCAGTCGAGGCGGTCCCCAATGAGAAGCATCCGCTGGGATCGGCCTCTTAAGTGCATTGCTTTGATTTGACGGCAGAAATGCCCATGGCTACGTCAAAAAACCCCCGGCATTTAGGCACATTTCCAGCTTAATCATCCCCTGCAAGCGATGGAAATCAGTGGCTTGAAATCCAACAGCACTTGATATTAAAATAGCAAACAGTAAACATTGGCTCCTATCAATAACTTTCATTATGGTTTGGGTTTTGTCTTAAATAGGCGCATGTTGCCATAGGGAAATCAAAGTTTAGCATACAGACGTGCTCAGCGGGGTGGTAGCATCTTTGGATGTGGCGTAACGTGCTTTTATAGCATAAATTAAAATAAAATAGGGTCTTAGCAGCGTAGCGTGCTGTCGTGTAAGAAAATTTTGAATTTTTGGGCTGAGACTGCGTGGTTTCTGGGCACTGTGTGCTGCGGCATGTTGGTGGACGGCGTTCTGGGGCGGCTTCGGACAGGGAGAGCGAGTTTTACCACTCCGGAGCTGAACCCCGCTGGGGATTTTCAACCATAAAACAAAGTGCAGAGGAGGTTTTGCGTGTGCCACTGATAGCTAAACTGAAAGCAAAAATAAACACCCACGGAAGCTTTTTTTTTTTTTTTTGGTCATTGACAGAAAAGGAAAGTGCCAGTCCAGGGGTGGGTGTGAAGTGCCGCATTCGCTACGCTCCGAACCTGGAAAATACGGATCGCAGCACGTGGCAGGGGCGTGCACCGCCCCCCCTGCGCGTTTTGCATCTTTTCTTTTTCCCCTGATTTTATCCAAAATTAAGGGAGGGAAGCAGCACCCTTCGGTCCGTTAAATGTTCATTTTTGCCAAGTTACGCCACTTTTTGAACACGAGACGGGACCGGATTCCTGTGGCAAGGAGCCCTTAAAATTTCAACAGCTCTACCTATAAATACAGCTGCCGTGAAAGGCAATCCAGCTTTAAAAAAAAGAAAGCCATGCTCTTTTTTTAGTACCACTGTATCTGCCTGACTTTAGTGCAATGCAGTGCATCTCCGGCCGGGCGGTGAAGGCGAGGCAGCGTGGAGCATTAAGTGTCTTAATTCCTCTTGCTAATTTATGTGGAGAAGGGGTGCAAGCAGAGAAAAAAAAGTCATTTTTGTTGTCCCGAAGATTTTAGGGGGTGGGAAGGTGAGGCTGGCTCTGTGCAAAAGCCACACAACTTTTGCAGAGGGGCCTTTGCTGATTGCTTGGTCCCGGTGTGTCCCCGGGAGCTGCCACACCACGGGGCGATGCAGGACGGCGGAGGAAGGAGCCTGAAGCATCCCTTGGGCACACAGCGACATCCTGAAAGCAAAAAAAAAAAAAAAAAGAAGAAAACAGCCAGCTGCCACCTCGCCCCGGAGGTGTCTGGGCTCACCCAGCTGCTCTCTGATGCAACCGTGGCTGCCCGGGGAGCTCGGGGGCTGGTTTTGGGCATGCCCAGGGTTGCCCAGGGACAGGCTGGCCCTGGGAGTGGGTACGGCGTGTTCTCCTGGGTGCTCCTCCACGCCGATGGGACCTCCCCACCAGCCCCACATGATGCAGTGGGGTGCTGGCCGCCATGCACATCACGGTGGAGAAGACACCGCTGCCTGCAGGGCTGAGATTTAGCTGGAAAACCTAAAAGGAGAGATGGTTTTGCAGCTTAGTGATGCTTTTCTGCACGCCCTGCACTTGCATGGCAGAGATCCACCTTTGTGGCCAGAGCAGCTTCGGCATGAAGCCCTCAGTCACCTTGCAGTGCAAAAACCTGCTGGGGGTTTTCAGACGGGGCACGGGCTGGAAAACGGGTGAGAGTGGGGCGGGAGATCTCGACGCGGCAAATTGCTGCGTGTGCAGTTCGGTGAAGTGCTGAGCCTGGACTGCGCGGGAGCTGCAGACAGGCTCCTCACGTGACCGTCTGAATTTCAGATGATTGCTGGACCACTTTGCCAACAGCCTCTCGCGACTCATCAGCTGCAATATCGCTTCTTTTTTCTCTTTTTTTTTTTTCCTTCCTTTCCCCTTTTCTTCCCCACCCTGCCTGATTTCCAAGCTGAAGCAGGAGGGATGAATATGACACTGAGGGTGGCTGCAGCTGCACAGGGTCTGTATCCAAATGGTTTCCTGGAAGGCAAGTTTTTTTGGTTTTTTTTCTTATCTTAAAAGTATTTTTACTGCGAGTCCCTCGTATCTGGGCTGTTTGGATGTCAGGTTTAGTTTCCCATGACATTGAGCGATTAGAGGAGGTGGGGAAAGGAGGGGCTGAATGCTTTTTTACATGCAGATCTTTCTGCAGCGGTATCGTAGCCGATCGATGGTAAATGTGTTCCCTCTCATCTTCGTGATAGTTGTCAGCGATTTCCTCTTTTACATCACTGCAGTTAATAAGGTGTTTAACTTGGGAGCTGGGGATGATGTGGCATGTTATCGTGTTGCAAGGAAAGGGTGGGGGGGTGTGACGAGTTCCCGCACAGACTTCTGCTGGGGAAGATCGTATCAATGCAACCTTTCAGGCTGGGGAGAACAGCTGGGATTGGAGTCAAACCGTTGCCTTTCACCCTTAATGAACCTGACCTGGCTGCATCTAATTTTTTCATTATGACAGTGATTACTTTTCCTTCTAATACTCAGAGAAGCAACTCAATCCTCTGTATCAGCTGCATTGCCAGAGTCAAGGGTGCACCCCTTGATTTTTTTTAAGCAGATTGTACCTGCCTGACTGGACTTTGATTTTTTTTTCCCTTTTTTTTTTGATCCCCTGAAACATTGCACAAGACCACTTGATGGCTTTTTTGTGGTGATGTTGGGGTGACAATGCAGGTGCGGTGCTTGCAGAGCCAGAGCCCTCTCCAGGAGGGTTGTTGACTGTGCGTTTTGAGTCCCGTGCATGTTGCCAGTTGATTATAGAGTTAATAAAGTGTCGCCGTTGTACGCGCCTTGACCAGAAATAGCATCCCTCCCTGCCGCAGTTTGCAAGGCCAGCTTGTTGAGAGCGGGCGAGTTGGTCAATAAACGCTCCGAGCGGCACCCCTGGGAGTTTTGCACTGAAATGGAAACGCCTGTGTCCTTAGCTCTTCCCTCCTTGCCAAGTTGTTTTCTTCCCCACTCCTTCTTCAGCCTGCCACTCAAACCCTCTCCTTTCTGCTGTGTTTTTCCACAAGTGTCTTTTGAGCATGACAGCAGGGAGAAGAAAGCCGGCGCGGGGCCACGGGTGCCATGGCACGAAGGGCTGATGCCTATCAGCCCAACCCTTGCCTGTGTCTTTGGGGGCCCCCTTCACTCCGGGTGACTTGGCAGCTGCTGACAGGCCATGCGGCACAGCTGGGTTCACATCCAGCAGCGGTTGGGCATGGGGCTTCCTCTACCCGCCACCAGACCCCATCCCACTTGCCTGCACCTCTTCTGGGGCTACCACCTCATCTCTAGGGTTTGAGTCAGATAGCCTGGCTGGGGTGACCAAGATGTCCGCACGTAGGTGTGGAGTGGAAAAGGGCTCCATAACCCTCTCAGGGCAATGGGGTGGGCAGGGGGGCACAGAGGTTTTGCAAGAAGAACAACCACAGCTCTGGTGGTGGCATCTTCCAGTCTACAAGCAGGACTTGTCGCTCGCAGTCCTGCCAGCGCTTAGCCACAGACTTCCATCGGCGATTTTGCTCAATAACGCTTTTTTTTTTTCTTAAGAACAGAATTTTTCTTAAAAAGCAATGTGCCACCAGCACTTTGGGATGTTGGCTTGGGTTTTTGGAGGGTCACAGCCTCCCAGCTCTGCTTTTGCTCCAGGGAAGAATCGACATGGTCGGGTGCAATTTTCAGCCCTCAGGGGAACAGGGTCTTAAATAACCCCGCCACACCCGAGCTAAGCAGGCTCACGCCCTCATTGCTGGATGCGGGAGTTAATCTTTCTTGCTTCTGCCACGCACAACAGCCCTCTCTGTGCTGCTCCTGCAACCTGGGACGAGGGGAAATTCGGGTGCAACTCCAGGAGGTGCTGGCTCGGCACATGTTCCCAAGCTGGGCGCCCGCCCGGGGCCCACTTCATGCGAACGGGGTCAGCAGCTGGGAAATTGCAGAGCAAAGTGCCTCCCTGGTAATTCCCAGCTGCCGTTAAAGCGGCTTTAAAATAAATTCCCTCAAAGAGCAATTCCAAGTATTTGAGGGTTTGAACTTTTCCGGAGAAGGGTTTGGGAGCTGCCGGCTACCGCACTGCACCCTGGCACAGTGGGGAAAGGCGCCGGGGGAATTGCCTTGATTATCACAACCTCTAGAAAACACTTTTTTAATGTATATATTATGTTTATTTACTAGCTGCATGTATAACACGATGGTCAGAAATGGAGCGCTGCTGGAAGCAAAGCTTGCATTAAACTGGGAAGATGGGTTGCTGAGCAGTGTCCTGGGCTGCAGGCAATGCCCAGGCTCGGCAGCCCTCACCATGCCCTCGTACCTGGCCGCCAGTGCTTACCCGGGGGCGCAGCCCAGCCCGGCGCCCCTCACTGCGCATTCCTCAGCTGGCTCTGCTTGGTAACGTGGGCACAACAGAAAACAAACTTTGCAGCGAGCCTTGCTCTCCCAGAGCCCCTGAAGCTTGCTTTAAAAAAAAACAAAACACTTTGGAGCAATGTGGTCTTTTTTTTTTTTTTTTTTCTTTTTTTTCTCATGCTCATGAAAATTCTCATACCAAACCAGTAACCTCCGCTGCCCCCGGTTCATTATTTTTTAAGGTGGCATTAGGGGGCATTTAAGGGGAGGCTCGTCCAGCCCGGCTTCCCAGCCTCTGTGTCCCCTCCTCCTCTGCAGCCCATCAGTGCCAAATTACAGCTTCATGCTTGCTTATGTGGCGGGCAGAAAAACAGGGATTTTGGTCAACAAAACCGGAAAATTTGTCTCATCCCCACTTCCCCACCCCAAAAGGCTCTGGATGTCCCTGCGCTGGTGCTCCCCAGGATGATGGGGAGATGCATCCCAGGGGGTGCAACCTGCTGGTCACGGGGATGTCCCCATGAGGCTGGGTACCCCAAGCTGGGGACAGCCAAGCCTTTCCTTGCAAGGACAAGTGCTGGGCTCCTGCCAAAGTCCCCTCTCCGGGGCCCTGCCACCAGTGCAAGCGTAGCCAGGCTGAAGACTGGTGATTAAATCCATGATCCAGGTCACCTCCTGCCCCTCTTGGTGCCCCAAACGATAGGGATGCTGATAGCAGGGCCACATCCAGGCAGGGAGCTTGTACCTCTGTGTGCATGTTCGAAGGGGTTGGGGATGAACTGAGCTGGTTTGGGGTAAAACCACACTAGAAAACCCATTGCAGCAGGGGTTTCCTCCCCGTGCACCCTTCATTGTCGTGGCTCAGCTGCTCCCAGCTCAAACCAATTTTGTTCGTTGGCTATCCTTTGCTCAGGCAGCTTCTTAATTAATTTTCTATCATGTATGTAATTTTTTTAATATTTTTTCTGCATGCACATGGCGGAGCTGTCTCCTGAGTGGGGAGAAAACACATCTTGCTTCTTAAGAACAGGTAGAGAAACCTGCAAATTGCACAGGGAGGTTTGCCATGGATGGGACAGCAATGGGTGCAGTCCCAGCCCAAAGTCGCATCCACCAGACCACACACTTAGTTCTCTTGGGTTTTTTTTCCTCCAAAACTAATCCCTCCAGCCCCTTAGGCTTTTTTGTTGTTGTTGTTGTTGTTGTTGTTGCTCCTTGCTGAATTCCTTCTAATTTGCAGGCTCACTGCCAGCATGCAACGTGCTATAAAAAGGGGACTTGTTCTTCAAGCTTCCCTCCGGTTCACAGCATTTGCACAAATAGCAACACGCTTGACAAGTAGGTCTGATTCCCCCTGCTATTACTGAAATGTTTGTAGGGTGTTTGGGGAGTAGAGCTGCTGTCTTAAGACAAGCCAAGTTGAATTTTGCGGAGGGCCCTGAGCCCAAATCCCAGCCGGTGTTTAAGCTCCTGTCAGCTGGAAAAACGGAGCCGTGCCTTTTTATTTTTCTCCCCGTGCAGCTTCCCTCTCTCTGAGAGCAAGCGGATGCGATTTGCATCCCTCCGTACCCCACCGGCACAGGTACGGCTGCCAGGCAGGATGCGGGCTGCGGCAGAAGACCCACATCCCGCTGAAGCCAGCCCCAGGGCCACCACTGCTTTTTGGGGCCCCCGCCCCCCCCTGCCGTTACAGGCAGCCGCGACGCAAACCCCCTGCTGGCTTCCTTCTTAAAACTAATGAGCCGTTTGACCCTGGCAAGTCCTCCAGGAAAGCCACTGCTGGAGCCTTGCTGCTCGCACAGATACACACTGCTCTTGTTTCCAGCTTAAATTTATTTGTGGATGACTCGTACCCATTTGGCCTTGTTCTTCTTGTACCCACGCTGGCTTTTAGCTCAGATGGCTCTTTTCCCTGCTCCGGTATTTATCCTCTGGCGGGCTT
The DNA here is from genome assembly GCF_000699105.1 of Pygoscelis adeliae. Lineage (NCBI taxonomy): Eukaryota > Metazoa > Chordata > Aves > Sphenisciformes > Spheniscidae > Pygoscelis > Pygoscelis adeliae. The sequence goes on along the minus strand of NW_008825153.1, from coordinate 832,764 downwards.
TACCGAGTGCTGTGGGTCTGCCAACCTAAATAAGCCCAATGCTCCTGGTTGAGAAGGGATGGAGGAGGTGTAAGGGCATCGAGGTTTCCCCATCCCTGCGGTGGAGACAGCCCCAGCAACTTGCATCTGCAGCTCATCCTCCCATTGACGGAGGAAGGGCCTCTTGACATCCTCACCAGGGATGGTCCCAACCTGCAGAAGGACACCCCGACCATCCTCCCCGCTGACAAAGGCTCTCTGATTTGAAGCCATCATCAGATATCATTAGCATGCTCCTCTTTTACAATTCAAAAGCCATTTTGGCGGACGATGAGGTTTTTTTTTCCCTAATGCAGCCTTCAGTAACACCCTTCCTTCTTTCAGTTCGCAGCCTCGTGTAGCGGCACGACCACTCACGCTCCCAGTCGTGCTAATCTGGTGCTAATCTCAGCCCTGGTCTTCTGAAGCAGAAATTTCCTGTGCACGGCTGTGCCAGGCGCTTTGCTCAAAGGCTGAAGTGGATTTACAACACTTAAGTTCATCAAAGCAAAATATGCACAACTCCTTACCACCGGTCCACCTCCGGGTGTGTTGGACCATCCAGGATGCAATACGTTTTGATTAAAATCTGTATTGGTTTGCATCACAAGGTTTTGGTAGTGCGGGGGCTACAGGGGTGGCTTCTGTGAGAAGCTGCTAGAAGCTTCCCCTATGTCCGATAGAGCCAATGCCAGCCGGCTCCAAGACGGACCCACCACTGGCCAAGGCTGAGCCAATAAGTTGTGGTAGTAGCGCCTCTGTGATAACACATCTAAGAAGGGCCTGCAGACACCAAGGTCAGTGAAGAAGGAAGGGGAGGAGGTGCTCCAGGCACCAGAGCAGAGATTCCCCTGCAGCCTGTGCTGAAGACCATGGTGGAGCAGATTGTCCTCCTGCAGCCCATGGAGGTCCACGGTGGAGCAGATATCCACCTGCAGCCCATGGAGGATCCCACGCCAGAGCAGGTGGATGCCCGAAGGAGGCTGTGACCCCATGGAGAGCCCGTGCTGGAGCAGGCTCCTGGCAGGACCTGTGGCCCCATGGAGAGAGAGAAGTCCACGCTGGAGCAGGTTTTCTGGCAGGACTTGTGACCCTGTGGGGGACCCACGCTGGAGCAGTCTGTTCCTGAAGGACTGCACCTCGTGGAAGGGACCCACGCTGGAGCAGTTCGTGAAGAACTGCGGCCCTTGGGAAGGACCCACATTGGAGAATTTCGTGGAGGACTGTCTCCCGTGGGAGGGACCCCACGCTGGAGCAGGGGAAGAGTGTGAGGAGTCCTCCCCCTGGGGAGGAAGGAGCGGCAGAGACAAATTGTGATGAACTGACCACAACCCCCATTCCCCGTCCCCCTGCGCCGTTGGAGGGGAGGAGGCAGAGAATTCAGGAGTGAAGTTGAGCCCAAGAAGAAGGGACAGGTGGGGGGAAGGTGTTTTAAGATTTAGTTTTTATTTCTCATTACCCTACTCTGATTTGATTGGCAAGAAATTAAACTAATTTTCCCAAGTCAAGTCTGTTTTGCCCGTGACGGTAATTGGTGAGTGATCTCTCCCGTCCTTATCTCGACCCACGAGCCTTTCGTTATATTTTCTCTCCGCTGTCCAGCTGAGGAGGAGGAATGAAAGAGTGGCTTTAGTGGGCACCTGGCATCCAGCCAGGGTCAACCCACTACAAAACCCTACGAAGGGGGTTTGAGGCTTCGTGCACGAGACCTTGCAAAACTCTGCCCTCAGGGTGATGGCTGGGAGCCTGCTCAGATACGGGAAGAGCTGCCAGGTGTTTGCTTTCCCCCCAGGAGCGGTAATTTCTCGCCTTGGGGTCTCATTTTCCCCAGCCGTTCTTTTCCCTGCCACATTCAGCAGCTTTGCTGTGGGTTTTCTTTGCACGTGGATGCCTTTTTGCGCTTTCTTTGGAAGCTCTGTGCTTATTCCTGGTGATGCTGAGGCGCTGGTTTGCCCGGCCCTATTTGAACCCCTGCCTTCTCCTTGGCAGGCGGAGCTTGGCTGGTACCTTTGATGGAAAGGAAGATGCTCCAGGTGCCATCATTCACCAGCTCCTTACTTCCTCCAAGTTTTCCTTTAGTTAAGAACCTATTTTTTCTTTATTTTTTTTTCATCCTGCCTAATCTAAATGGCATCAGCGTGTGTCCATTTGAGGCAGGATTTTATATTCCCCTGCAGTGTCCTTCTGTCATGCCGCGCCCTCATTAAACGACATGTAAATTGGCATCATCGAGGAGGAGCTGGGCTCTGCAGTTATTAGCCAGATTATTCTCATCTCCCACAGTTTCCAGCAAAGCTGCTCGGCTGGTATAACGCAATTCCCCCTAATGCTTGTCTCTGCTGTCGGGGAGAGCGATGCTAATTCGGCACTTGAGGATCAGCAGCAGATACTGGGAGGAAACCAGCAGACCCCATCGCATCTTTCCATGTTAAGTGATTTCTGACGTTGAGCTCCTCTTCTCCAAGCCATGGTTGTTTAGTACATCACGTTGGGCACTAACTTTCCACGCTGAGTCTTTTCCGAGCAGCCTGTGGGCTCCTTGGCAGCTGCAGCTGCAGCTCCAGCATGGGAGTGCATCGTCTCCTGCACTTGTCGGTGATATTACTGGTTTTGCTTTTTGCATCATATTTTCTTGCCATCTAAATCAGCATCAACGTTTTCCAGCACTCATGGTGGGTGCAGCTGGGCATTTTCTCCCTGCAGTTGATCTTCCACATTCCTCTCTCCCCATTTATTTGGTTTCTCGCTGTATTTAAAGCCAGGGGTGGTCAGTGCGTGTTTTGCAACCTTCTGCTCCTGTTATTCATTTCTTAGAAATGAAGGGGAAGGAACCACAAGCAATAAAGAGCCTGAGGTCTGAGGACTGCCTGTTTATTTGTCAAAGCTAGAAATGCAGTGGCTGAAGAGGACAAGAGGAAATCCTCAGTGCAAATGTACCTCAATTAAATTCAGCCTTGCGTAAGTCGAAACTGTTTTTTTATAGCTGTAGCAGCTGGAGGGGGGGGATTTCCTTCAGCTGCAGTTTTAGATGGAAGTGTTACCACTGCCATTACTGCAAATAACATCTTAGTTTTGCCTTTTGCACCTCATTTTTGCACCGCCCAGGCTGGCTCTCGTGTACCATGCCCAGCTGGCGCTGGGGGAGCAGTGCTGCCCATCTCGGTGGCATCTTCACACCCCTTGCAGTGGGATTGCACGCGGCTGGTGGCAAGTGGGTGGCTGTAAACCAGCCCCACGGATGCAAATGCTGGCCAGGAGGCTGAGGCCGGCCATTAGCTGCTGGGGGGAGGGGATGAGGAGCAGCAGGATGGCTCAGATGCCAAAGCCGAAGATGCTCTGAAGCCCGAAAAGGACAAAAATAGGTGTCTGGCTCCTTAAAGAGGGTTGAGGACTGCTTAAGATCTTCTCTTTCGGAAGCAGCAATTACCAGATGAAAGGGAACATCTTCAAGCAGGCGTTTTGGAGCATCTGTTTTGAATTTCACACATGTGTTTGGGGAAGCGGGGAAGGCTGCTCGCTGGGTTGATGGCTGGGCAAGGCAGAGGGTGTCCTTCAGGGGATACGGCTGGTTGCTTACGAAATGCATTTTGACACCAGGAGCGATTTCCACATCTCTCCTCCTTTTCCGACTGCGTTGTCAATAACTTTCCAAAGTGCTAATGCTGGGCACGAGATGGATTTCTGCTCGCGGGAGGGCAAGGGGCCATGTCCGCATGAAGCGGCGAGTGGGGGGATGTGCACGTGGTTTTCTTTTTCCATTTTGCCCCTCCTCGCTGCAGAGGAGGCATTGGCATGTAATTACTGCCAGCTTTAATCCAGCCAGACCAACTGTCTTTCTGGCAAACGCAAATACAATAGGAGCCAAAGGTTATTGCACGCCCTAAATAAAACCATTGCAGCCCCGGGGCCTCACCCAAGCTCAGTCCGCAATGCATCCAGGACCGGCTTGGTTCAGCTTTCCTGAGCCTGGAAGACTTGGTTTGATGGCAATGACCCATAACTTTTTTTTTCCTTAGTTTCCCCCGGCAAAGCCACCTGCACGCTTGTGGCCACCACGGCACCTGCCAGGAGCAGCACATCTGGCTGGTGTTAGCGAGTCCTCCACGGGATGCACTTGGTTCAGGGTTTTCTTGCTAAAATTATTAGCGGCTTTAATTGAATCCAGAGGTGGGTGAAGGCACATTATGCGGACGCGCGCCGCTGGCAGGCGTGCACGGCTCAGCCCGGCGCATGGCTGTGACCAGCGTCCTTACAAACCGCTGCCAGATGCAAGCCGATGTCCTGCCCATCGGTGGGATGGACGGAGATGTCAGGCACCACGCCTGACATCCAAGGTCCCGCTTGGCCTGGAGGAGCCACCCAGGAGCCAGTGTATCCCACCGGGCTTTTTTTCCAGCTACTGCTCTGAACTGAGATTTACTCCAAAACCCAGAGGATTTAACTTTCTATCCCTGAGCAAATACAGCCCAAAGTGATGCAAATGCATGACCTCACCCAAATCTCAAGAAGTAAATATTGTGTCACGCTGAGTGTGCTGTATCCTTTGCCCCAATCTGAGAAGCTCTGCCCGAGTCCACCCTGCTGCAGGGACAAGCCAGGCCAGGGAGGAGGTACATGGTGGGAAAGGCTTTCTCCTCGCCACCCAGTTTAATTATCAGTGTCTCGGCGTTTGCAATGTGATGGATGCTGGTCCTGCCCTGATGCAAGGCTGCTCTGGCTGCTGGTGTCCCCACAGAGCTGCCAGCAGGGAGGAATTGGGTTTCACAACCCATCTTTCCAGGCTCCCACAAGATTACTGGAGGGAGAGGAATGTGCCAGAGAAAATATCCCAACTGCTGTTAAAAGGCACAACTTTCTTTGCCCCTTTCTGGGACAGCCGTTCCTCCACCACACCAGACCCCCCCCTCTGGCTGGCAGCACCCACTGGAGCCACCCCCATGTCACCTCCCCGTGTCACCTTTGCCCTCCTGGCCTCCCCTTCATGTACAAATAATTGCAGTTGTGATAAGCAGGCTCTTTTATGAAGAAATTCTTTGCTTTTCCCTCGCGGTGCTCCTGGGACAGAGCTCAGTCACTTTCTATCTGGACAATAAATCTCTAGGATCTCCAGGACACACCCTCCACGCAAAGCAGTAATGCCTCTTAAATAATGGGCCTGCCAGATGCTTGTTCTGTCTGGGTGAAGAGCATGCCAGCCAGTTGCAGCATCTGTAAATCATTTGCCAGGAGAGCCCAGACAGTGCGGGAGTCTCAGTCGAATCCCTTTTGGCCAACCCTTTAGAATCACGGTGAAGGTTTCTGGGCTACCTGGAGTGGAAACGTCTGTGAGCTGCAGCAGCCCACAGTCCTGGGGTGAAAGACGCATCCCACACATCTCAGGAGGAAGGTGGAGAACTCTTCCTCCTTGGTCCTTCTGCTTCTGAAAGGTGTGAAATCCTTGCCAGGCAAAGGCTAAGGTAGTCCATTTTCTTGATCCCACTCTGCATCTGCTGTTGCTTCAAAATGCTGGGAGCATCAGATGATGAGATGTGTTCCTGGGCAGTGGAGGGCACTGGGGAAGCTTGAACTGGTTTGGGGGTCATCTCCTCCTGGGTGATGGGACATGGAAAAAGCTGAAAGTGGGGATGGCTTTCTCTGACGTGCCTTCTCTGTTGAGTCTTTCGGAGCTCCACAACCCCAGTCCACACATTTTGCCTCCAGCAAGAAGAACACCTACAAGTTCTCCGCAGATCTCGTTGCATCTGGGGGTGATGGCTGGGCCATTGCACTCACCCTGGTTTCTCTCCCAGACTAGTTACAAGCCTCTTGGACTCTCTCAGGCAGCTTTGGCAGGTGCTCTGCTTTTCTAGCTCCAGCACTGGGGAGCCCCAGCCACAACCATAAAGTCTTTCCCCAGCTATTAGAAAGCGGTTACGCTCTTTGCATGTCTTTTCATTGCCGGAAGCTGGTAAGTGGACAGGTCCTACACAAATAAACTTCTCAAGGGCAGGGAGTCAAAATATCCCTGGGCTTGTTTGGTGGAAAAAGGTTAACCAGCGTGAAGTCTATGAATTGCTGCTGACCCGACTTTGTTGACAAAATACGGTGTTATTAATTGGAGTTGCAGGCAAACTGCCTGGGGATGTTTAGAAGGAGCTTGTCTATCACAAGGGCTGCAATCTTCCTGGGAGGAGATCTGTCTGGGCTCTTCAGAGATGCACCTAGGGTCTTGGCCATGGCTCTGGTTTGGGGTTTTGATGCTGAGGATGAGATGTGTAGGGGTCTCAGTCTCCCACAGTGGCCACAGAAGCGTGGGAATTCACTGACAGTGGAGCTGCAGCAGTCAGAGAAGGACAGGAGCCCACCAAGAAGCCAGGCACCAGGTCACTCCTTTAGGGCGACCTGAAACAGTCTCTTTTATCTAGTTGAAGATGTCCCTGCTCATTGCAGGGGGGTTGGACTAGGTGTCCTTTAAAGGTCCCTTCCAATACAAACTATTCTATGATTCTGTGATGACTATAGAGAGATTCCTGGGTCCCTAAATTCAGGTTTCTGCTTTCAAGCTGAATCCTACCCATAGCATCATAGCCTGGGCAGGAGCAACAGCTTCATGGTGAAGGTGAAGTTCAGGAGTGTGACCTGTGCTGCTCCCAGCGTGGTCCTAAATCTCAGCAGCTGATAACCGCTGCATTGGCATGGGAGATGCTCACTGTCACCCTGCCGTTCCCCCAGCCCGGTGGCTTATTTTAGACTGTGGCGGGGCAGTGGTCGGTACACGGCCCTGGGTGCCATCGCAGCATTTCAACTGGAGAAGAGCCACCATCGTGGCAGCCGAGCCCAGCAAGCTCCAGAGCTGGCTGGCAAGTTTGTTCACAGCCTCTCACAGCCGCGCGTGATGAACAGCTTGCTTTGCTCGGCCTGGAAGCGAGCAGAAAACGCGCGTTGGCGCCGGCCCAAGACAGAAGCTATGGGAATCCTCCTTGACAGCGTGACAGCAAACGCTTGTCTTGAGCAGGGCCAGTGCCGGGAGGCTCTCGCCCAACAAGCCCACGGCGAAACCCGTCCCGTTGCAGGAAGAGCTGGCCTTGGGTTGCGAGGTTTCCTGCACCTGTGTGACTAAGCGCGCTGGAAAGCACCTTCGGTGCATGCCAGGGTGGTGGAAATTGGGCTGCCAGCAAAGAAACATGCCAGTGCGTGTTCCGCCATGCTTTGAGGAGGTGGGTAGTACCTAGTGGAGGCGGGCAAAGGGGCTGTGCCCTTTCGTCAGTTTCCCTAAAAGGCTGACAAACACCTCCAAGGTAAGGTCAGCCACATTTAGATGGAGCCTTATACGGGTGAAAGGTGCTTCTCAAGGGCTGCCAGGTCCCTGTAGCCCCACAGCTGAAGCCCCCTCTCCTGGAATGCTCAGCCTTGCCTAACTGAAGTTGTCCCACGCAAACGTGACCTGGGAGAGCCAACGGGAGCAAGATCCCTACGCCTGTTCCTCTTGTGCAGCCTCTCAGCACGGTCTTGCCCAGAGTGAAGTGGCCATGGGTGGAGCAGTCCATCAGGCAGGAGTTCGGAGTGGCTTGACTGTTCTCTGCAGAGCAACCATGGCAAGCGGCCCACGTTTCACAAGTGGGGTTTTCCCATCAGGCTCTCCAGCTGCTATAAATAACAGGAAATGTTTTGTCGTTTTCTGTTCCGGAGAAGGTCAGGAGCTGGATTCTGTGGTCTTCAGAGATTTAATGAGGTTGGAGATTTATGTGGTATACCCAGAAGTCCCCCGGGGCAGCCTGCCTGGGGCCATTTGGTTCCTTGGATGGAGAAGTCTTGATGCCAACCTTTGACAAAGTTACCTTAGCCACCCTTTATGAGATGTCAGGTCCTGCTAAATCCTTCATGTGCTCTTCATCTCTGAGGCCAGATGTTATCTCTTGGATTGCTGCAGAACCCGCTCATGAGAGGTTTGAGGCATCCTCTATCTGCGGTAGAAAAAGCTTCCACCATGGATCCCAGGATGGACACAGGGACACCAGCCACTGGTCTCATGAGCTTGCTGGGAGCTCATCTTGCAGCTTCCCTGACTCATCAGCACTTGGTATTCCACTCACAGTGGGCAAATTCCTAAAATTTTATTTTTGCCTCCTCCATCAAGGAAGGCTGGTCCTTCCTGAATCTACCCTGGGACTGATGGACCAGCTGTTTGATTCCGGGTGGCCATACCATTGCATTTACCATTGCGTTCCTGACGCAGGGGAACAAAGAGTCCCCAGCAAATGGCAGAAGACTTTAAGCAGCCCTCACTGCAAACTGATTTTCTAGCTTTTATTCAAATTAGAATATTCACCTTGCAGTATTCTCCCGAACCAATACTCAGTCAAGCTTGAAGTGAAACTACCCATGCACTGCTCTGCCATCCCCATTATTGGGGTGTGCTCCTTGTGCCTGTCTCTTTCAGCCAGTAGGATCCTACCAAAGCTCTGGTTCTTCAAGGTTCCTGTCCTCCATCTTCATAGCTAGGACTTTGGTTAAAACCATGGTGCCAAGGGGTGGTTGGAAAGGTCCTAAGGCATAAGAATGGTCTCAGCAGAAACAGATCAAAATAACCTCTTTCCAGTGCAATTGATGTATACACACCAAGGCCAGGAGCTATCCTACCGTACCTCTTAAATTAGGGAGGTGACTGCCCCATGCTCCCACCATAGTTAGTATAAGGGATGGGGAGATACCTCCAGAAGTTGATGTGCTCCACAGACATGGCAACTGTCCTTTCTCTCTCCATTAGTTAGAGAGGGAACAAAGTGCAAAGCCTGAAGGGTGCTTGTCTGGGTCTAGCTGGCATGGAAGAAAGTCATGCACACCTTCTCTGGCTGGTGGCAGCGATGGGTCTCCATTGGGGTCATATTATTTCCCATTGGGCATCCCCAGCTCCTCTCCTCATGGTTTACCCAGCTTGTGCTTGTGGCAGGATGGAAGCCCAACAAATCAAGCAGGAAGATCCAGCCCCAGGAGTTTGCTCTGACATCTCGACAGCTTTTCTGGGTCATGGAGAGCCACAAGCATCAGGTCCGTGCCGCCTGTCTCCCCAGCAGCCGCGCAGGGAGGAGGCAGAGCCGCTG
>NW_008825153.1:816679-823262 GCF_000699105.1 Pygoscelis adeliae | reverse complement strand
TGCTCCCCCGGCCCTGAGCGCCCAGCACCAGGATTAACCACCAGTCAGACCCCTCCACCACCTCCAAATAAATCTCCTAAACTCAGGCAAGGAGGGATCCTGGCATTCTCCTCTTGAAAAATAAGGGTTAAAAATAGTTTCTCCCCTTGCACCTGCCCCTCCAAAGCTAAGACTGTGTTTTATTTTTACAACCCAGATTTCCTGGTGGTTGGCTCCTCTCCTGGGGCATAGAGGACAGGGACAAATAGAAAAATTACCCGTCTCAACGGTGCAAAGAAGGTAGGCAGCGTGGAAAGTGATCATGTACGCATGGGTTGGAAGGAACCCTTCCCACCCAAACCTTTCCTTCCTATAACCTCATGCTTCAAAACCAAGGCAAAAATGCAGCTCCAGGGATGGTCCTTAGGAAAAATACCATCTTTTGATCCTTTTTGCCTTTTTTTAGACACCCCTTCAAGGGATGGGAGGGCTGCAAAAATTGAAAATGGAATTGCATGTTTGTGAGAGTGTTATATCTGTCTCTAAAGGTTTTTCTGGGTCTAAGTTAGCATCCTCTGTGCAGATCTCTGAAGCGGCGAAGGAAGCCTGGCTCAGCCCCGATTAAATGGTTTCAGTGAGGCTGAATTATTTTTTCTAAAAGCCTGTGTGTTTACATTTCATAAGCTTATTTTAAAACACATCTGTATCCAAGAGCAGGCTTATTTATAAGGCAGAATAGACCGCTGTGTCCTTACCTGACTTAAGTGTCAAGGAAGGAGCTTTTTTTTACTTTTTACAAGCACAGTTTAAAATAAAATACTGGTTTGCTGCACGCCAGTGAATCTGCCCAAGAGGAGGTCAGGGCAAGGTCTTGTTTTCTGACTGTAAAAAGCTATTTTGCTTGTTTATGGACCTTCCTCTTGCCAGCCATCATTTTAGGTTAATCTGTTAATGACAGCTATAGGTAAAAAAAACTCATTTCTATCCCCCAGAGTCCTGGCAAGCCTGCATTGCCAAAATCCAAAACTAGACAGGCTTCCCAGTGAACGGCATTTGGGAACTTTCCATCGGTAAAGCAGGATTTGCTGGGTGACCCTTTCAGCCCAGGCCTTGGCAAGGTTTCTGGCTTCAAATCCCCCAGGGAAATACATGAGAAAGCCTTTTACAGGGGGATCTTGGCATTTTCTGCTTCCCCCGGGGGAAGGATTTTATTCTTTATTCTTGGTTTTAACATATGAACTGGCAACGCACCAGCCCGGTGGCAGGAAGCTGAGGAGCACCTTATGGTGGTGAAGAAAGGCTTCAGGTGGATGTTGAAGTATGGTGAGTTGTTAAATGGGGACCTTAACAGCAGGACAGGGAGGGCAGGGAGAGCCCCAAGGCACTGCTAATTTACACAAAACCAAAGTGAAGCTTTGACGTATGTATAGGACGTACAATTCATCTTGCACAAGGGACAAAAGGCCCGTACATGTTTTTATGCCTATGGTCGGAGATATTTTTCTGCTTCTAGCAAGCTTCCGTGAAGCACATGGGCCTGATGGGTATGAAGACGAAGACCTAGGAGGCAGGGAGGTGAGCAGATGCCATTTATACCCAGGAAAGAGCTGAAGCAGACGTGGTGTGAGGGACAGTTTTCCATCCAGCAGAGCTGTAAACCAAAGCCCTGACCACTGGTGGTTATTTAAAGACTCCCGCGGCACTTCCTGCGATGGGAAGGTGCTTGGCCTACATTCAGGCCGGGCGACTGCTCTCTGCAAAGGCAAATAAACAGCAGCCACTTGAACTTTCCACCTTGCGGGCTCGGCCGGATGCCTCGTTCCGGGGCCACGACCGGGCACAGCGCCTCAGACAGGCTTTGCAGACAAGCCTTCATGGAGGATTCGGGGTGATGACCACGTTTTGGTGTTGAGGGGTGCTTTTCCTGTCACATGAAGGACCCCAAGGGAAGAGTTTGGTGCTGCTTGGAGCTGAGAGGGGACATCTGGGTAGGGAGGTCTCCAGGATGGGTTGGGATGCCCTACATGTGGGTCCCTGTCCTTCGGTGACCTTGGGCAGGGTAAAGAGAGAGGACATTATAACCTTTAACGCTAGACATGTGCTTTAGATGCTAAATTTCCTGTGAGGAGCACAATCCAAGTAGCCAGGAACAGGAATCTCTTCCATCCATCAAGGCATGTCAGGAACGCGTGAGTACGGTGACCGTCTCATCTGCAGGATGTCCATGAAGGTGCCAAGGCATCGATGGTGAGATGCCCATGGTGATGCTTTGTCGGTTGGGGAGGTTGGAGGTGGTCCCTTCCAACCTCAACCCTTCAGTGACAGTCGATGTGAAATGTCAGGCACTAGCCTATATGTATTTTGGTGCTTTTATTGAGTTGTATTTAACATGGTGCATGTCGCTCCCCGCTTCTGACCCTTCCCCGGTGATCTGAGATGTTTCAGCAACTCACATGAACCCTGCGATGGATGCTCCTTCCTCACATCCAGCGGCAGCCCCTCAGCCTGGGAACTTTTGCAAGACTTGGCAGCAGGGCCGTTGCAGGAGTATTTCACACAGGACCCAAAAATATTGCTGTCGGTGCAGCGTCGGTCGGCCTGAACGCAGGGTCAGGTCCCTAAGAAATCAGACTGTTGACGAACAAGCTTGAGCATATTCAAATGTTTCGGCTGATTTTCTTGGACTGCAAAGTTTCCAAGGGAGCCAAAAAGCTGGCTGCTTTTCTTGTTGACTTTGCAGACCAGAAATACAGCCGCGTTCAAGTGAAATAAGGAAGCTCGAATTCTTGTATTGGTGTAGCAGAGAGGGAAAAAGCTCAGTTTGGAAAAGCTCAGATGTCTGCTTTAGAGATAAAAATAAAAGTCCAAGGCGGTGTGCCCCGGCTCTGCTGCCTGCTCTCTGCCTGTACTCAGCATCGAGGATGATCGCTCGGGCACAGGGCAGCCCACAATATCTAGTCCCAGGACCAAAATCCTTGCTTGACATCCCTCTGAATTTCTAGCAAAGAAGCAAATCCAGGGGCATTTCTCTTCATCAAGGTCAACTAGGTTGGCCCACGCAGGCATTGGGGAGTGCAGATACGAGCTGTGCCGGTACGCACCGGCACTGAGCTGGGACGAGAGCGCAGGAAATGTCAGGCAGGAGCAGAGCATCATTTTAAACTGCAAATGAACTCTGAAATGACAATGAACTTGAAGCAAGCCCGTGTTTCAGGCCAGGCTGGCCGTGAATCAGCTCTGGAAAATGAAAGATGAAACTTTCTGACTTCAGTTCAAGTTATGAACTTATAAACTCCCAATTATCTGGTTTAATGGACGCAAGCCAGAGACAAACATTTTTCGAGGCAAGCGTATGGGACAGCTTCCTGAAAATGAACTCATTGAAAAAGGCGTGATTTGGAGACTAAAAGTTTGACTCAAAATCTCGTATTTTAAAAAGCTGGGTTAATTTGACATGAAGATATCTTGCTGTGGATCCCAGAGCTGCTCTTGAGCATCCTCCATCCCTTTACTGCTCTTTGCTAAAATGTAGGGGCATGATAAATCCCTTCCAAAAATGGAAGTTGAAAAAAATACCACATTTTAAGCCCATCTGAATGATGGCAAATGTGGAAAAAGCTTTTGCACAGGACAGCCACGTAAGCTTACTCCTTTGCCCCCCGAGATAACAAGCCCAGGCTGGCAATGAACTACAGACAATGGGGCAGCCCATGGCCCGGCTTTGCTATTTCATGGCACAGCTTTGGGGTGGAGGTTAGAATAGGGATGTCCCACATGTGGGTGCAGTTTTTGTTAGCAAATCCTAGTACTGCAGGGTTTTTTGCGGATGCTGTTCCAGAATAAGGCTTTTTTCCTCTGTTTCCCTTTAAAATACTGGTCTCTTTTCTCTGTTACTTTAAAAATGGCTGTATATTCCCCAAAACTGTCTTCAGGCATTAAGAAAATCAGAATATATGCCTGAAGCTCCGCTAGGGATAAAAACGCAGAAGAGGCATCATGCACGCAGCTGGGCAGCAGTTCCTCCCGCAAGCTGCTAAAATTGGCATCTGCTAAAGTTAGCGGAGATTTCATTGAGCTCTTGTTTGTTTTATTGAAGTGGACGGGTCAAGGACTGGGGTTTTATCAGCACCCTGATATTTAGCACCTGTTTTATCAGGCATCAAAGGGGTGCACCCGTGGTCCCAGCTGCTGGGAATCGTCCTCGTCCTTGGGGCTGTGGCCGCAAGCCGGGGGGATGGCTGGGGCGTGCTGCTGGTGAGGAGTTGGTGACGCTGGTGCCCGCAACGATGCTCCTGCCCAGCTCCTGCCTGTAGCTGTGCAAGCGAAGTGGGTGAGCTCAGAGTTAATCCTCGTCATTAACCAAAATCTCCTATTCTTACCCCGATGCAAGACTCGTGCTGCACTGGTCTCCTGGGAGCAGATTTGGGGCAGGTGCCCCTCTGCAGTTGAGTTGTGAAGGCTTCACAGGTGCATCCATTCGAATGCAACTTGCCGTGGTCCTACAGGCTCACGGAGGCTCAGCTGGGGAGGCTGTGGGTCCAGCTTCAAGGGAGAGCTCATTTCCAGACCCTGCAGGGAAGCCTCTTGGCGAGGCCCTCGAAGTCCTTCAGGTGCCACCATTGGGTGGAGCAAATGCAGCACACGAGTAGAGCTCGAGGGAAGTCCTTCTGCTGTGTTTCTAGTAAATGCCTGCCCAGGGCATACTAATGACGGTGGAGAGGATGTGCTCCATCTGTTTGACGAACGACACTTACGGTAGATCTGGAAACAGGGTGGGGAGTGTTTTATCGACCAGCCGATAAAAGAAAATGCCTGGGAAATTCCTGCCTGGGAACACACCATGCGCCGGTGTTTAATTACAGAGCTCATTTAGCAGCTCTTGGCTGCCTGTCCCTGTCCCCATGCTGCCCACAGTGCCATGCCAGTACAGCTGCCTGTTTGCAGGGAGGTGGGGTGGGAACAGATCCAGCTGAAAATCAACTTTTTTTTATTTATATGTAATTCCCCCCAAGGCGGGATCAGTTCCTGGGTACCTTCACCAAGGCAGCCATCGACATCTAGATGCCCTCGTGGCAGCAGAGCTGAGCCAAGGTGGGTGGTGGCTGACTTTGAGCTGGAGTGTATGAGCCCCATGCCCTGTGGCTGGAGGGGACATCTTCGGTGGCTCTCTTACCTCTGCTCCCTCGGGCTGGACTGCAGTGGGACAGCCTGTCCCCGGGCTGGTTTTGCTGTTGGTTGTCACGTGTGATGCCAAATTTAAATTATTTGTCAAACAGCAAAACATCGTTTGTGCTGGCTGCTGCGAGTACTCTGTGCACAGCTCCTGTAGGTCGCTGTAGTGTGTTTTTTCTGCTAAGATAGTTAAAATAGCACAAATTTCAGCATGGAGCCAGGTATATTAATAGGAATGCCCTCATTTAGCTGCTTGTCCATACCGCAGGAGCTTATAATGGCAGAATTGATCGAGCCCTAAGTCAGCACTGGGTGTTCCTGCACTTCTGCAAGGTCTCCGTAGATTTTCCTCGATGATGTGTTTTCTGTTCGCTGCAGCCTGGCTTTTTAAGAAGCAGCATGAAGAAGAGATGGAGAAAAACCCTCCCCGGGGTGTACCTGCAACAGGCAGGACTGGGAATGGCTGTCGGCCTCCCTCCCTAGGCTGAAACCATCTTGTGTGCCCTTGGGAGTGGAGAGGCAGGGACCACTCTGGCCGAATCTCAAAGCAGGTATTTAACCCGGTAGGCCAAGCTACTCCCGACAACCTCTGTTTCTGGCAGACTGGGAACACCCAGGGTAGGTCCTGTGGCTCCCCTATGGAACCTATACATGTAGGAGCACCCGGCACCGCTGAGCAAGGAGTCCAGGGCAGGGATCGGTGGTGCCAAGCGCAGCGGGGCCAGAGATGAGAAGGGACGATGATGGGCAGCCTGGGTTTTAGGCATGGTCCCATTTTTCTCATGGCACATGCAGCCAGGGATGTTGGGGGGAAGCTGCCCTGCATTCGCTGCCATCTTCCCTGCACACGATGCCCCGTGGCAAGGCAGGGCTGGTCCCAACAGCTTTTCAGAGCCCAGCGCAGCGGCTCAGTCTCCAGGAGCCTCCAGTGGGATGGTTGGAGCATCACTGGGTTGGTTGGGACAAGGCTCCGTGGGTTTGCCTCTCCCTTGGGTCTTCTACGAAGAGCCTTTCCCCTGCACAACAGCTTTGGCATTGCGCTTGTTATTGGGGTTGCTTCTTCATTCACCTCCTTTGCCTTTCCTCCCCGCACAGAGGCAGAGTATGCGCATGTGCATCCCCAAAAACGTTTAATAACCTCAGTAGTTGGCTGCTGGCTTCATCATAAATGATGAATTTGGGGTTGTGGCTTAATTTATCCGGGGAAACTCATTTGCTTTCAGCTTGATTAGAGCCTGCTCCAGCGCAGCAAGGGTGGCCAGGAAATGCCACCCACGCCGGGGTGTCAAAATGCTTCTGAAACCATCCGGGAGCCGAGCAGAGCTGGAGCAGCTTGCATGTCTCCAGGCCATTAAAGCTTACCCCTGGGGCCAGGGAGGATGTGCAGAGCACGGATGAAACGCCGCGTCCTGCCTGTCCCATCCCTGCTGGA
>NW_008825153.1:805451-816600 GCF_000699105.1 Pygoscelis adeliae | reverse complement strand
TTTCAGCCTTTATTTAATTTTCAGGTGATAAAAGCATTGCTTCCCTGTCCGGCACGTCTGAGCAGCCAGCACGTTCAAACGCTTCCCTTTCTGTAGAGAATTTGCGTTTCCCTAAAGGCAGCGCCAGTTTTATGCAAATATCCTGATGAAAGAAAGTCAAAGCCAAAGTGTGCTCATGAGTAAGCTTTCCTGGGCATTTCTCGAGCAGTCAGATGCTCTCTTGCAAACCTTTCGGCGTTTCAGGGAGGAGCAGTGTGGCGTTGCTGACTGTGAGCTCCTCTGGCCCGAAAAGCGCTGTGTGATTACCACTTCACCTCCACGTTGTCCCAAAAGCGGTATCAGTCTGGAAAGGTGCTTTGGGTTTGCAACATCCCGCTGTTGGCTTTGCTTTGCCTAGGTGCACTGTTCCCATGGGACATGGCATCCCCACTTGTGGTGTTCACGTGGTGCTTGGCAACTGCACTGTAGGCAGGATGGGTTTCCTCGGCTTCCTGCCATTCTCCGGAGGACGTGGTCCTTCTCCTTCCAAGGTCTCCAAAATCACCCGGGCACGGTCCATCACAACCAGCTGGGCTTTGCTGCACGACCTCCCCCTTGCTTTCCCTGCCAGCATGAGGAGGAGAGCGAGTAGCAGCATCCTGTGGTGGCTCTGGCATCTCCTGTTCGGAGCAGGCTTTTTGCTCGTGCAAATGGTTCCAACTTCTCTTTCTGAGATGCCAGGGCGTTTGCTGGCTTTTGTAAAGCCGCTGCTGGAAATCCTTCCTGTGAATGACAGGAATATGATTAGATGACTCTGTTCATCTTATGTATCGAAAGACAGTTCATTTAAGTGACAAGAAGCACTGGGATCTCTATAGTTTGCCATCAATTCCTTTCTTAGCCGGTTTTGCCTCAAACAGTGGCCGGGAGCAGCCTTGGCATGCCAGAGTATCACTGCGTCACAAGCGAGGATGTGATTTAAAACGTGCTTGTCTGGAGCGCCAGTAGCCTGCTCTCTGCTTCTGGTTTGCAGCCCAGAAGGAGACTGGCTTGATTGTAATGGGGGAGCCCATTTTTGTAGTCTAAGACCTCGTCCCAAGCTGCAGCGTTGTAGGACTCTGGTCCTAAGGAGTTTCCAGCCCGTTTTCCTAATGCTCAGAGAGTCCTGTTCCAGCAAGACCTTTTAATCCCTTTGTTAATCTTGAATCCAGTTTGGACCCCACTAGATGAAGAGGCAAGCTGGGAGCTCGGTGGAAGCCGATGTGGAGAACCCTGGGGAAAGGCCATCGTGCCACCCGGCCACCCTGGCCATCAGGCAGTCATAGAATCGTAGAATGGGACATCTTTCACTAGATCAGGTTGCTTAAAGCCCCATCCAGCCTGACCTGGAACGCTTCCAGGGATTGGGCTTCCACAGCTTCTCTGGGCAATCTGTTCCAGTGTCTCACCACTCTCATCATAACAAATTTCTTCCTTATGTTTAATCTAAACCTACCCTCTTTCAGTTAAAACCATTGCCTCTTGTCCTATCACTACAGGCCCTGGTAAAAAGTCTCTCCCCGTCTTTCTTATAAGCTCCCTTTGTATATTGACAGGCCGCAATAAGGTCTCCCCAGAGCCTTCTCTTCTCCAGGCTGAACAACCCCAACTCTCTCAGCCTTTCTTCACAGGAGAGGTGTTCCAGCCCTCTGATGATTTCTGTGGCCCTCCTCTGGACCCACTTTAACAGGTCCATGTCTTTCTTGTACTGGGGACCCCAGAGATAGATGCAGTATTCCAGGTCTCATGAGAGCGGAATAGAGAAGGACAATCACCTCCCTCGACGTGCTGGCCACGCTTCTTTTGATGCAGCCCAGGATACGATTGGCCTTCTGGGCTGCAAGCGCACACTGCCGGCTCATGTCCAGCCTGTCACCCACCAGTATCCCCAAGTCCTTCTCGGCAGGGCGGCTCTCAGTCTATTCATGATACTGGGGATTGACCCAACCCAGGTGCAGGACCTTGCACTTTGCCTTGTTGAACTTCATGAAGTTCACATGGGTCCACTCCTCAAGCCTGTCAAGGTCCTTCTGGATGGCATCCCTTCCTTCAAGCTTATCCACTGCACCACTCAGCTTGGTGTCATCTACAAACTTGATGAGGGTGCACTCAATCCCACTGTCCATGTCATTAGTAAAGATATTGAAGAGCACCCGTCCCAGTACGGACCCCTGACCAACACTGCTTGTTACTGATCTCCATTTGGACGTTGAGCTGTTCACTGCAGCTCTTCGGATGTGGCCATCCAGCCAATTCCTTATCCAACAAATAGTCCATCCATCAAACCCATCTCTCTCCAAGTCCACAATGGGCACTGATTCCTGAGCTGGAGGAAGAGCTGCAGCCACATCCTTGCCTTTTTATGCCCCTGTGAGCCCATCTGCAAGATGCATTTCCAGGGGGCTTTGAGTTTCAGGAGCTCCCCAGTCTGCAGGCCCTGAGCAGCCCGAGCTTTGCACTGGCTTAATCTCCTTCCTCCAAAGGGATACTCGATCCTCCCTTCTCCTCCTCCTGCCAGTTTGGTTCCCCATCTCCCATGTTGGCAGGGTGTAAATCGGACTGAGGACAAGGGGCAATGCTTTACATGCCGGGCGGGCTCTGCACAGCAAGTGGAGACACTGATGTCCCGCCAGCAAGAATGGCTGCAACTTTTGGCATTTCATCCCCTTTGATCTTTTATTTGAAAGAAAACCACCTTTATTTGCTCTGCAAGCTCTCGTGGGCGGGGGACACTTCTCGGCGCCCACCAGCACAGTGTCCCTTGGCGCTGGGTTTTTGCACAAGAGCGGCAGCAGCTCAGACCAAAGAATTTTGTCCCTGTTGCTGGTGGTGGCTGGGTGCAGGGGGGTAGGAGAGGGTACAGGATCAGGCCGTGCCCATAGCTGTGCATCCAAAACTGGCAGCTCAGAGGTACCCACTTTTATCCCTAGAGCTTTGCCGACGAGTTGCCTTTGCAGAGCAGTGGTCCCGTGGCAATCAGGGTGCTGTGCCGTGGCTTTTTGCTGGAGCTAAAGAGGTTTCTGGAAGGGGTTTGCAGGGAAAACCTTCTCTGCAGGACCTGGGCTCGGTGGGGTGAGCCAGGAGCTTGGCATGCTGGGGGTCTGCAGCATGCCTGGGCACCATCAGACCTTGCAGCACCCCACGCAGAGGCAGGGCATTTTCCCATCTCCCTTCGCTTGCTCCACAGCTTTTAATTATCCTGGCTGACACCCATCATATTTCCCCCAGCGTCCCTCCGTATTATTAGTAGCCCTAGAGGGGCACTTATTACCTGCATGGAGCATCTCTGTCCCATCCTGCTGGAAAGGGGACAGCCCTGGAAGGGCTGTTTCAAGGGATGGTTTCTGCTGGGGTATGGCAGTGGTCAGGGCTGGTGAGGACAAGGAGGAGCCATCCCAGGGTTTTCCATGCAGCACTGTCCTCATAGGCTGGTGGCTGCCTTCAAAAGTGCTTTGGTGCCCACCACGAGGGAGAGGGCTGGTGGTGTTGCCACCCCCCAGCAGCCTGTCATGATATGTGTGACCCTGTTTCCATGGGGTGAAATATGTAGACGCAATACTGGGGAGCAAGGGTGAGATGGTTTGGGAGGACAACCCCTGAGAGCACAGGGTCTGGACGGTGGAGGAAACTCAAGGACCCACAAACCCCATCTCAACCTGGTGCCATTAATTTGGAAGAGCTGCCTTTCTCCGGAGCTTGGCTTCTCTGGTCAATGCTGGCTATAGCTTGATGCCACCAGAGAAGACCTTTCCATGGGGCTCATCACAGGCAGCGCATGTTTTCTCCTCTCCTGCGTTGCCATCCCCAGCATGTCATGGAGCAGGGTGTACTTTCAACACTATCTGCAGGTCGAAATCCACCCGTTGGGTAGATTGAGTCCCCTGGAGCCCCCTTCTTCGTCAACAAACATTCATCAAAGCCACCGTGGCCGGTTGGTGTTGGGGTTGTGCAAGACGCACCAATGACGCAGAAAGGGCTGCCAGTGCCCTTTGGTCAGGGCTGCCGTTGGCTTGATGAGGAGGTAGGACTGGGCGGCGTAGGGACATCTTCGCATTGGGATGCCACCACCAAGCGGGGACATGAAAAATAGCGAAGTTCAGGTCCCGTGGAAAACAGGGTGGTTGAAGATCAGGAGCAAAAACACCGGTGCTGGGGTAGGCAGTGGAAAAACTAAATGCAGGCTGCACCTCTCCCAAAAATAGCCTCCCCGGCACAGGCTCAAGCTGTACTTTGAAGGGGTGGTCACGACAGCCCCCCCCCGTGCCCTTCTGGGGGGGCTGCCACTGCCCATGCTCCTGGTGCTTACCCCGTAAGAGGCATCGCTCCCCCCCCCCAGCATTTTGCTATTCAGCACCTGCCACGAGTATTAAATTCGCTTGAAGTGCTTTGAGAAACCACAAGAAAAGATGAGCAGATGTTCAGCCACGCTGGAGATTCGGGGTGGGAGCGGCATGCAGCGGTGGCGGTTGTCAGGGGGAACCACTGGGGTCGGCTTGCCCCCCTATGTGTGTTTTGGGGCAAAGATGCTACTTTGGGATTTTTTTCTTTCCAAGGGTGCTTATGGGAAAGGCAGGAAGCCTGGAAATGCCCCATCAGATGCAAAATGGCTTTTTTTCCCCTGATTCCTCTGGCCAAAAGAAATCCCTGAAGGATGGGGGAGAGCTGGCCCCCAGTATTTGGGGTGCCTGACTTCCCTGTGCATTGGGTGCTGGAGCGTGGGGACTGGCCGTCCCCAAACGACCGAGCCTTCCTCCCTCCCAAAAAACCCCTCCAGGGCGCACCCTCTGCAGATTTGGGAGGCAGCCAACCCAAAGCCTGCTATTACAGCTCCCCGTGGAGTTGGCCTCTCTTCCCCCCCTGCTTTTTTTCCTCCTTTCCCTTCAAAGCCAAGCCAGGAAAAGCCTCTGACGTCGGCACCGCGGCTGCAAGCTCCTCGCGGCTTGCTGGGGGAAGGCGACAGAGGGGATATCCCGGATCATAAAACCAGGATCTCTCCGCAAGCGGGGCCGCCGCCGGCTACCCGTTAGTTGTCCGCTGCCGGGGATGGGGTGAGAGGGATGGGTGGGGGACTGCATTCAGCTGGAGGGGGTCCTTTTCCCCCCAGTGCTGAACATTTGGTGCCTTTTTGTGTTTTTTATGAGCTGCTTCTGGTGGCTGAATCTCTTACGGTGCAAGAAGGAATTAGGTTAAAAAAAATGCAATCCATGCACACCTCAAATTCTAGCTGCTTGGGGGTTACATGTGGGGTGAAAACCTGAAATTGCAGCTAAAGGGCTATTCAAGGGGTGCCTAGAGCATCTTGCGTTTCCTCCGGGGCATTGCCCCACGAGCACTGGATAGGAGAGGCAGCCCCGGCACCGGTGGTCATCACAGGCATCCTTGCATCAGCACAGGGTCCATGTCCCATCAGGGTTGTGGACCGGCACCAAAGCGAGTGAGAGGGAAAAACAACTCCCAAAGGGCCATTTTAGGCACTATCCACACTGTGCCTCAGCCTCTGTTCAAAGGAAAAAGGTGCAAATAAAAGATAAAAGGGGTCGATCATGATACCGGGGCCTCCAGTGCATTCCCAGCTTGCACAGTGCTGGGAAGACTGTGCTCTTCTTTTTATCTATCTGTCTGGCTTGCTGTCTCATCTTCCCCATTCCTCCCTCTTTCCCGGTCTCCTTCAGTGCCTCCTGCTTGCGAAGCTCCACGCCGACATCACGCCGGCATCTTTCCCTGCTGCCTAAATACCACCAAACTCCTTAAATCTGACCGGAGCTATAGAATCGGGGGTTGTACAGCTCTTTTCTGCAAATTTACATGTGAGCCAGAGTTTACTGCGTGCCAAAAAGGATGTGGAGGAAGATGCATGACCTGGTTTATCTTACAGGTGCACTTTGGTGGGCTGCTGAGAGCTCGCCGTCGCTCTCCCCTCTGCACTCGTGCAATTTTAATCCTCCTTGCCGTTTTGCTCAGAAGACATCCTCTGCAGCAAAACAAACAAACAAAAAAATAACCTCTTGGAGGAAAAACCCTGCAACGCTTCCCCAGCAGACGGTGCCGGGTGCTGCTCTGCTCCCGGCAGCAGATACCCCACAGCTGCTGCCACCTCCCCACGGTACCTGGCACAGCTTTTCCGGGACATCCCCGTCTGCTCTTTCCAGCTCTGCACCTGGAACAGGATGTGCCGGTGGCTGCTGACGCCTCTGCCCCCAGACACCGGCTCCTGTGGGGTGTTTTGTTTCCGTCACTGTCCCCCCGGACCTTTCCTGTTTCCTTCCGTGCGGATGCGACTGGAGGAAATCTCAGTGCTTTGGCTTTCCTCTGGCTGGGTCCCAGCTGCAGTTGCAGGCCAGGGACAGCACTGTGGCTCTCTGCATCCTGGGACCTGGCAGTGGTGCTCGTGGTGGTGGTGCTGGTGGCAATGGTGGTGGTGGTGGTGCTGCTCGTGCTGGTGGTCGTGGTAGCAGTGGTGGTGCTACTGGGGCTGGTGGCAGTGGTGGCGGTGGTGGTGGTGCTGATGGCAGTGGTGGTGGTGGTCACGGTGGTGCTGGTGGTGGTGCTGGTGGGTCTCCTCTTGCATGCCACCAAGCCTCGTAGACCTGCTCACTGTGGTAACGTGGCAGTGGTAGATGTGTGCAGAACTGCTACATGGTAATAATTGGGACTACTCAGAAACTTGCATGCAGTTTTCAGGGTGATGGAAATGCTCATTGTGAGGTGGGATTGCAAGCAGAGAGAGTCAGACTTGATCAGTCGTAAGGGGAAGGGGCCAGTCGGTGTCCTGCTACGTGGGCTGAAACCAGGAGAGAGGTCGAGCAAATGTAACACAGATGGGTGTTTTGTTAGATTTTTCTGAAGGTGAACTTTGAACGTGAGATATACTCACTCGGGAGATAGCTATATTTATATATGGGTAAGATACATATTGTTTGGGTGAGTTAAGAGCCTTTGTTCCAAGTCCCGCTGCTAAAGCCCATGTGGAGTGACAATTTGGCTCTGCAAAGCTTCCTTTTCCTTTGCTTGGGGAGTTGCTGTGCTTAGGAAAAACTGACTTCACCAGCTGCGTCCTGCTAGCCCGAGTACCAGCAGCATAGTCGTCAGGTCTGGCATCTGCTCACCAGTCCAGCCAAGCCCTTTTGTTAACTACAGCAAAGAAGACCTGGCCTTTATTTTGCATCGAAGTGCCGGAAGGAAGAGCAGCCCCATCCCTGCCATTGCAGGGTCCGTCCCTGGACGGCTGGGACAAAGCCAAGGTGTGTGTAGTAGAGCCACCATGCTGCAAAGGAATAATTAGGAGAGCCCCATGATCCCCTCTGCTTTGGGGTGATGGCTCAGTGGTCCCCGTCTCAGGAGGTCCCCGTTGCCACGGGGAGTTGCCACGCCAGAGTGTGCTTGCCCTGGATCTTCGGCTGGGCTCTTGACTGCAAAGCTTCTTTGGGAAGAACCACAAACTTCCACAATCGTGGCGAAAAACATCATTGCGGCTTGCATGGTATGTGTGTCTTTCATGGCTTTGCAAGGAAGAAGCCTGCCGTGTCACACCGCTCCAGCTAGAAAATTAATGCTTGTAGAAATTCAAAGGCAAACGTCACCGGTGAAGCTTTGAGATGAGCTTGCAGATGTTGGGGTGGCAGCGATGGGCACATTGCGGGGAGGTGGCCCCCATCCCTCCCCGGCCTTGGGCACAGCAGGGGGACGGTGGCAGCAGGGTACCCAGCTCCTCTGGTTGTTCATTGGGCTTCGCCTCGATGGGTTTGAGCCTGAAAGGCCAGTGCTGCACCACTGAGCATCTTCATCCAGGGCTTGCTTACTGCATCCTCACATGCTTCATCCAGATCCCCTGTAGTGCTCAAGTCAGAAGGATATTTATTCACTTGGCAGGTTATTAATATTAGCTGAAATACCCTTTTCTACATTGTTCTACCATGCTTAATATGGTGATCAGCATCGCAGCCTGCAGAGCTGGGGATGATTTGCGATTGAATATCCATTAGGGATTTATGGGCTTTGGGGCTGAATTGCCAGGACATACAATTGCCAAAATACTTGAAACGCTTCCACTGGAGAGGAGACCTTGTGGGAAAGGAGCACTCGCTGTTCTCGTACACAGGCGGTTCCCAGTGAACCTCCGTTACTGGCAGCGAGCACACCCAAGCCAATAAAAAATTATATGGTATCCAGAGCGCCGATGGAGCATGAATCGTGTGTCGAATGATGATGGGGAGCAAGCTACCGCTCCCGGTGTGCGATGCTGACGTTGGTGCTCACAGCGGCTCCCAACGGGGTTGCTCAGTGGGTGGGTTTAATCCGGGACACGATTAAACGTGGGCACGGTTTGTATTAACACGACCCTGCAGCCGGTTAAAATGGGGTGTGAGGTTATTTGGAGGGGGAAAAGTTATTTTTTGCTGCTTTTCCTTGTGCACTGCAAGCACCTGTCATGCTAGTGCATCGAGCCCGAAGGGGCAGAAGGCAAGATGTCATTAAACGCGGTGGAAGCTGAAAGAGCCAAGAGCCAAAGGCATTAAAAGGAAAAGCAGAAGATCCTCAGGTCCTTTGTTTCAGAGAAACTGGGTTTGCAAGGGGATGACTTGGGGCAATACCTCCTCCCCAGCAGCTCTTCCCTTTGAGCAGGCATCTGTGGCTGCCCATACCTCCCGTCTCCCCTCCCTTTGGAGGGTTTTATCCTCTTCTTTCCTTGAAGTCAATGGAGAAGGAAGGAAGAAGCTTACTGAAGGGATTGCCAGCAGGTTTTTCTTGGGAAACATTCACTCACTGGGTTGCTGGCTCTTTTTGTGGCCGTGCTGGCCCGCAGCTCAGTGGCTGGTCTTGTAGGAGCCACATAGCTAAAACCAGTCCAAAATTACCCTCCGGAAATACCATTTCTTACCCAGCCATGGTGAGCTCATCTCGGGGGGGAGCAGACCCCGCAAGCGAAGTGATGGGTGGGAACATCGCTGGAAAAGCACAGCGAGCCCCAGGGGGAGAGCACGTTCCCCATCCCATCTTGCAGGAGCGTTGCAAGCTTTGAGCAAAGATCCCGGCTGCCGTGATCCAGCTGGGGAGGGTGAGCTGCCCCTGGGGGGTCAGCATCGCCTGGGGGCTGAGCTGCTCTGAATCAGACCTAAAATGCTTCTGGGAGGCAGCTGCCGCCTCGCTCCCATCCCTCAGCTGAGCTTCCAGCCTCCGTCAGCTGCTAAAATCTGACTTTCTCAATGGGGACTGGAAAAGCCCCCCAGGATGTCCCACTCGTCCCCTGCAGCCCAGGCAGGGTTTGAACTTTGCGGAGCATCCTTGCAGGGTGGATTATTATTGTTCTTCAGCACCCTTTGAAAAAAACCCAAAAACAACCTCGCCAAAGGAGCCCACGGCTCGACGCTGCTCAGCCATGAGTCACCATCGCAAACCACAGAGCTCGTTCTGTCCCATCTCCTCCTGGCTCTGGGGTAGCATTACCCGATTTTTTTACGGGCAAAAATAATGAGTCAGGAGTGATGGGACGTGATTGACAAGGGGGTTCAGGGCAACTCAGGGGGACAGGGACATACGAGGGTCTGCAGAGGAGCTGGGAAAGGAGCCAGTGGGCTAGGAGCTGGGAAAGGGCCAAAACTCAAGGGGATTTCAGCACTGAGCCCTCCCCAGCTCCTAGCCCACTCTAAACTCCTTTCCAAAATCCCGGCTGTAAAACCATGGGCGCGGAGATGCACTCTGTGCCAGGGCAGCGCCAGGGCTTGCACGTGCTGCCAATAATAAATAATTAGTGCCCTGCCAGCAGGAAAGTCCATGATTTTAACAGCCAAGCTGGGCATGTTTAAGAGAGCAGCCCCGCTCCCCCTTGCCACCTCGACTGGCTTTTTTTTTCCTTTGCTATTTGATTTTTTGCTACTTGTTTTTTTGTTATTTGATTTTTTCATTCCCGGGGACGGCTGGCGAAGCAGGAGCCCGTGAGCGGGTTGTAAATGATGCTCAGGCACGGAGGAGCCCGGCAACAGCACCTGGGCGGTGTGATGAGCTAGTCGGTCCTCGGCACACCTCCCTGCTCCCACCTTGTCGTGTTGTATGGGGATAAAATGACGCGGAGGGGAAAGTTGATGGGCACTGGGGCATCAGGAGGAGAGGTGAGGGGGCGCGTGCCAGCCCGACTCGGGTTACTTATGTGCTTATGGTCTATTTTGAGGCTCCGGCCATGCGGCGCTAAGCAGCCACTGACCCGGGGAAGGGACCAGCTTCAAAACAAGAGTCAGGCGGGTAACGACCCGGGGAAGCGCCGGGTTTCCCTCGTCTCCGAGCAGGGCTGGCAGCACCCTCGCCTCCCCCCTGGGCCCATCCTCTCTTGGGTTTTGGCATTTCCACAGTGGGAATTGATTTTCTTTTTTAATTCTTCCCATTTTCATCCTTGAAGGTAAAGAAGCCCCAGGTTGTGAGGCCAGGGTACTTTATAGGGAGCGATGCGCTGTCGGTGATGGGGATGCGGATGAGTGAGCAGGGGGGCACATCCATCACCAGCGCTGGTGAAACTGCTTGCCCACAACCCCCTCCTCTGCTCACCCCCTCCCCAAGAAAGCTCATTTGCAGGCGGCTTAGTTGGCCTAAGAGCATTAGAGGTGCATTTAGTGGACATTAGCCGCTCGAGCAGCGCTGGGAGCATGTGGCCGATTAGCAGCGGCTGGTTTTGGGCAGAACGCCGCATTCGGGGCAGAAATATTTGCCGTGTGTTTCAGGGACGCAAAGGTGAGGTCTGGGGGGACAGGATGGGTGCCGGGGGGGGCGGGTCAGCTGGCATGGCTCGGGTGCTTAAATACGCCAGCTGGGTGCTGATATTGGGTGGCATGAGAGCAAGCCCCTTCCCTGCCATGTGCTTTTCCCTTTTGTGGGGGAAATGTGAGTTGCCTCCCTGGCTTTCCAGTGCCACTTCACCTTTTCAGATGATATTTCAGCTTCTTTACATACCACCTCACTTTCTAATCTACAGTCTCCCGCGAAGATGAGCATGGTCAGGGATGCTTGTACGGGATGTGGCGGGTGCTGGTGCATTTGGGGGCACTGTGTGTCCCCCCGCACCAGCCAGGGACTTCCTTGGAGCCAGCCTGGGGAGGAGGACACCCTCACCACCGTGTTTCCCTTTCCCTCCCCTGCCGCCTCG
>NW_008825153.1:781290-805108 GCF_000699105.1 Pygoscelis adeliae | reverse complement strand
CCGCCCCCGCCCCCCCCCATATGCAGAGGCCTTTCTAGAGCGCCAGGGAGCGCGCGGCACCAGAAGCGGAAGCCGCTCGCCATCGCACACACGCAGAGGACGCCGACAACACTACAGCAAAGGGTTTTTTAATTATTATTATTAATTATTATTATTATTATCATTAATATTATTTTTTCCCGTCTGGCTTTTTCCCCCGGGGGGCTTGCGGTGTGTCGAGAAAGCCGACGCGCTCCCAGGAGCTGGGATTATTTGCACAACGTCTGTATATTGAGTTCTCAATCCTGTTTATTTTTATTTTTTAAGCGCAGAGGGGTTGTTGGGGTTTTTTTTCCCCTCCACACCACTCTTTTCTTGGGTTTTTTCCCCCACCGCCGTCAGCACCACCTCACTCTCCTCCCGTCCCACCATGGCCCGGATGAACCGCCCTGCGCCGGTGGAGGTCTGCTACAAAAACATGAGGTTCCTGATCACCCACAACCCCACCAATGCCACGCTCAACACCTTCTTGGAGGTAAGGAGGCGAGGCTGGAAGGGGGGGACCAGGGCCCAGCTGCGCGTTTTGGGGCTAAAAGCCAATGTTGAGATGCAACAGGGATCAATCCTGTGTAGGATGAGGCAGCGGCACATCCCCTTTGGTACCACAGCCCGCGGTGGCATCCCAGGGCGGCGGGTCCAATCACCACCGGCTTTTTGGGGTAGGATATTTTGGAGGACCCCAAGCGTGGTATTTGGGCACGATGGAGGTGGAGTAGAGTTTCCCCGTTCCTGTTGCATCCCCTGCCAGCTCCACCAGCACATCACGGGAAGGGGCTTTGCAGTGATGCACATGGATCCTCCCCTGCATCTCCCAGCATCTCAATAAGGACTTTTCATCCCAAATATCCCAGCGTCTTTCCAATGCCCGGAGTGCGTTGGGCGTTGCGCAAGGAGTTGGAGGGCTCGGTGTTGCATGAGCCAGTGACGGTGCCCTGCCTGGGAGCGCTGCCTCCAGCACTGACAGCAGCCAGGAGTTAGGGGAGGATTAATGTACGCGTGTGTCTGTTGTCCGGGGCGAAAGGCTTCGACTTACTCTTTTTATCGGTGCCTGGGGGAAAGGCAACATCCTGCAGGTTCGGTCGAGCCGGCACAAGTGGCTTCTGCTTACAAGGAGGCGTTTCAGGATGTTGCTGCGTTTGCAGAGGGACCTGGGGCTGTGCACAAGCCTGGCAAGGGATTTTTGCCTCAGACCTAAACCATGTTGAGGTTTGACAGGCCAGTACCAGATGCATCTTCCAAGTTAAAGGAAACTCCCCCATCTGCACATCCAAAAAAGCACGTGTGAGCACCACCAGCTCGGAGAGCCGCAGGAAGGGGGTTGGGATCTGGGGACAGCCGCTTCGTGCCCCTGCATGCCACGCGCAAGGTGATGGGGATTGCACCAGTGGGAAGGGGGAAAAATTCCCCTTTCCTCTAGCCTCTTCAATTTTTGGCCAAGCTGCCAAGCGCACAGGGGTTTGCCGTGGCCTTGCAAGCACGCGCGGGGAAGGATGGAGATGGATCATTGAAGGGGACGGTCTCACGTGGCGCCTGGCGGGGCCAGTACACCAGCATGTAATCTGGGGGCCATCCTTGCGGTGGGCAATAAGTCATGCTGGAAACAGCCCAAGTCCCACGCCCAAGCCTGCAGTGCGTTAGAGTGATGATGGGATACAGCAACGAGGTCAAGAAGGAGCCCCTGAGCAATCTGCAAGATGCTGAGTGCAGTCGGCGGGGTACACTATGAGCCCCCCAGCGTCCTCCGCGCGTTTCTGCAGCAGGAGTTGCGACCTCACCGTGCACAAATAATTTCTCCTTTGGGGAATTTGCACCCGTGTTGGAGACGTTTCTTTGCCTGGGGTGTAAAGTCCCTGCTGGTGCGGCCGTCAGGGCTTAAAAATAAACGGCCCCGTTGGTGCTCATGACTCCAAGGAGTTGTGAAGGTGCTGGGTAAAAATCCTACCATGACCACGCAGCTTTGGTGCCCTGGGATTTAATGATTCCTTGTGCTTCCCAGGCTGGATGGACCACAGAGGGGTTTGCTCAAGGGTCCAGAGATGGGGCACGGCACGGTTTTAGGGTCTGTAGGGGTCCATGTGGTCATAGCAGAGCTCGGATGTGTTGGGGTTAACTGGGGTGTGACTGGAAGGGTTTTTTTCAGACCCCTCCTTCTCCTTCCCTCCCCAGGACCTGAAGAAGTACGGTGCCACCACGGTGGTGCGAGTGTGTGAAGTGACCTATGACAAGACCCCCCTGGAGAAGGATGGCATCACCGTCATGGTAGGTGGGCGGCAGGATGGGCGCCTGGGGGGGCTGCCCCCACCACCACCCCCCCCACTTAAATATCCCCATCCCTGGGGTCTGCTAAACACCCCACATTTCGGATAGAACAAATCGGCATCGTGCTTGCCCGGGAGCAGAGTTTGAAGCCCAACTTCATCCTCGGGGCGAGGTGGGTGAGCTCCCCGCTCCCCGGGCTGAGATGGGGCTGGTGCTTTAAAAAAAGAAATCACTGCCCACGCACCCGAAACTGTGACTCATACGGTTGAGTCGGCAGCTGCCTTCCCTGCCTGTCGCTCCTAAAGCATCCAGGGGATGAGAGCGCCTGATCCCACGTGGAAGATGCACATGGTTCCCGTTACCCCTGGTGTTACCTTATCCGGGGGGAGTGCAGGTTTTTTGCTCTTCCAGCAGCCGGCTGGTGGAACTCTGGGGGATGAAAGGGAGCAGGCAGCAAGCAGGAAAAAGCAAGGAGGCAGAGCAGGCAGCTGCCTGGGCTGCATCTGGGCTGATATGTAATGGGAGATGATGTCAGGCGTGATTGCCCTGCCAGGGAGTTCAGCTCCAGCTGGAAGGTGAGGCTCTGCTCGTTATTTAGGAAAGGGTTTGGAAGTGCCTCTTGTCTCCTGGGGTGGTCCTCTGTGTGTAGGTCCTCCCTATATAGCTCTCTCTGTAAAATGTATATCCTATAGAGATAGCTAGCTACATCCTAGATCCTCTGGGATACAAGTGGATAATAGATCCTATGTGTCTTGTAGATAAAGATCTTCCAGATGCAGATCTCTCTAGGTACAGATGCTATGTCTCTATAGGATCTATCTTACAGAGAGAGATAGCTGTATCCTACATATAGCATCTGTATGTGGGAGGTCATCTCTGCTCTCTTATAGACCAAATTCAGCCTTTTACCCTGTTTCTGGCTGGAGTCCTTCCATCTGAGTTTCTATATCTAAGATACACATATCTCGCTACATAACTTATATAGAGAGGTATCTATATCTAGGATATGTTTTATATAGGGAGATATCTATATCCTAGATATAGAAACTATTCAAGATACTATGTAGAAACTATATAGTACAGATACAGGCTTCTATAAGTATATAGAAACTGTATAAGGAGGTTTGACCAATATCTATATCCTGTGTATCTATGGATATCTATGGATAGATATCTATGGATAGATATATCTATGCAGATACAGACATATCTATATATGTCTCTATATACCTATAGCAAATATATAAAATAGAATCATAGAATAGTTTGGGTTGGAAGGGACCTCTAAAGGTCATCTAGTCCAACCCCCCTGCCGTGGGCAGGGACATCTTCAACTAGATCAGGTTGCTCAGAGCCCCGTCCAACCTGACCTGGAATGTTTCCAGGGATGGGGCATCCACCACCTCTCTGGGCAACCTGGGCCAGTGTTTCACCACCCTCAGTGTAAAAAATGTCTTCCTTATATCTAGTCTGAACATCTATATATATAGGCTATACCTATGTATCCTATACCTTTCTTTGGGGAATAGGCACAAGCTGGTCAAGGCCTGACTCCGGTGTGGTGTGCCTGGGTGCTGGCATCTGCAGCTACGATGCCCATGGTGGTCCTGTCCTGGCTGCGCTCCCTGGGGGGTTTTGGACGCCTCCTCTGCTTTCGGCTCCTCGCATGCCGCAGGGGATCCTGGGCAATCTCTAAAGCTGATGGTGGTTGCTGAGTCGTGCCAGACACAGGTGTCCCGTGCCGTGGATGTCTGCTTGGAGGCCACGTTCACTGGTGGCTCCTCCATTGCCGATCCTCCTCCCGGCCACACCACCTGGGCATCACTCAGTGCTTCGGCAGCTCTGCCAGCAGGTTGGAGATGGGGCAGAAATCCTGCCAGGAAACCGGTGCTGTGCAGGTCTCACTGTAGGAAGGTTTATGGTGCAGGATGCATATACTGTATTGGGTATATCAATAGTGTTTAATATCTTTATGACTGACGTAGACGGTGGGATTGCGTGCACCCTGAACAAGTTTGCAGATGACACCAAGCTGAGTGGCGCAGCTGATACACTTGAGGGAAGGGATGCCATCCAGAGGGACCTTGACAGGCTTGAGGAATGGGCCCATGAGAACCTCATGAAGTTCAGCAAGGCCAAGTGCAAGGTCCTGCACCTGGGTCAGGGCAATCCCCGGTATGAGTACAGGCTGGGGGATGAAGGGATTGAGAGCAGCCCTTTCAGAGAAGGACTTGGGGGTACTGGTGGATGAAAAATGGGATGTGAGCCAGCAATGTGCCCTTGCAGCCCAGAAGGCCAAGCGTATCCTGGGCTGCATCCAAAGAAGCGTGGCCAGCAGGTCGAGGGAGGGGAATCTGCCCCTCTGCTCTGCTCTGGGGAGACCCCACCTGGAGTACTGCGTCCAGCTCAGGGGACCCAAGCACGAGAAAGTCATGGACCAGTTAGAGAGGGTCCAGAGGAGAACCACGGAAATGATCAGAGGGCTGGAACACCTCTGCTGTGAAGACAGGCTGAGAGAGGCGTTGTTGGTTGTTGTTGGGGTTGTTCAGCCTGGAGAAGAGAAGGCTTCGTGGAGACCTTATTATGGCCTTTCAATATATATAAAGGTGGCTTATAAGAAAGATGGAGAAAGACTTTTTACCTAGGCCTGTAGTGACAGGACAAGGGGCAACACTTTTCAACTGAAAGAGGGTAGGTTTAGACTGGACATAAGGAAGAATTTTTTTACAATAAGGGTGATGAGACATTGGACCAGATTGTCCAGAGAAGCTGAGGATGCCCCATCCCTGGAAGTGTTCAAGGTCAGGTTGGACAGGGCTTTGAGCAACCTGATCTAGTGAAAGATGTCCCTGCCCATGGCAAGGAGGTTGAAACTAGATGATCTTTGAAAGTCCCTTCCAACCCAAACCATTCTGTAATTCGATGGTTTTGTGATAGTGTGTCATCCCCAGTGCGAGCCCGGTGACCTGCGCTCATGGCTGAAGCAGGGCTTTCCAGGCGCTGCAGGGAGGAGATGATCTTGTAGGATGGGCACGGGCTGTGCAGGGTGGGCTGGCTCAAGCATTAGGGTACCCTGACTCCTTTCCTAGCAAAGCCACACTGAAATCATTACGGGTTCAAAGACTGAAGTGAAGCTCAGCAGCTTCTTTTGCCAGTTTACACCAAGGATGACTCCAGCACAGCAGCTTAGTGACTCACTCCTCAAACATGAGGATTACAGCCCCATGCTTTCCACTCACCGGGGATCACCGTGCCACATCCCCTCCCAAGCAATGCTCCCCTGCCCATCCCCCTCTCCCACTGCTGCGTAGCCAGTGGCCACGTTCCTCCTGCCAAATCCATTTTGGGAGAGAATTCCCCATTTTGGGAGAGACATACAGCCTCGTCTGGCTACCACTGCTCATGAGGAGAGACTGTCCCTTCCCCAAAATGCTGCAGCAGTCACAGGCAAGGGTGGTGACCGTTTTCCCCCATAGCAGAGCCCAGGGCCCGGGGGGTGCTTAATGCAGCACCCATTTTACCCACTTCGTCACCGAGCTCCAACGCTGAGTCCATGCAGCTTGAGGATGAAGCTCGGAAGAAGATGGGCACTTTTTTTTTGTCCCTTAAGAGCCTTTCCTGAAGGATGCTATTTAAATGGCCCCATTTGGAGGGGTCTCCCTCCTTCCCTTCGGCTCTCTGTAGGGCTGCGTTAGGGGGTCCCCAGAGCATCCTTTCGGGGCTGTGTGCTCACTTTCACTCCCATGTGTTGCAGCAAGCTGAATTTTGACACCGCGTCGGGCCCTGAGATTTCAGCCACCTCCAAGCTGCCTTTGCTCAAACTTCCTACAAAGTGGCTTTGCGCTCCCAAGTGCTGGATTTAGATGGGAGCTGGCAGGGGGAAGGATGGGGGTTGCGGCTCCTCAGAGCTCAGCGCAGTTGTCCGAACAGGGAGGCAGGCGATGGCCACCATGGTCCATGGAGGCAGGAGGACATGGGGACCATGTTGCAGGTCCTGTGGGTGCTCCTGGAGGCTGAACCTGTCCATAGGAGATGGGAGGACCCCAGACCTAGACTCATACGGCTGCTACATCCCCATGGAGCTGCGCTGCGAGCCCGGTTGCCAGCACACGCATCCGCCTCCCCTCTGCTGAGGTCCAAAACACTATCACCCTTAGTAAAAAGCAATCCCCTGAGTTTTTCCCCAGGGTCTGACAGTGTTTCTCTCTTCCCCTGACCTTGCCCCCACCTTGCAGGATTGGCCGTTCGATGATGGAGCGCCTCCTCCCAGCAAGATAGTGGAAGATTGGCTCAACTTGCTGAAGACCAAGTTCTGCGAAGACCCTGGCTGCTGCGTGGCCGTGCACTGTGTGGCCGGCCTGGGGCGGTAAGTCAGAGCCCGGCACCCCAGCTGCCATCCCACCCATGAAGGGGGAAGAGGGAAAACCATGCTTGCTCTCCTCCTTGCACCTTAGAGCAGGGTTTTTGCATGCAGTGGAGACCTTAGCGGGAATAGGCATTGACAGGGGGGCTGCTGCCTGAGCTCCTCCTTGCACTTCTCATGGCCAAATCCTGGGCACCAGGGGGGACCTGGGTTGCTTGGTGCTGTCCGGCCAGTGCCCCATAGCGATTTTGCTTTTGCTAAGAGCTCATTGTGGAAATACTGCAAAATGCTTCCCACTACCACTGGGAGCTACTGCATTTCAAGAGCCACTGTGTTTTGCTGCTCCCCCTGCCTCAGGTCAGGTTTTGCATGTGTATATATGTCTACTTTTCCAATAGATTTGCCTCCAAAGTCCTCGTGCTCATTAGAAGAGCAGCAAACAGCTGCCAGCCCCATCCTGGGGGTTTTACCCCTAAAATCAGCCGTTCCTTGGGGCAGCATTTGCAGCCACGTGGCAAGAAATTACAAACTAAAAGCCAGCGCTGGCGATTGCCCATAATGCCACCTTTACAGCCCTACGGCGTGTCCCCCCGCCCCAGGATGGGAGGTCAGCTTCTGGGCCACGTGGCTGGGGAGTGACTGCCACTGCTGTTGCCTTTCAGCGCTCCCGTCCTCGTCGCGCTGGCCTTGATTGAGAGCGGGATGAAGTACGAAGATGCCATCCAGTTCATCCGACAGTAAGTCGAGCAGCGTTTCGGTGTCGGGGGAGAAAGCAGCCCCTCTCTGAGGGCATGGAGAGATCTGGCGTGCCTCAGGGGTTTTTTGGGGCACCAGGGTTGCTTTTCTCTCCTTTTGGCATGGAAGAAAAGGGGGGGCCAGCACCAAGCACCCTGTGCCTTTGCATCAGGGCTGTGGGAGGTTGGGGAGGCATCCGGGAGCATCCTTAGGGGGCTTTTGGCAGGCGCCCCACTTTGGGCAGCCTCCCCATGTGTTTCTTCCCTGGCTCTCCGTGTCCTAAGACTCACAGGGTGGATGAGCAAGAAAAGCTGCTGGGGTCGGTGCCTGTCTCCATCCCTAGAGGACGCATGAGGCTGCAGCCTCAAAAATCCCTTCCTGCTCCAGGCAGGGGAGTTCAGCACCCCGACAAGGGTGGCTCGGGGTGGGGGGTCTTCTCCTGGCACACCGCTGACTGTGCGGCCCTTCTCTGTCCCCACAGGAAGCGCAGAGGAGCCATCAACAGCAAGCAGCTGACGTACTTGGAAAAATACCGACCAAAGCAGAGACTCCGATTTAAGGATCCTCATAACCACAAGAACAAATGCTGCATCATGTAACCTCAATGACCTCTTGCCAAAATCCGTGCACACAGGCACCCGGGCACTCACACACATCCCACCCCCTCACCTCCTCACCCAGCCCTGTGCACCCCACACACCGCCTCACTGACAGGGCTGGGGCGGGGGGACATGGAGCACCACCAACGTGTTCCAGCACCCACAGCACAGACATCTTGCCGGACCCCCAAAAAAGGCTGCTCTCTCCAGCTACAGCCCTGAGGAGGCAAGGCAGCGCTGCCCTTTGACTCTTGGCGTTAGCAGGCAATGAGCTCACGTGACGGTTCTTCATCGCCTTCCTCCTCCTCCCTTTCCCCTCCCGTTGCACTGAGAGGGATGGGCGGAGGGTGCTTGGTTTGGGGTGATGCAGGCAGGGCTGTGCCAGCTGAGAAGGGATGGGGAGCAGGAGGGCCAGAGCACCCCCAGAAAAACCCTTTCCCACCTCTTCCCTATAAATAAGGGCTGCAGCAGCAGGGACGAAGGTGGGGATGGCGCAATGGCCTCGGGGGAAGATGGTGATAGCAGGGAGAGGCAGTGGGGGCTCGTAGCTTGGTGCTGGCCTTGTGGCCACAGGAAGGTCTGAGCTAAGTCTCCCCAGCACCATTCCCTTTCTCCTGGCTGCTCTACCACTTCACCATCTCCCCGTTGCCTTGATGCCAGCCG
Organism: Pygoscelis adeliae; assembly: GCF_000699105.1. Classification (NCBI taxonomy): domain Eukaryota; kingdom Metazoa; phylum Chordata; class Aves; order Sphenisciformes; family Spheniscidae; genus Pygoscelis; species Pygoscelis adeliae. The sequence continues at coordinate 796,450 of NW_008825153.1, read as the reverse complement.
AGACGCTGCAGATGGGGCTCGTTGGGGGCTTGCTGCAACGAAGGCAGAGGTGCTGGGAAACTCGGGGACAGTGGCGGGCCTTTGAGGCACCCAGCTTTGCCGGGGTGCAGGGTCAGCACTGCGTCCCCCAAAGTGTGGGGTGGTCTTATTTATGGCTTCCAAATTCAATGCACAGGGTGGTGGGTTCTCTCTTGTCGTGTCCCCATCACCAAGCCACGGCACAAACCCCAATTCTGGCTGTGATGTCCTGGGGACGCAACGCATATCTCGGGGCACATCCGTGTCCTCCACCGCTGCGTTTGCTGTCCGAGGGGCTGGGCTGCAGCTTTCCTGGGGGATTTCGGGTGCTCCTGGCAGCACGTCACCAAATTTTGCACCTGCCTTTCCCACACCCGGTGGCATCTGTAACGCGACGCCTGGCACCCTAAAACCCCCCAGCATGTGCCCCGGTGGAGTGGACTCAGAGCTGCCCCTGAGCCGGGACATTAAACATCTCTCAACTTTCTGCCTTTGAACGCTTGCAGCAGCGGGAGCGGTGGGCATGTAGGGGGCGTGGGGGTGTTTTTTCTTTTGATGAGGATAAGAAGAAATTTGCTAATTAAAGGAAAAAAAACTTAAAAAAAAAAACTGTTTGTCTTCCGCACATCCTCTGGCCTTTGTTTCTCCCATCACTGCCTGGTGGAGCCCGGGAGGTGATCCATGGCCCCTCAGACTGATCCCAGACACCAGGTCACAGCCAGCTGCCAGCTGCTGTCACCAGGGCATACATGTGGCCCAAGGGATGCCCTGGGTATCCTTTGGGCTCGCTGCTGCTCACTCCCGCAGCTGCAGAGGATTGCAGATGTTGGGGCAAGGAGGGCTAGTCATCCAGCATCTTTTGGTTTTAGGCTGCCCAACTTGAGATGCCTTCAGTGCCCTGTGTTGGGTATCTCCAAAGGTTTGTGTGCCTTCCCGAAACATAGTATTCAGAGTCATTTGCTTCAGAGGGTTCATCTCTTGGGATAAGCGGTGAGGAAGGCTGGTTAGACACTTTTGGTACCTGCAGAAGGGCAGGGGACGGCTTCGTGCCACCGCACGTGGGCAGAGGAGGACCTCAGAGCCGTTTCCAGCACCACTCCTCCTCTCCCAGTGGGAGCCAGCCCCACTGCACAGCAGGGATGGCCATCCCATGGGTCGAGCCGTGGTGCCGAGCGAGGTGGAGACCCTCAACTCATGGCCCCGGAGCTGTCATACCACACACCTCAGGCCAGTCCAAGTCCCCACATTGTGGGACAGCCCTCGGTCCCTTGAGTTTCTCCTGCCGTGTTCCAGGCTGGTGGTTCCTATGTCTCGTGGGGAAGGTGGTGGTTTGAAGGGTCTGCGTTGGTTGGGAAGGGTGAGAAATTGGGCTGATAAAAAGGCCTGATCCTGTATTGCAGCAGTCCCTCTGGGTGGGTCACCATCCTCTTCCTGCCCTGTTGTGTCCTCCTGCTGCTAAAATAGGTGCTGCTTCATCCCCAGGGGCAGTAGGAGGTGGCTCGGCATTGTGACCAGGACAGTCCCAATCCCTCTTAGCCAGGAGACCTCGTGGTCTCATGTGCTCCCCGGTCACAACAGGCTGTGCCATGACTTGCAAAGAGTTTAGAATAAAGTGGTGGGAACCGTTGCTTTGCAGGCTTGGAGATGTTTCTGCCCTGGCAAGAGGAGGAGAAATGTTTTCCTCAGCCACGCTCGTGGGACCATCACATGGCAGATTGCCCAGGGCAAGCGGTCCAGGGCTTCAGCCACGATGCTTTTGAGTTGGGGTCAGGATGGGGACAGAGGGGCTTGAATTCAGCCTCCTTTGGCCACAGGAACTCTTCACCTCCTCCATGCAGGGTTTGATCCTGGAAGTGCTTGATGCTGAGCTCTGATGAGACTACTCTAAAATCTCAGCTTGATGGGCTTGTTTGGGGGGAACACAGTGGGGGAGACAGGCTTTGCAGTGCTCCTTCGCTTTATGTAGCATCAACCCAACCACCTTAAAAATAGAGAGCTTCTAGTGTAAGAGCAGTCCTTGACCTGGTACAATCCATGTGCCCAAATCCTGAGGGCTTCTGGCTGGCAGAGTGTTTTGTGTCACTGCAAAAAAAAACCAAAACCAAGCTGCTTTAATTGTCCTAATTTTTTTCTTTTTTCTTTTTTAATTTCTCCCCCCTGTCCTGGAACTTGCTGTCACCTCCCATGTGCTGCTCCATGGACAGGGCATCTTGGCAGCCCAAGAGCTGCGGTCCTTGCATGGAGGGCTTGAACCCACTCCAAGGTTTCTCTGGGTTGGACTGCCAAATATTTGGGATGTTTTTGATATGGACTTGGGCTCCTACCTCTGAGGTACCAGCTCCTCGATGTTTCAGCCTAGAGAAGGTTACAGAAACATAACAGGCTGGAGAAATTGAGGGGTCTTCCAACCGGGTTTTTGGGTTAGAAACCTCAAAGAATAGCCCAGTTCCCTCACAAAAATCTTGGGATAGTTGGGGAAGAGGGAAAGTTGGAGCTCAGTAGACACATAGCACCAGAGTGAGGCCTAAGTAGCTAAGGACTCACGGTTTGGGCTGGTTTTGGGGTCTCTCCTTGTACGCTAATCCTCATTTCACCTCAGATGCCAAGATGTTGAAAGGAGAGCCTTAAAAATCTGACGTATTTGCCGATTCTATTATTGTTCTAGTTGTCTCCATTGGGTCTTGGCAGATGTCATAGGGAACAGACACCCCCATGGTTTTGGCTACGAACCAACTACCTTATCCTGCCCTTTTCTGCAGAAACAAAGGCACAAACTGGGTTTTATACCTCCTCATCCCTATCCACTTCCCCCACCCCCTCCATGGAAACCCGCCATCTTTCCATAGTTTCCAGGGACAGGGCTCCAAACTGGTAGCAAGAGCTTTGGAGACACAAGGGATGGCAAGGCAGAGATGCCCTAACCATCAAACCAAGAGCTTTTAGGCTTTGCCCAGGAATCAATCGTGGCTGAACCTCACGTGGGAGAATAAATCTGAGCAAGAGATCATAGTTGTGTCCTCTCACCTGTGGCATACATCTGCATTTCGGTTAAGAGGCTCGTGTGTCCCTTCTGTTCTCCATGTTGGCTAGTCAGATGGAGCGTGTGGTGGGGGCAGTGGTGGGAAGAAAGGCAACGCGGCCATCGCAAATGGCCAGCTCTTTATTTAAGAAAGGTCTGGTGATGTGCATTTAAAGACTTCACATTTGTAAATTCATATTATGAGTCTTGCAATAAGGCTGAGACTGGTGGTTGGACTGAGAGCTTCAGATGAGGAGGTTTATGAGTAACAGATTTCCCGAGGAAGCAAAAAGTCTTGCTCTATCTACAATAGAACGAGTCGTTTGGGTTTTTTGTATTGGGTTTGTTTGTTTTTTATTAGTCCCAGTGGGAAAGCACACAGGGAGATTCGTGACTTCCATGCAGTTTCCAGGGTCTTATATCTTATTTGCTTCCAGCGGGCTGGGTAGGTGCAGTTTGGCGGGTGGATTTGGATGGGATACTGTCTGGTGGGAGAAAAATGTGGCCGGTTTCTTTGCGCAGCGGGGGGTCACGGGCCGGCTGCAGTCTCGCTCGCAGGCTCTGGCAGACATTCCCGGGGAGGGGGGGCATTTCGCCGTGCTCGGCTTCCCTTTAGATGACGATCTCCCAATGAAGTCTCGACTTCCCTGCTGTTTTCTTTCTGTGCAACAAAGAACTGCATATTTTCCTTTTTAACTCCGTGGGCAATCGTAGTAGTATGTAGAGTAAGCCCAGATGACTTTTTTTTTTTTTTTTGGTCTGAGCCATAGCTAAATTATTATACGCAACGCTTTTTGTATCAGACGGCATCACTTTGAATATGCAGATGAGGTATAGGATCTTGACACTTTATAACCTTTTTAAAAAGAAACTTGTCTGTTTACTTACGTCTTGTGTAAAAAGGAAAAAAAAATGTATGCCTTTTAGTAATCACTTTTTTTTTTGAGTTTTATGAAATTACGGTGGTTTCACTCCAGCAGCGAAATAAAAAGCGTTCACTGTTTTGTACATCCCTGTGTGCTGCGATGCTGCTAATGGGGGAGTTACCAAGATGGGGGAGGCAAAGGCAGAGCTGAACTCTGGCCAAGGGATGGTGGAGGAATGCATGGGGGGGCTGTCGGGGTCCTGTTGCCTCCCCTTGGCTGGAGACCTCAGTCCACTCCCATCCCATCCGATCCCAAATGTGTCCCAGCTACATTCCCCACCCATTTCCTGCATTATTTTCCTCCTCTCATCCCATTCCCCTTTCCTGGGAGCTCCCAGGACAGACAACAGAGGTGGCTGGGAAAGGGTTGGACCTACTGCAATTAGATGATGGGCTGCAGCCAAATTGAATAAAGTAGAGCCCAGGGCAGAAAGAATTGATTTGCCCAGTGCCAAGGCAGGTGCAAGGGGTGCACCCAGGGCTCCAGGCATTCGCATAAAGCCCTTTCCCCCATGGGCTGCTCTCTGTCCCATCCAGCATAGTCACTGCACAGTCCATCTCCAGCCCTTACTTAGCAAGACATCATGCAGATCTTCAGCAGTGATTGCCAGGCGAGGCAGCCCCCACTTCCAGCATAGCCACCATGATCACAGCAGGGTCAGGAGCCAGCACCTTGCCAGAGAGAGTACAACTATCACCACAGCATTTACTCCCAGTCCAAGAGAAGTCTTCTCCAGAGGAGGGTCTGGCAGCAGGGATGTCCCAGAGCTGGTCTGCAGCAGCAGACTTGCCTTGGCTGAGCGAGCTAATTGCGTTGCTCACTTACCAAAGCGTGTCATGTTTTTTGAGTAAGTACCCACCTCATCATCAAATAATTGGCATAAGCAGAGCCCGCACACACCCTGATCCTGTGTCCAGCATGTCTCAACTGATGCAGTTGGATAAAAGATGTTGTAAGGCTCAGAGATGCCTTTTATCCTGCATGGAAAGAGCTGACCCCATAGCAAGGCTGTAGGGTGCTGTTGGACAAGCTGCCCAACAGAGGGCCCCTGTTGGGCCCCCAAGGGGCCATGGCTAATAAATCATAGCGTGCAAGAGCCTGACCACTCAAGGCCACCTATGCAGTGGGCAGCCCTTGTACCAGAAACACACCAAATACCTGGATTGACTGTGACCAGCCTCTCTGGGCTCTGGCATGAAGCAGCAATGGGAGGGACCAGCTCCTAAATATGCATCATCCGCCGGCACAAACACACCTGCCAGGGACGCCTGGTTTAGGAAGATCTTGTGGCTGGAGATCTGGTGGCTGCTTCTCCCTTCCTTGTTGCTTTTCCTGTTATAGACCAGTTTAACAGCTAAATCTACTGGGCAGCTGCTCAGTGACTGAGGTCTTGGGCAGCATCTCCCAGTTGAGCAACACAAGACATGTTGACCTCAGTCCAGCCATGAAGGTAGACTGGGTGGACTGGTGAGCACACCAGCAAGGAGGAGCTGGGTTGAATATTAGGGTAGACCTTCTGCTGGTGAAATGGACTTTTGGAGGGAGGACATGGTATTCATGCCCTTGGAGGACTTCTAAGAACGGGACAGGCGTTTTTGTCCCATCCAAGGTCAGGATGGGAGGATGACCTCTGTAATGTGATTTTTATCCCTAACCCCACTAATGCTTTGTGGTCAGCTGTGGTCCAGTCTAGCTCTTCTTCAGGCTCAGAACCAACTGAGCAAGTTAAAACTGCAGAGGCAACTGATCTAGGCAGGACATGGGACACTAGGAGACATGGCAGATATCTCAGCATTTCTACAGTAACTGGCATATGTTATCTGTGGGAAAATATCTTCCCTTACCTGGGAGAGGGGGAAGGCTGAAATGACCTGGACTCAATGTTTTCTGCAGGAAGGGCCTGCTAGGAAAAGAGGTCTGATTTGGAAGATGAGATGGGTTTTACTCACCCATTCTCACCATCCAGTTCCAACTCCAGACCCCTCAGTCCTGCCCTGTAGCTGGGACTCCTGGAGGAACCAGGCACTATAATGTACCAGCCAGGCTGCTGAAGAGGTGGGGTCTTGGGAACCCCCACAGCTCAAGAGAGCCAGCAGATCTGGGGGAGCTTTTGACCCTCTCCGGTGAGTGTTGTCCACAGCAAAGCTCTTCCAGGGTAAAACATTCAACCAGCTCAGCCCCGGGTTAGGGCAGGGGGGCACGGGCCAGTGGGTTGCTGCAGAAGAAGCTGCTGCAAGGCTGCTGCAAGGTGGGCGCTGACATTACAGCTTCAAATTCAGGAGTGTGATCGTGTTTCCTTACACTTCCACTGCCAGACTCATGGTTCACTATTAGTTGCAATGATTGAACTATTTGCAACAAGGCTTGTAAGGCCCATTTGTCTATCTCTCTACCCCAAGAATTTGAATCCAATGACTGATTTAACCCCACAGAGCATGAGAGCTCCCAATGACACCATGTTCCTACAAGACCAATGAAAACAGCAGATAAAGAAAACACCTAAGTGGTATGTCCAGTAGAGCACAGCCTAACCTTGGTTAGATACCCAAGAGTCCACCCAGAGGAAACGTTACACACAACCCACCCATTGCAGATCTGCTCAGTGCTTCACCACTGGCAGAGACCACCCATCGGACACACAAACAGGCTTTGCTCACGAAACCTGTTGGTTTTTTTAACTCTACCCCCTGTGACGAAGGCAGGAAGGCAAAGACCAGAGGCTCCATGGAGGCTGAGGAACAGGAGCTTGCATGAACGGGCTGGTAAGCAAGGAAAGCTGACACTAGTTGTGTGAGCTCCTGAGTAATTACAAGGCGTTGGGTGGGGTAAGTGGGGAAGGGGGGAGAAAACTCCCCTTGTGCTGCTGTAGTCTCAGGAAGGCTTTTTATTGAGATGCTGGCTTGGAAGTGGGGAGGGCTGCAGGTCAGAGCACAGTGGGGTGGCATGGCCAGAGCTGGCCTTGTATTGCCCCAGCGCTCTTGCAACGCAGATCCTTATCTCCTCACATGCTTTGAACGACTAAGCTGCAAGGGGCACTGCCTCTAGGGTTGTGCAATAAGCAACTGGGCCTTCAATCAGCCTAATTGCTGCCTCGCCTCACAATCAGGAGGGCCAGGGGGACTTCTGAACACAGGCGTGTGTGCTGGAGAAACACCTGCCTGCACTCCTGCCCATACACGCTGTCTCCTACCTGCCTGCATTCCTCCTCACCCTCCATCACCTAAAAACATGCACCCCTTTGCAGGCCAGACCCCAACTCTCTGTGTTAGGCTGTTGCCACTCCATGCACACGTTCCTGCCCTCCCCAAGAGGAGCACTATGAAAGCCTATCAAATTGGGATTGTCTGGAAAGGTCTGAATTGGCCACTCACAGGTCCTGGGATTTCTTCCCAACTTGTGCCATGGTCTGCAGTGCCTTAGCCCCTTCTCAGCAGAGGAGGTGGGTACCTACAAGCCCCATCACAGCCATGTATTTCAGTGCCTTCAGTCTTGCCAGTGCCAAAATTAGTGAGATCCACCCAGCTCCAGGTGGGTGTCCACAGTGTGGTCTCATCCCTGCTCCCTTTCCAGTCAACAGAGATCAAGTCAAGAGTCAAAACTGGAGATTCGGGAGGGATCAATCTCATACTGGCATAGACACTTCTTTCAGAGCTCCACCACTGCAGAGGGTCCCCAGATGCCCAGCTCACATAGAGACACCCACGGTGGAGATGATACCCAAAGCCTTGGGAGATGGCTCAGAGCCCACCCTGTCAATGTTACTAACCCACCTCAGAAAGTCGGCTCTCTGCAGAGCCACAGAGGCAAAGGCTGCAGGGTCTTCAGTAAAGTCTAGACCAGCCACGGTCCAGGCTCATGAGACTGGATAAAAAATGTTCTGTGAGGGCTGCCTTGCTCCCTGCTTGCTATGTGCTGAGCCATGATGAAATCTTTCCTTGCTTGTTTTGGACCGCTGCTGGCTGTCACAGCCAACACTGGCTCTTCTTGGGCACAGCGCGGCCCTCAACACTGTTCCTGTCAACCTGCTTGGGATCGGCCCTTTTGCAACATCTCCACCTGAGGACATTGTACTGCCTGAAAGGGGTCTTCCAGCTTCCCTCTGTGCCCAGGGAGACATGCACCATCAGGGAGAGGCTGTGCAGCGATGGGAGGCTGCAGGGGCGAAGGTCTCACCTCTCCCCAGGATCTGGGGGACCCTGTGGGTCCTGGGCATGAGGCACAGGAGGGTGGGAGGTGCTGCCCTGCTTGCACTGCAGTATCTGGAAACTCCCATGCTCGTAGGTATGAAAATATAGGGCAGAGCTTGGGTTGGGAAGAAAATTAAAATGTTCTCAACAAATGTAGCTGAAAAGTCAAGTGGGGAATTAGGCACTGCTTGGCAAAGGTACAGTAACGCGGATTGCCAGGGGTGGGTTTTGCCCTGGGAGCTTTCCCTGCAAACAGCAAGGAGGAGAAGGAGAAACTCTTTGCCCAGACTTACATGACCACCCCCACAGTTCAGAAAGGGGGTTCTGAAAATCACTGCTCCATGACATGACCACAGCAAGGAGCTGTGCTGCCCTGCCTGAGCTGCTCACTGGGCAGGACCTCACGGCAGAATTTGTTTTAACCATCAGAGAGAGCAAACATTTGAGTGGCAGGAGGGGAAGAGGCTTGCACAGAGCCTGGAAAGGGCTGAGTCACTCGCTGTCGGCGTCAGCAGCCAAGGAGAAAGCGTGTCTGCCGAACAGCCACCTGGAGCTTTGTCAGCACATCCTTAAAAAAAAAGAAAAAGGAAAAAAAACCCTCAACTGGCGGCCTCTCCCGCATCCCTCTGGAGAGCTACGTGTGCTGCACACAGCCAGGGAGTTCCCTGCAAGAGCAGTGGCTGTGGAAAATGCCCTTCCCTGGCTGCAGGTGTTGGTTTCTGTTGCAACATCTCCCTTGGGGCTCGCAGAGTAGAGGAGGCTGCACAGCTCTCCCACAGCAACCAGGCAGCCTCCAGGGATGTGTCACAGCCAAGCTGGGTTCAGTCCAAGGGACGGGGGTGGGAGATGATTAGAGACCTGACGGCTCAGTGCTGGGAGAAGCACGACACAAGAGCTGCCTCCGCCTCACGGAGATAACTGTGAGGCTGGCAGCGCTGCTGACTTCAGCCAGGGACTGACTCACCTACGCCAGGGCATCTTGTCTGGGTATCAGGTGGAGACAGGGAGAAGCAATGCATTTAAATGAGCTTTGATCTTTAGGGCAAACAACACCGGCTTGTTTTGCAGCGCTCAGGCAGCCGTGGGTGACAGAGAAGGACGGCCAGATGGGTTTCAGGGTGCTCAGTTCAAGGCACTCATTTTCGGTGGGTGGATGCTCAGCACTCAAAACAAGGAGTGTGATAAAGGGCTATCATGAAAACTCACCTGGTGCTGCGAAATACCAGGGCCAAACATCTTGGGGCTCTTTCAGGGTTGCAAGTCTGCTAGATTGAGGGAGACAACACAGCTCGGTAGCGCAGAGACACATCTGTAACTACCCCAGCTGTAGCCAAGTGACATACCTGGGAAGCAAAGTTGAGTCCTTCTGGTTGCAGCTCCTCAACCTGTTGTATCTGCAGTCACCATCCTGTGAGGGTTTCAGGATAAAGCCATGAGCAACTGGGCTGACCCCATAGCTGACCCTGCTTTGAGCAGGAGACCTCCTGAGGTCCCTTCCAGCCTGAATCATCCCATAGTCCTATGATGATCCCAGAGAAGAAAAGAATATCTTATAGCTCATAGGGTGCAAGACTGGGTCACTGAAAGAGACTCCAGAGAGATACTCCCCTTGGGGCATGACCTTCTCCTGCCACTGCAACTGTCTCCTCCAGCTCCTTCTGTTAGGGTTAAGGTGTCCATAGCTGTAGAGGGAATTATGTCCAGACTGCATGCTCCCCCCATAGACAATTCAGTATCCTCTCTGAAGTGTGGACACCAGAACTATATGTTGTACCCAATTTCAGACTCCATCTAAAGCATTTAAATCACTTCCCTACATGCACCTCTTACTCCACTTGTCATCTGTCTTCTATTGAGAGTGTTTCTATCATAGGATGCAGACTTACCAAACACAAAGTCCTGCAAAGAGATGCCTCGCTCCATCAGCTGTTGCCACGCAATCCATCACGCCGTGAAGAGGTTGAACTGCAGCCCACCACACTTCGATCCCTCAGCCCACCACTGGGTCCTTTTCCCCAGGGATATAACTTTTCCAGCTGGCTGGGCTAAACTCTGCATGGAAACAGCTTCTTACCAACGGGGGCTGATCAGGGCTGTCCCTGTGGCTGTCTGTCCTCATCCACTTCATTCCACTGATTTTTCTCCCCTTCCAGCTTCTTCAGGAGCAATTTTGCCTTTATTTCCAGCTCACTGATGGAGAAGGCTGCATGGCTTTGGGCCTAGGATTTTCCTCCAAAGAAACAGATCCAGTCACTAGTGATTCCCCATTGATCACCACTTTTTGAGATCTGTCAGTTAGCCAACTCTTAGCTCATTTAATACGTGCTCTACTGATGTGTGGTGCTTTTTTCCCCCACTGGAATGTCACGCTGTACAAATCCAATATTTTACAAGCATCTTGCATATACAGTTATCTTTATGAACCAACCTTATGATCTAAAAGAATTAAATCAAATTGGTACAAGACCCTTTTTCCATAAAACCACATTGACTGGCATTTATTATATTTCTGTTCTTTCTGTTTTCATGAATCAGATTCTAGATCAGACTGTTATTATTAACAATCAAGCCTGTTATTATTAGCCTGACATCACTCCTAGACATGTCTGGCCCACAAAGGCAGCTGAGCTGCTCAGCAGGCTCCTGAGGCTTAGCACCATGTTCGTATGGGTACTGGAGACCAGGAGAAGATACTGGCCCATGCATCAAAGCCTTTGCATCTTCCAAGGAGCCGAGCACTAATCTTGCTTAGGTTGAGCCTGAAACAGCTGCTTTTCACCCAAGAACAAGTTTCCTTATTTCATCCTGAAATTTTTAGGAAACCTCAGTTAGAAGATAGGTATAATGGCAGCATCTAAGCTCACAAGGGCTCACAGCATCTCCCTGTGGCCTTGTACGGCGGCCAAGAAGAGGAAGTGGTTGTGTGGAGCCTGGTAGGATATCGCTGGTAAGAACCCATCTCACCCCTCCGAGCTGTTGGAGATGTGCAGCCAGGGTGAACTGCAAAGCCCTTTCTGTGTGACAGCGGTGTGTTGTGGCCTCTGACACTCAGGCTGCAGGATGGCAGGGATCGGGCTGGGTGTGATGCACAGCTGTAGGAAGCTGTCCCTGCCCTCAGAAGTTTAGGAAGCAACAGCACCATTTCTAAAACCTCAAATCCTACCCAAAATCAAGGAGTGAAGCAGCTGACCTGCTGAGATGACTGGACCACACTGGAGAACCCCACTTGGCCATTTCCATAAGGACCCTCCTGTTGCCTCACCTTGGGCTCTGCTTGGGGATGTTTGGCAAGAGACTCCCCTCATTTTATTCCACATGTGCAGCTTCCTCCACAATATGTGTCTTCCTCCACAAATTCCTGATCCATCACATCCCCTGGTAGCCCCAAAACCTCAGTGTAAAAGAGAAGATGCCTCACATTTTGGACCTGGGATCAAGCCAGATCCTGGTGCCCAGTTCCACCGATGTCTCACCCTGAGCTCACACCCACCCCAGCCTTCTCCTCTTGCAGCCTGTGCTCGAGTGAAATCCTTTGTGTGCTAAAAACCCCACCAGCACAAACAGCCAGCCGCCCACCCATGCTCTCAGCCTGCCACCGGGGTAGAGAATCCCCGTCCTTAAGGACGCAGCCTTGAACAAAAGCCAGGGAAATAAAAAAACAAAACAAGCTCCTCCGCTCCTCCTGACCTTTTATTGTCCGTAAGGGGCTGCCAAAGCAAACTGCGCCGTGGGTCCTTCCTGCTCCTTGCATCTCGTCCGAGATTCCTCCCTGCCCTGCCACGGCTTACACAGTCACAGACCCAGCCGTGTCATCGGGTCTCCCCAGGAGTGAGGAAGACAATGGGGGATCCTTGGGGTGGCGTGGGCTGCTTCCTCTGCCTCCATCCAGGGAGGGAGTCCTGGGGGGGAAGGCTCCATGGAGGGTGAGAACTGCAGCTCCTGGCAGATGGGACAGTGAGCGAAGGTGGAAGAGCATCTGCAGTTTTGGGGTTGACCACGTTGGAAGGACCAAAGGGAACACATCAGGTTTAAATAATCTTCTCCCCTCCAGGGCCCACTCGGGCCACTTCAGGAGGAAAAAAAAGAAAAAAAAAAAAAAAAAAAAAAAAAAAAAAAAAAAAAAAAAAAAAAAAAAAAAAAAAAAAAAAAAAAAAAAAAAAAAAAAAAAAAGGAAAAAAAAATCCCCCTGTGAATGTCTGGTGCCAGCTGCCAGAAGAAAAGCTTAGCTCTGGGCTGTGCTTGCCCCAGCAGAGCCTGCCTTGCTTTTGCTGCCCTTCAGATTTCCCCACCACCCCGCCCCAGCTCGGCTTGCGAGCTCCTGAGGACATGAGCTGAGCTCAAGTGTCTGAGAGCCCTTCGCCTGGACGTGCCCTCCCTGCCTGCAAGCACACAGCTGGGGCTTGTCCACATTAGACAGAGCCGACTGCCTCTAATTAGCAGCGGGTGATAAATCCAGGGGGGAGATGACAACCCGGCGGGATGAATCCAAGAATCCTGCCCTCTCGATACTCTTCTATCACACACGGCCAGGCTTGCCCGGTACTATCATCTCCTGTGGCAGTAAGCCATCCACCCCAGATGGGGAATGAACTCAGTGGCTGTGTGTGCAGCCCCATCTAATGGAGTAACCAAATGGGGCATTTGTTTTGTGCCCTCCCGTTGAGAAGCGGAGGCCATCCCAGACTCCCTGTCTCACTGGTGGTGGAAGGAGATGCCGTGAGGTCTCCTCTATGAGACCATGGAGGGGCTCAGCCACGTTGTCCAGCATGGACATGCGGTGCCAAGCTGGCCTGGGACCCTACACTGAACACCTGCGAGCGATGGGGGGCAAAGGTTGGGAGCAGGACAATGGCAATACGGGGTTGTATGGGGTTTCTGCCAGCCCTCTCCTCCACGGCAGGAGGGGACGGTCCATGCCAGCAGATTGATGCATCGACTGGGTGGCACCTCATCGCCAAAGACACAGTCCAATTGGGCGTGATCCCACGAATCGAATTCTTTTCGCCGGAGCCCCCCCCGCCCCCCCCCCCCCCCCAGCCCCCCTTCCCCCAGCCACAGCAGGGTCCTGCGCCCTGAAACGCCGCCTCTGTTTCTAGCTGGGAGAGCAGCTGGTGTGGGACAGGCTTCAGACAACACCTTTCACACCTGAGGCTGCTGGGGTGGCCAGGCAGAGGTTGGTGCCAGGGTGGAGGGTTTCCCACAGATGGAGGCACACAGCTCAGCCCATTTTTTTGCCTGTGGTTTCAGTGAGGTTCTGCCAAGCACAGGGAGGGCCCCCTCAGTGCCACGCTCCCCAGAGGCAGTGGCTGCTTTTCCCCTGCAAATCTGGAGGGAACATAATCTCCTTGAGGGCTCTTCAGCTCAACATCATTTGGGTTGAAACTGCCCAGGATGATTCACATAAATCTTGTTTCTTTAGGAAAACAAGGGAAAAAAGCCAGGGTGTGGTGTAGAAGTAGCTTGCTGTGCCAATTGCATCCCTGCTGGGTTTGGAAAGCCTTCCCTGGTGGCTTGCAACCCTGCTTTGTGATCGGCGCTTTTGGGACACCATAAACCATCACTGGGACTGGCATGGCTTTGGGGACCGCCAGCCCCGGGGGTGATGGAGACTAGTGTCTGCTCTGCAGACCTACACGAACTGCTCTGAGCCCAGCCCTTCTGCTGGCTGGGGTAGACAAGCTGTGAATTCATCCCCCTCCAAGAAAAAAATGGACTCACGACCGTTTCTTAGTTCTGCCACCCATAAGGAAAGTGTGCACCTCACTGGGGAGTTTCTTCACAGTGTTGTACAGTCATGCTTTGGTTTATGGTGCATTTCCCATTGCACCAGACTTCCTTGTGGGGGAAATAAAAAGTGAGAGCGAATGTAAGAAGATGCAAGCCTTAGGTTTGGGCTCAGTCTGGGGTGGGATGCGTGCTGGAAAGGAGAGGAAAGGAGGAGCTGCAGGACATGGTTTCACAGTGACACCCAGTTACATGCAAGGACATCTCATGCAGGGCTGGAGGTTTGTAGAAGCATTTCACATCCTGTCAGCAACCTGGGGAGCCAAAAATCATTGTTAGTTGGAGGAAGAGTCAGCAGGTGAGGGTATGGATGCAGAGCTGGGAAGTCTGGAGGTTTGGGGTGTAGCCTCAACTCAGCCACTGATCTGCTGGCAAATTGATTCTCCTCCTTTGGAGCAGCCTGACTCCTTTTTTTTGGCACAATTTTCACTTTGGCTTTCACTGCCTGAAACAGTGGGGATGGCTGGGACATAGGGCTGGGATGGGAAAGCTGTAGGTCCAGCTGTAGTTAGCTCAGCCCAGCGCCAGCCCAGCCATGCACGGTGCATCATAGAATCATAGAATCATAGAATTGTTTAGGTTAGAAAAGACCTTTAAGATCATCAAGTCCAACCATTAACCTAGCACTACCAAGTCCACCACTAAACCATATCCCTAAGCACCACATCTACACATCTTTTAAATACCTCCGGGGATGGTGACTCAACCACTTCCCTGGGCAGCCTGTTCCAATGTTTAACCACTCTTTCGGTGAAGAAATTTTTCCTAATATCCAATCTAAACCTCCCCTGGTGCAACTTGAGGCCATTTCCTCTCGTCCTATCGCTTGTTACATGGGAGAAGAGACCAACACCCACCTCGCTACAACCTCCTTTCAGGTAGTTGTAGAGAGCATTAAACGATGAGGGCCCCCCTCAGCCTCCTCTTCTCCAGGCTAAACAACCCCAGCTCCCTCAGCTGCTCCTCATAAGACTTGTGCTTCAGACCCCTCACCAGCCTCGTTGCCCTTCTCTGGACACACTCTAACACCTCAATGTCCTTCTTGTAGTGAGGGGCCCAAAACTGAACACAGTATTTGAGGTGCGGCCGCACCAGGGCCGAGTACAGGGGCACGATCACTTCCCTACTGCTGCTGGCCACACTAGTTCTGATACAGGCCAGGATGCCATTGGCCTTCTTGGCCACCTGGGCACACTGCCAGCTCATGTTCAGCCGGCTGTCGACCA
>NW_008825153.1:771539-779787 GCF_000699105.1 Pygoscelis adeliae | reverse complement strand
CAGGCCAAAGTCTGCCCTCTGGAAGTCCACGGTAGCAGTTCTGCTGGCCCCCCTCCTGACTTCTCCAAGAATCAAAAACTCTATCATTTCATGATCTCTATGCCCAAGATGGCCTCCAACCATCACATCACCCACAAGTCCTTCTCTGTTCACAAACAACAGGTCCATCGGGGCGCCTTTCCTAGTTGGCTCACTCACCAGCTGTGTCAGGAAATTGTCTTCCACACACTCCGGGAACCTCCTAGACTGTTTCCTCTCTGCTGTATTGTATTTCCAGCAGACATCTGGTAAGTTGGAGTCCCCCATGAGAACAAGGGCTAGCAATTGTGAGACTTGTGCACAGGCACCTGGGAAGGTGGGATACTCACGGAGGACACACGCGAGCTGCGCCAGGCAGGAACTTGTCACGATTGCCCCCTATCCCTTGAGTCATTGTGTTCAGCCAGGCGGAGAGAGGATAGGGAATCCTCCACGTCATGCATCCTGTCTGCCTGTTAGGCCTGTCCCAGGGAAGGTAGGGTGAGGTTCCAGTAGTCTCTCTCTCTCTCTCCCCCCCCCCGTTCCTCCCTACTCACCTCCTCCCGGAGCTCTGTCACTAAGCGGAGGAGTTCCTCTACCCGGGCGCACCTCCCAGAGGTGTGTGTGCTCACTGCTGCCGTCCGGTCCTGGTGTGAGAGCAGGGCACAGCCTGCAGCCTGGCACCTGGCTGGCAGCGTGTTCCCACCGGAGCTCTGTCTGGGCAGCTGCGTCAGTCGTGGTGGGTGCAGAGCTTAGAGAGCCCATGACTTTCTGCCAGGTGGATACCATTGCTCCCTGGTCGAGCTGGCAGAGCTTCAGTGCCCTTCCTGCGCACCCTGCCCAATGAACTCCCGTGCCACGCCCTGTTTGACCGCACTGTTGGCGGTGCTCCTGGTCACTAGCTCTCCCCAGGGGTTTCTTTTATAGGTGTGGGGTCTTGGCCACCGTTGCTTCTGACCCCACCCAGGTCTCCTCAGCTGCTGTGGTGTGAGCTGTAGGCTCCTGGTGGGTCTTTCTGCTCCCCTGAGGTTCCCCTGGTTCAGGAACCCCTCTGTGCACCGTGCTAGAGCGCTCTGCTGATGATCATGCCGGCACCGGAGCCCTGTTCAGGAACTGTGCAGGCACTGTTGCACCCTGCACGGAAGGGACCGTGGATCACAGGGCTTCCCCACGCAAGAAAACCAGGGCATGGTCCTAAGGCAAAGCTGCTTGGACTGGAAGAGGCTGAGTCAAGAGAGGGAGGCAGAAGGGATGTAATTCATGACAAGGCAAACTCATTTCCCCTTCTTTCCTCCCCACCAACCTCCCTGCCAGAAAACAGTGGGGAAAATAAAAGGCTAAATAGAATGAAAAAGACTGAGAGCACCTGGGAGCAGGTCTTTGCAGCTCTGGTTGGAATGGACTGTCCCTGAGCAGACCCTCCAACACTTGGACAAGGCCAACTTGGCCATCCCCCAGGCAGGCCAAGTGAATGGCAAGTACATCAGCAAAGTTGGAAGCTCTCTTTCATGAGTTTCTTTAAAAAGAAAAATGGTAGAATTAATTGCAGGCCAATTAAACACACCAAACAATCATTGTTGAGAACCTCCATTGTCCTGTGCTGTCATGAAATGTGAGAGCGGTAAAACAGGTCCATCCCTCAGAGTGGGAGTAACAACAAAGTGTGGTTTGCCCTGCTCCAGCACCACAGACCCAGCGCAGACCTTCTGCAAGAACAAAACACATGTTGCAAAAATTTTTTCTGTTGGTATGAGAGGGACTTAGGGATGCAACAAGCACTTCTGCAGTCTACTCTTCTGCAGGTGAGTCTCATGCCAAGTGCAGCTGGCATGGTGTCCTCTGGGATCAGTAAAGTCCTATTGGCTGCGGACCCCTTGCCGCAGCCCATTAAAAGAAACAAACCTGTGGTGGCTTTAGGCAGAAGCAGGGCTGGCTGGAGGACTGGTGTGGAGCCTCTTTCTTTGGCCAGGAGCTGGAGCATCACCTCCTGGGGATAGGCAAGTGGTGTTTGCTCTGGCATGCAGTTATGCAGAGCCTGCAGCACTGAGCTTCAGGCTGGGGCAGTCTGGGGATGGCTGCCTGGGGCAGCTTACCTGGTGTTACAGCTGAGGAGCTCACCCTGGGCTTTCCAGACACTGGGGCCCGGTTCCCATAGGATCCCAAACTCCTTCGCTTTTGGTTGCTGAGTCCAAGGTAGATCCAAGACTCTCATGGCTTGAAGATGTCAGGGATGGGCCATGGCTGGTCATCTCAGAGCCATGGACACTGGAATGGCATGACGCTGTCTCAGCAGGGTGTCCTCCACATCTCCTGCCTTCCTGGTTCAGGTGGATGTCACCAATGTGGTTAATCAAACCTTCCAGCACCATGGCTCTGGGATGCATGGGCTGGAAGACCCACATTAGCGGGAAGCTAAGAGCCTTCCACATGCTCCCATCTAGATGGCCAAGGTCTTTCCTGCCCCCTGACACCCCAGGGCTCTCAGCTTTCTGCTGTAGACTCAGAGGAAGTCCAGCACCCACAGGGGGTTTGCAATGAGTATTTTTCACAGTGTGTCTCACCTGCTACTCCAGGCTCTGGGAGAATTGCAGACATATATAGCAAACAGGTGCTGGAAAACTGACTGGTTTAAGAAAACCAGCCCCAGAGTGTCATCTTCCCAGATGGTGCCATGCATGAGGAGAGGAAGCTGCTGCAGGTATTGATCTACTGCTCCCTCATGTCTGTGCTCTGGTCTGCAGAAGGGTCTCTTGCAACCTGGAGGAAAGCAGATTCGCTAGGGATGGTGGAAGCACCCTGTGCATGGCCAGGTGATATTGCTGTCACCAGGTCCCAGCTATGAGGGAACCAAGGCTGCACATGACAGATCTCCATAAGGTCTCACCATGTGGGACTGGAGGCATTGCTTTGCCATCTCGGAGGTAAAGAAGACAAAGCAACATGTGCAGCAAGCTGGGAGGCCTCCCATCTCATCTGAGAGTGGCCCAGGACCAGAAGAAATGTTGCCCAGGGCTGACAAAGACTCACTGCATCTCTGTCCCTCAGCCATGTGCTGAGTGCCAGGAGCAAGTAGTTACAGGAGATCGTTCTTGAAATAACTTCACTGCCTTTGGAACAGCTGGACCAAACCCTTCTTGAATGAAGTCTGTCAGGACCAGCCCAAGCAATTACGCCCAGGTGCTGGTTTTTAACAAGTCCAGTGGTCTCCAGATCAGTGGTCCTAGGAGGGTGCACAAGAGAGACTGCTTTTCCAGAGATTTTCCAAGAGGAGCCCCACATCACCTTGAGAATACGTTACTTTTACTGAAGCCATACAACTCATCTTGGACATTCAGTGCCTCTCGGATAAAGTATTCCTCGGGGAGTGCAAAGGCTGGGGAATTAGGAGCTGCCTCCTGATGAGCATTTATTAGTAGTAATGTACAGAAGTAATGTATAGAAGGTGGCTTTCCCAGCCTTGAATCAAACACAGCATAGTCAGGGTGCACCGCAAATGAGCAGCAGTTGGGCAAAATGGCTAACTACCCTTTCAGCTGGACGTTCATGGGTGCCTAGATCAAATTGGGTAATGGGAGCTGAAACCCATGAGCTACCTCGTGAGTTTTGACTCAGGTCTTTTTCTCCTGTAAGTCATTTGGACTCATTACTATGGTGTCATTAGTTGGGGAGTTGACACTGAAAAAATGGTCCCACCACATGGTGGGGGAGATAGATGTGAGTAAAGACGTTTGATTTTTTGGCCTTTATCTTAATTACATAATTTGAATGCTCTTGGGCATTTTTCTCTGCTTTTTCCATTGCAAATTGAATGGGTAATAATACCTTGTGTTTATAGGTAGCCATATGATGTGCTTGCTTATTGGGCTAATAATTACTGGGGAAAGATTAATGAAGAGCAGTCATTTGAATAGTTGTTTAAAGTCCAGGTTTTTTGGTTAAACAACAGAAAGGGTCGAGTGCCTTGACTGGTTGCAGCAGCCACTCATTGGATCCATAAGATTTGTGTCCCCTGTGTTCTTGGACTAAGTTAACAAATATTTACAGGCCGAGGCTTTTATTCAGCAAAGCGCTCAGCTGTGTCCTTGAATCTCCTTGGTCCCAGTGGCACTTAAATGCAACCTTGTGCAATTTGCTAAATTTGAGGACCTTGGATTTTTTGGATAACAAAGACAACACGTGTCGTTGACAAACTAAGGGTCACTGAGTCACATTGCCGGCTAGCACAAAGCTCTTCATCCCTTTTGTTCTCTCTTAAATGGTGAAATAGTAGCTGACTAGGTGTTTTTCACATGTTTTTACTTTTTTGTGGCAATGTTGTTGATTTCTAAATGACCTGTATGAAAATCTTTTAACCTGGATTCTGAGTTTGGAGGGTTCACGCTTTTTTTGTTTGCTTTTTTTGTGGTGCTGGTACTGCTGCAAGGCAATCAGGAGATTTTCTCACATCCACCGGGTGAATGTGAGAAAATTCACTTGCTGAGAAAGTCTGATGTCCCTTTTGTGAGTGAAAATGCAGAAGGACTCACTCAGCAGGTGGCTGGGAGGGTCACTTCTCTGCAGGGCTAGTTCATCTCTGAGTGAGGCTCATAGAGCACCTTGGGAGACCAAACCCCCCTTATATTCAGTGTGTGCACTTCTTTTTTCCTTGCTCTTGCACTCCCTCTGCTGATCCAAATGATCTATTAGAATAGAGAAATGCTGGTGCCAGAGCTAAGCAAAGTGCAGGGTGAAAACAGCTGTATAGCAAAAAATAAACCAGCTCATCCCAGATGGAGATTACCTGAAGTTCAGGGGGCAGAAGGGGAAAAAACGTAGTGAGAAACGGAGATGTGGCAAATACAGTCCCAAAGCAGGGGGCTCCCAGCAGTCCCAGCCTGAACATGAACTTCTTCAAAACCCCAAATTCCTCCCCATTGAAGCCCCATCTCTGGACAAGCTTAAAAGTGGTGGCAGCTTCTTCAGTGGGCCAAAAGCCCATCTACAGAGTTGTCTGAGGTAAAACTGAGCTCCGTCTTCTCTCCAGCAGTGGCCATAGCAGAGGTTATAGGATTCATGGGATAATTCAGGCTGCAAGGGACCTCAGAAGGTTTCTAGTCCAACCTCCTGCTCAAAGCAGAGTCAGCTTCAGCAATCAGCCCAAGTTGCTCAGGGCTTTCTTCAGTTTGGTCCTGAAAACTTCCAAGGATGCAGATCACAAAACCTGTCCCAGTGTTTGCCATCTTCACAATCCGGCTAGACCTACTTCAGCCCCTCTCTAAGACAGCACCAAGGTCTTGATCTGGCACAGCCAAAGCTGTATCAGGCTGCAGACACTCCTGCACATCTGCCTTTGTCATCACTAAAACTAAGTCCTTCTAGGTACGGAAGGGAAGCTCAGCTGAACCTTTGGAAACAAGCAAGTGCCTGGGTTTAGAAAGTAAAGCTGTCAACCTCCTTTCCTTGGTGCACTCACACACCAAACCAGTAGTCTCCAGAGCTGGAAAACCAGAACTCCAGTAGTTAAAGACAAGAGACCCTTTGGCCGTGGCTGGTACAGTCTCACCTTAGCAGGTCAGGCCCATAAGACCCATTTCCCACCGCCAACAGATGCGCCATCAGCAGACAAAGGAGGCAAGGGCTTATATGAGTGCCAGCAGCTTTCCTGTTCAGCTTGCACCTTGAGGGGCTTCAGCATTTGGGGACCATCTCCCAGACTCCCCTGCTGCAGCGATCCCAGACAGAGGTGGGGTTGCTCCCAGTGGCCAGATAGGGTGGGACATGGTGGCCAGGGTTGGAAGGGCAGAAGGCAGCTCTCCGCTCCTCCATCTCTCTCTTCACAGACCGAAGCTGCTGTCTCCTGCTCCCTTTTCCTTCCCCAGTCTTGTGGTGACAGCTCAGGCCATGGTGGCTCTCTGCAGCCCAAAATAACTGGGAGGCGATGAGGTAGCAAGAGGGTAGGTGGGATTCACCTTCCTACACCCTCTCCAAACCATGGCCAAGGCCGTGTGTCTGTCTGTCTGTCACCCACCCTCCTCTGTGGATGCCTCTTGGTCCTTTGGGGTGAACTTTGGCACTACCAGTGTGTTGGGTGCCTACCCCTTCAAACACCAAACCCAAAATAAGAAGCCTCATTGTTCAGCTTTGGAGGCAAGCTCTGTGGGACAGAAGAAACATAACCCACAGGGGCCCAGTTATCCTTTTCCCAAACCACTTTGCTTTTCATAAGCCAAAAAGATGAGAACTAATGGGGCTGCAAGGAAGCTGGGGAGAAGCAGAGAATTGCTCTGTGTGTCCTTTAGAAGGTCCCAAAAGGAAAAGGTCTCTCACAAGGAGTTTATTTTCATTAAAAATGACAGGCCCAGCTCAACCAGTCAAATAAACAAAGCAAGTCTGTAGAACAGCAAGTGCAAAAGGTCCTGGGTTATTTATAAAGGGCTTTTAAGTATATTAGGCCTAACACCAAGATAAATCAACTCTGCTAGGATTCCAGAGGCATATCACATATGGCTGTAGCTGTTGTCAGCTTTGTGCTGGAATATATTTAGTTTCCTGTTATCTTCCAAACCCTCCCTGCTTTTTTCCTAGGGACTCCCCTTTGAAAATTAATACATTGAGACCAGACACAAGTTCCTCTCTTCAGTCACATATTGACCAGCTCAAACCCTTCAGAAGCATTCAAATCCTTGCCATTGCATTCAACAGGTATTTTGCTGCCCAGCATGTTGTGGAATGGCGAAGGACCCTGTTCAAGACCAGGTTTGCTCAAGCCAACAGGTGGGTTTTTTTCTGAGACAGGCTATTCAGTGCAGAGTGTCACCAACTTCCACCATGGTGAACTTCAGTTCAAATAAATCTGAGGGATTACTTCTCAGCTGGTCAGAAGGAAGATGAGGATGTTTGGGATCTTGTGGGGCTTGTTCACACAGACGGTTAAAGACCCTGCAATCCAACTAAATAAAACAAGTGATTTGTGAAAGGGACAGTAGGAGTTGGCTCTGCTGCCTCTGGTCTCTGGGATGTAGGACTCTGGGAACCAAGGTAAGCTACAGGAGCAATGGAGGTAAGAGGAAGGATCAGTCTAAAAGCTGGCTCCTTCACTTTCACAGCTGGGCCCAAAGCTCGTAGAGCAGCTGGAAGAAAATTAAGGGTCTGATTCCACCTAAGACACAGATATACCTCATTTTCTGGCAACCAGTTCTTCATGTTCAGACCCTGGGCAAAGCTAATGCTGGGAAATAGCCACATGTTGGTCTGCTGCTGCCAGCTCAACCTCTCTTGCATTTTAGATCACTCCTTACAGTGATGTCCTAGTTTCGGCTGGGATAGAGTTTATTTTCTTCCTAGTAGCTGGTACAGTGCTGTGTTTTGGATTTAGTAGGAGAACAATGTTAGTAAAACACCGATGTTTTAGTTGTTGCTAAGCCGTGTTTATAGTAAGTCAAGGACTTTTCAGCTTCCCATTCTCTACTGACTGAGAAGGCTGGGGGTGCACAAGAAGCTGGGAGGGGGCACAGCCAGGACAGCTGACCAAAATTGGCCAAAGGGCTATTCCATACCATGTGATGTCATGCTCAGTACATAAACTGGGGAAAGCTGGCCAGGGGGGGCTGCTGCTCGGGGACTGGCTGAGCATCAGTCAGCGGGTGGTGAGCAATTGCATTGTGCATCACTTGCTTTGCGTATTCTTTATTGTTATTATTATTACTATTATTATTTTATTTAAATTATTAAACTGTTTTTATCTCAACCCACAAGTTTTCTCACTTCCACTCTTCTGATTCTGTCCCCCACCCCACCAGGGGAGAGTGAGCGAGCAGCTGTGTGGTGCTCAGTTGCCAGCTAAGGTTAAACCATGACAGTCCTTTTTGGCGCCCAGTGTGGGGCACGAAGGGTTTGAGATAGCAACAGATTAACCAGAGCACATGAAGGAATTTATATCTGTTAACAGTTGTGGGTCACAATATTGATTCATTTGTTCTCAATATTAGTTTATCTGATCTGCATCATGCTCTTTTTTTTGCTGCACATGTTAAAGATTGGTGTTGGTTTTTGCAATTTGTTGTGGTCTGCAGTGATTAGTGATGTTTTGCCAGGCAGGTTTGTTATTAAAACACTGGCCTTGAGCTTAATCTGGTATTTGAGCTTTGTACTGAAGCCATTACTGCACTTTGGGTACCACTTCGTGGAGACAATTAGCAATTACAGTTCCTCCTCTGACAGGTTTTTTATGGAGGAAATACAGAATGGCAGC
>NW_008825153.1:760363-761443 GCF_000699105.1 Pygoscelis adeliae | reverse complement strand
TTCCGATTCTCTCCCCCATCCCACCGGCTGTGTGGTGCTCAGTTGCCGGCTGAGGTTAAACCACAACAAGTGGCATGGGCACAGGAGAACAACTTCTTGAGTCCTTTCTTCTCCAGTCCCACCAGCCCAGCTCTGTACGTTCCCAGAGCCAGGGTCCAGCCCAAATCCAGTACGACATGGCATGTCCAGGACTGCACATAGCGGAAGAGTATTTCGGTTGGAGATTGGCTGTAGAGGTGTCTACATGTAGGTGTTTACGGCATGCTAGGGGTGCAATCTGGTGTCCTAACACAGGTGTCTCATACTGTATGTGGTATTTCCACTGACCTCCAACTGCCACAACAGCAGGATATGGGTGTCCTATGGGTCTGTCTGGCCTTCCTTATATATTTCTCAGGTATCCTGATGCATCTCAAACAGTACCAGATGTTTAGGCAACTGCATTATTCTATACGTCCTAGAAACTTGGAGACAACTTGGGGGAAACTTGTCCATATAGTGCCTTGCACTGTAAAACTAGGAATAGTCCCATTTCTAAGTCTCATCTCTGGCTTCAATTGCTACAGCTCTTGTTTGGAAAGGATGCTATGTCAGGGGAGGGGACTTTTGGGGTAGAGGAAAAATGTTCTTAGAGAAATGTTCAGATGGGAGCCCATCCTTGGGATCCCAGTTCACACACCAAATATCTTGGCTGTTTGTGCATCCCTGCTGGAGCAACCTGGACAGCTGGATTTGCTCTTCCAGAAAGGATTCAGGGCAGACTTTTCATCTTTGTTTTATGATGAGGTCAGACGCCTCTGTGTGCCACTGCCTGGGATGGTGATATCATTCTTTCATCATCACATGGTCAAGGTTAACATCATAAGTAAGGTTTCTGAAAAGTAGTGCAGAGAGGGAAGTACCTGATTTGGGGAATCCTTTGGATTTGCTTTCCAATGCTGAATGCCTCAGCTGTTTTCAGTTTATTGTAATTAACTCTGGTTTAGTAACACCCAATAATTGCCTAATTGGTTTGAACTAAATGACTACATACAGCCCAGAAGATGCCAGCTGGTGACCCCCTGCCTTTCTGAAAAGGCT
>NW_008825153.1:753029-760313 GCF_000699105.1 Pygoscelis adeliae | reverse complement strand
CATGAAAGTCAAGTTTTGCAAAATCAAGCTTCACTGTGAGAAAAATCTGTGGTTTTGCTCAAGTAATTCAGGGTTTTTTGTTTGTTTGTTTTTCTTCCTGGAAAATTCAAATCAAATATCTTCATTTGGATTAGTTTAGTGCCAGACATTTGCTTTTAGCTTTGTGCCATGACACATGGAGCCCCAGCAAACTTCTTGCTTCAGCTGAGCTGTGCTGGTGATGCTTGTGAACATGGCTTCCCTTCCCCTTAGCCAGACAAGAAGCAGATGAAAGCACTGAGATTGAGGAAAATAAAAAATTTGGCTATTGGGTCTTGTATAGGGACTTCTGTAGTCTTTTACCCCCATAAATAGGAAATGAAACTGTTTTTTCCAGGGTGACACTCAGCTCTCCATCTTAAATACAGGAGTTAAAAGATCATCTGTCTTAAAGACAAGTTAGCCAAATTTTAGCAACCCCATGGACTCAGATGCTCCCTATGAAAATCAGGGCTCTGGCCTCCACTGCTGATTGCTTTTCTTTCTTTCCTCCATCCCTACACTCAGCAACTTGCTCTTTGATACCTCAAATATTTCTGAGGGGAGAATCAGGCTTGAAAATGCCGAGGGTCAAGGTGATTTCTCCTTGAGCCATTCAGTCCAGCAGTGCTGGGCTGGGACCAGCAACACTAGCATTGCTCTGGCCAGCTATAAAATCCCAGGCGAGTATTTTCATGCTGGAGCTGCTCACAGCCGGTTAGTTCCTGGAAACTTGCACCAGATGGCGGTGCCAGCCCATCTCCAGCTTCATCTCTTAAATAACTGAAAAGGCTAACTCTGAAGCATCCCTGAGGTGTTGTTTTTTTGGAGGGGTTTTTTTGTGTTAATAGCTGATACCTGCTGGAGTGCCTGAGCCATGCAGGTGTCCCAGTGCAATGGTCCATGCTAAGGTATGCCTCCTTAGGCACCCTCTCCTGCATCTTGCCAATATCCTGGAAGGAATAGATAGGTAGGAGAGAAAACAGCCATCACTGTGTTCAGGACAAGGAACCATTTATAGAGGTGAAAACATGGCTGGATATAAGGGGTCAGAACAGAGAGGGGATGGAAGGTGCCAAGAGCAACATCAGGGATGAGCAGCACAAGCCATCAAGAAACTGTCCTGTCCATTGGCCTAGTAGATATTCCCCACCTCAGTGGGTTAAAAGCAGCTTGTACACCTGATAAATGCACGTGTCTCTGGTCACTGATCTCTGCCCACACATGCTGCGGCACTGACCTTGCAGCAATGCTAAACAAGTTCTGTTGTCTCTGAGTCTTTTCATGCTCCCCTCCAGCAGCTCCCAGGGGCCCGGCTCTGGGAGACAGGCTGCAGCCAGCACAGTCAGCCTGACCATGAGCATTTTTTTCACCCTGATGTATTTTTCCAGTACTCCCAGAACCTGTCAGGGAGCTGCTCAGTAAACAGCAATTGGATTTACAGAGCTTGTTCCTGGATGGGAAGTGCTGGTGGATTGACCAGATCCTGCACATACCAGGTTACCTCTGACCACGTGGAATCACAGCCGTGCAACCCAAAGGGCTTGTCCTGTTGTGGTGGGTGGGAGGTAGAGCTCATGCCATGAGCCCTGACTCACGGCCCGCCCATGCATTGGCTTGGATTGCAGTGCAGCATGAGCAGGGCTGTGGGTTGTGTACAGAAACACCTCCTGCGTGGACACAGGCAGCGTGATGAGCAGAGCTGGACACAAAACAGGCCTGTCAAGACATTAGCTGAGAAAACTAAACTTTCTCTGTACAAGCCTCTGACATACTGGCCTGAAAAGCAGCAGCCAGTGAGCTGGGGCTGGCCCCGTTATCACACTGGGGACACACAGATTGAACCACATTGGTTGAAATACACAACTTCTCAGCCTGATCCTTCTCTGTCCAGCATTTTAGGCTTATTATTTCCACCTGAACAAGACTGGGAATGTGATTTACCTGGTCAGATAGGAGCCTGGCCTCCCCCCTACCCAGAGGTGAAGGATGGCTCTGGGAGGAGGAAGGGAGAAGATGGCTGGGTTGCAGAAACCAGTCTGGCCTCACTGGGACATGGCATTTGCCATTGCCTGCTGCAATAATAAGCACCCGCTCTACACCATGGTGGTTTGAAAGCCCTGGTTGCAGCCGGCAGAAATTTCCATCCCCCATTTGCCCCTGCAAGCACAGCCTGATCCCAGGGGAATTCTGCATCAGAACGAAAATATGTCCTAACATTAACATGTGCAAAGGTTTAGACCAGGCTGTCAAACAAACCCTAATCACTCATTGTTTAGCAGTTATGGATCCAAGCTACATAAATCGGTGACAGAGCATGCTGGGAATTCGTCCGCCTTTCTCTTCTGGAAACCCTCAAGGAATTTAGGCATGACATGCCTAATGACCCTGCTGATCTCTTCAGCCAGTCAGGCAGATGTGTTTGCAGGTGGTGCCAATCTCCTGCATGACAAGACGAGCACCGTCTGACCAGGGAAGAGTTCAGGGAAGGACCATGGAGGGCAGGTTGCAGGTACCTTGGAGTTATGTACCTGCCCAGAGTCATCTCTCCCCCTCTATTCAATGGGGCAGGTAATAAAATTGTTTCCTTAGTCTCAGAACTTCTGAAGAACTTCTGACTGAGAAAAAAAAATGAAGTCATCAAGCTTTGCATAGAAAATCAGAGAGAATGGGGCAGATACGGTTACTTTTGCTTGGCCAGTCCATAAACAGATCACTTAAATGGCCTACCATAGCTCACATCTCTGTTTCACCCTCATCCAACTCAGCTACCCAACTTCCAACCACTGCCACAAGCAAGCTCATATTTACCCCTGTTATTGCAGAATCACGCAGGCTAGAAGGCTACCAACCCTGCCCAAAGCTGGGCTGAGCCACAGCAGGTTGCTCAGAGCCTTGCCCAGTCAAACTAATATAGCCTAGTATATGGCTATCCCTCATCACTGCAAGGGCACGTTGCTGTCACATCTGTGTTGAGTTGCTCCACTTTGTAAAAGCCGGTATTCACTGCAGCAGGGATTTGAACCTCTATCATCCCTGTGCTATGGGATTTCCATATCCGCCAGGCTCAGATAAAACTGCACACAAACTCCCTTCCTCTGTTTTTGATTGCAAGTTCAATCCAGGACCTGAAAAACTTTTCTCAACTAAGGTTTCATTGAAATTGTTACATTCCCATGGAAAGTTTCAGTTTCAATTTCAATTAAATCAGCATTTTTTGATGGAAAAAAATCATCAGAAAGTATTCCAGTCAGTTCTAGACAAATTTACTAATATCTACCCCAAAAGAGACCCTCATGGCAGACTTTTGTTTCACTACCAAGGCTCTGGGCTTTCAGGTTATAGCCAGCAATCTTCTTCCTGATGTAGAAACATGGCATGAAAGGTTTTGGCTTGATGATATTAATATGTCTGTCTTTATTTGATTAGGAGTGTTAGTGTTGGCCCGCCTTAGTTCTGTTGAAAAACCTTTTCTGGATTCAAAGCATATTTACTGCAATCTCTAAATTTGTCAGCTGAACGGGTAAAGGAGGTTGAATCCTTAATAAAGACTTCCTTCCTCCCCGTGTTATTTATTTGTTGGATAAAGATAGGCTAAAATAAACACAAATTACTGGTAAAGGCTTAAAAACTGCAGTGACTAAAACATCATTCTCCTGTCAATACTCCACATAAATTCCTTGATTCTTAGGATACTATTTATCAATTTCTCCAGTTCAGCCTAAATGACCTCAGAGGGCAGACAAAGCCAATCTTTATCATGAATGAAGGTTGCAGATTTTTGGAGATAAAATATTCTGAAATGCATGGAGAGTTCCTCTGATCTCCCCAACTTGTAGATCTGCAGTTCAGAGTCTCGGTCAGGTAAGGTTTCTTCTGCCTGACCTCCTGTCATATCGCAGTAGTTGCATACGTTGTCCAGCCCTGTTCCTATGTCAAACATTTGTCTCTACTCTGTGCCCCCTTGAAAGGTTGTCACTCACTGCTTTCCCCGACAACTCCCATGCAGAAGAAACATTCCTTTTTGGAAAAGGCTTGATGATTAGGAGTGGACCAAAGCTGACAGTCCATGTTGCCTTTAGGGTTGTCCCAGTCCTTTCATGAGGAGGACACAGCATGGAGCTCATTCTTTAAACAGACATGAAGCTCTTTTGGACACGGGTTTATGGCAAAACATTGATTAGTTTGTTATATGGCAGAGGCACCTGCTGTTCAGTTCAAAGTGGTAGGAAAGCTAAAAGGGAAGACGTCAACTTGAGGCCATTTGAGCAGTTACTGGCAAAAACACCTCTTCTCTTGTTGAAGCTGCTTATGTGTTTAGCGCTTGGAAAAACAGATCACCTGAGAAAAACATGAAAAGCATGTGATCATCATTTGGCTTTTGAAAGAGAATAAATGAGAAAAGACTATGGATTTCCTCTGGCACATCTCCACATTCAGATCCCAAGGCACTGCATGCTTTGTGCTTTCCGAGGTGGAGCTCCTTAAATTAGGGACCAGCTAGGGCAAAGTATGCCATACTTGGCAAAAAATGAATGGTTTCTGACTGCTGATCATGCTAGAACCCAACCAATATCCAAAGAGACAGTCAGGCAAAGGGTTTGATACCAGCAGAAGGAAAGGGCTTTCCTTCTACATGTTGCATGTAATTAACTTGTGGGACTCATTGCCACAGGAGGTCATGGAGGCCAACATTACACATGAGATCACAAAGGATTTATTCAAAATCGTGGAGGATTTCACTGGAACAACTTAGCACAGTGATCTGGCTGCAACTTCTGCTGCAGGAAGTCCCTAAAATGCTGATTAACAAAGGCAGAGAGTCTGCCAAGTGCATTGCTCTAGGCATCTGTGTTTCTTGCAGTCATTCTGCAAACATGTGCTCCAATGTCAGAAGCAGCACATTGAGATGCACTGACAGAGTTTAGCAGTTATTTATTGACCAGGGTGGCAAGGAAAGACTGGGGATTAAAGACATAATTCTTTATTTAATAGGATGTGGAGGGCAGATTTTCAGCTGCTGTAAATCAGTTTAGGTTCCTAGTTTTCCATGAGGCTCTGGAGATTTACCCCTCTCAAGGATCTGGCCCTCTTTGTTTTTTCCAGACCCACAGGACTTTAGTTTCCAGCATGCCCTCAAGAGCTCTCCTTGCATTGCAAATGGTCCTAGCAAAGCCCCTGAGTCTTGCTGGAGGTGCACAGAGTTTCCTCATGTCCCTTCGCCCTTTGGACCTTCACTGCAGTACTGTGCCCACACAGGCCATGCAGATGTCATGATGGAGATATGCAGACACTTCAGCACCAGCCAAATCCAGGGGGCAATCACGGAGCAAAGGGCTTTTCTCCAGCACCAAGCCATGCCTCTTCCTCTCTCCTCCCCTGTTCTTGAGCCTTTTTCGCTCCCTTCAGAACTGCCTTCAGCAAGGAGGGGAGGATTTCTTAGAAGTGCCCCAAGACCAGCTAGTTTGGGAGGTTTTCAGTGCAGCATGGACTTTACTTAGCAATGAGCAATGCACACTGCTTGGGATCCACGAGCCACTTGAACTTCGAGTGGCTGGGGAAAGGTATACAACGTGTCTGCTAAACTAACCATGATAAGGCAAGCCAGTCCTTCTCAAAAACAAAGGCAGAAACACTCTCTTGCCAGCAGAATAATATCATGCATACTAAGCAGAGTGGGCAGCTGCTTGGCAGCCTTCACCCATTCACATGGAACCACTCTATCTGGTCCTACAGGATTTGCCACCATCTCATAACATTGTAAGGTTTCTTTCCCTGTAAGTCCCTAAATAAACTTTTCTAATACCCGTAACGTGAACTGATCTCAGCTGCTCCAAAGACGGATGGCTGTATCGCAGATCAGTATCATACTGACATAACACTCAAGAGCTTTGCCTTCCCCGCTTCCCACCCCTTATGATACCGTATTTCACAAAAGTAATCGTTAGCAATCTTCAGCCAGCAGCTCAGAGGCTGGAAATGATATGTAGAGAGGAGATCTGCTCCTGCTCTGAAGGATTTATGCCAGCTGACAGAGTTTCTGTACGCAACTAGGGGGAAATGTTGCCTCCAAATGGTAATGTGGCTGGCAAGTTTTGGGGTTCCTGCTGGTTGACACACACTCAGCCTGGGATGGTGGCAGCCCATGGAGAACAGGTGACCTTAGCCCTTCCTCTGCTGGTTTGATTACCATAGACCCCCTGCAGAACTGACGTCATCTACCAAGCTATTTGGGAAGAGAGGCTTGGGATTTATTGTCCTCTGAGACCAAAATACCATGTTGCTGCTAAAGGCTGTGCCTTCCACCAAGCATTGGCAGGGCAGTATGGAGAAGATGCTGTGAAGAAAATATTATGTGCAGCTGTAGCTGTCGGGGCTGTATTTTTGCCTGCGATAATAAAATGTACCTGTGTGCCAAGGTAAAACTGATCACCTGGTTCTTGTCATGTGCTAAAAGCAGAGGCAGTCAATGGGCCTTAGCTGCAAGTGTTACATCCCAGCAAGCTTCATGTGAGACTTCCTTCTTCAGTTTATTAGCTGCAGCCTATCAATTAGTCTCATAGGGGTCTTCTCAGGGGTCTGTCCTACAGAGGACAGCCAAAGGTCTGGCTTCATCAGACTTCTGTCTCACACCAGAGTGAGCACTTGCCTAGGAAAGAGCATGCAAACAAGCCTGGACTGCAGTAAAACTTCCCCAAAATATCCCCACTTCAGTCAGAAGAGTTGTATTTCTCCCTAATAAACCTCATTGTATTTTTCTTCCATGAGTTTGTCCAGGCATAGGAATCCTTTTCTGCATTCACAAGACTCTGTGGTCAGGAGATCCATGCTGAGCTACACACTTGGTGAGAAAGCAGCTGCAACCAGGACCAGTTTAAATATGAAACAGTTCCTACTGGTTCCAGAAGCGGAGGCCTCCCAGCCCTTGATTTGGAAATGGTGTTAGTTTTATGGATTTTCTGTGCTGCCAAAAGCCACCAAGCAAATCCCATGTTTAGACATGCACATGCACTCATACAGAGAGTGACTCATCCATGCTCCATCTCTCATTGTATGGAGCCCCAGAAAGGGCCTCGAACAGCAGATTACAATCTCTGGTTCTGGACAATATCTCCTCTCCCTACCTGATGTCCTCTGGGTTTCCACAATTTTTTGCCAGCATGTCATGGATGCTGTGACCTGGGTAAGACTGAGGATGCTCTGGCAAAGCTGAGGAGAGAGCACATTAAGAGACGTGCAATGAGCAGCGCACTGGAAGATGGGAAA
>NW_008825153.1:736749-753016 GCF_000699105.1 Pygoscelis adeliae | reverse complement strand
GTGAATTAAAATATCACATTCCGGCTTCTTTATATGATTGACTAAATGTGGGTCCTACAATGGCAATGTCCACCCTGAGCCAGTGGCTTGCCCAGAGTGAGTCAGTGGGGTTCAGGCCATGGATCACCTCACCCTAAAGCAGATGCAGGGAGCAGAGCTGTGTCTCTGCTGCACAGAGGTGGCCAGGCCCAGAGGTGGACCAAAGCCTGGTGCATGCCCAGCACTCATCATGCTCATTTTGGCCTGGAGGCTGACATGCAGGAAGATCTTCTGGGTGTCTTGTCTGCCCAGAAGTGATGCTGGGCATCACTCCAGGTACATGGGGAAGGCTAAGCCAGAGATGGCCTGTCTGCACTACAGGGTAATACCTGCAGGAGGATGCCCCAAAGCACCACAACTATATGATGCATAGTAGCAAACATAGTAGCAACCTCAAGAGCATAGTCTACACTGTCCTGCATTTCAGCTTTCCTTCTGCCTCCAGACTGAATCCCACCCCACCTGGCCACAGGCATCAGCCTGCAGAGCCCAAATGCAGACAGCAATACATAGACACCATAAACACTCCTCCTGTCCCTCGCATGCTCTCATCACCCAGCAGCCAGCCAAGGCTACTCCATGAGCTCAAATGTAACAGAGACATATTTTGGAGTTAAACATCCTGCAGTTCAGAAGGGGCTGCCAAAGGAAAAAAATAATTTCCTTCCTTGTTTTAAATTCTTCAGGCTTTTTACAGCTGGAGACGTCCCAGGGTCTTGCTGTTGTCCATTAGTCTTTTCTCCCTTGTCCCCACTGGATGGATGCATCTCTGATCTAGCACAGGCCACGGGTGCAAGTATTTGGACCCCTGAAAACCCAGTGCCTGACACCAGGAATCACCATCCTTTGTCCCCAGTGCCAGCTCTGATGTCCATTGCTGTGTGATTATGGAAGCTTTCACTCCCATTTTGATACCTCAAGACAGCACCACTATGCCCTATGAGAGCACCTCCTTTCCTAGGCATGCTTTGGAGCTCTCATCCATCTCTGAGATAGAAGAGGAAGGCACTGGGTCAAACCTAGGGAGAGATCTCAGGTGTCCTGGCACTCAATTTTGTTTTCAGCATCAACTTCCTTCTTTGCACGAAAAGAAACCTCACTAGGAGGTTGCCTGCTGCTCTCTAATGCCATTCAGTTTGTTCTCGGATGTATATAAAAAAGTGCTTCACCTCCCTCTGGGCTGGTATCTTCTCCGTCTACTTCTGCTCCCAGCTCTTGGTCTCTTCCCTGTCCCCAAACAGAACTGGTGAAAACATTGTTTCTCCTGAGTCTTGTGCCCAGCAAAGGGCTCAGAGTAGCCCCCAAAAGCTGGGGGTAGTTTAACAATACACTTATTTCATGCATTTAACTAACTAGCCTTTTCTTCCTGGCCTGCTTTTGCTGACCCTGCGATGCAGTTTGCTACCCTGCCCTGGTAGCCCATGGGTCATGCTGCAGCCCAGACCATCTTCCAAACCCGAATCCCTGCAGCAACCCCTGTTCTTCATCACCAAACAGGAAAGGCCCTTTGCAGCAGTCACAGCCAGCAGCAGAGGGTTTTGCCAGCTCTGCCCATGACCCTGGGAGGCCCCAAGCACATCTCTTCACCTTATGGCACCACCCTCTGGGTCCAACCACTGTCCCATGTTAGCCACCAGCATGGGCGTGAGGCCCCCTGGATGGAAATGAGACTGAGGTGCCAAGGGGTATTATTGCACTGACAGCTGGATTTACACTTTCTTCATCTGGTCCAGACGTCACTTTTCACAGCTTATTGCTCTGCTTTATGTCCAGCCCTGCTTCTCCCTCCCTCTTCTCCCTTTATGTATAGATATTTTATTGCAAACACTCTGGTTTTTACGACCGGATTTTTCATGCTCTGGACCACTTCCCCCATCAATTCTTTTGTCACTTTTACTGTCAACTGCTCCTGGATAAAAATAACAAAAAGGGCCAGGTTTTGTGAGCTGGTCTCCGTGCTTAGGAAAACCTGCAGAGAACAAGGGGAAAATTACATTGAATAACCAGGCTACCTGTCAGGAGAAGCAGTTGCTAATAATAATATGCTGGGTGAAGAGCATGGTGTGTTGTAACTTACTATTTAATTGAAATGCTGTTCTGTTCTTCTTTGAGGTCCTCTTATTCTGGCCAGAGAGCGACTGGCTGTTCATTAGAGAGCCTCTCATAGTCCACCCCAGCCTGAGCTGAGAGCAAACAGATACTGCTGTAATTCCCCAGTGAGACCAGGTTCCCACCAGAGCTGTGCTCTGTCCTGCTCCCACCCAACCGTGGGACTCACCAGCCCCTCTCCTAGGCAATCCCCAGCAACTGATGTAAAAGGCATCATGCCATGAAGCTAAATCCAGAGGAAAACTCATCCATTCCCTGGAGAAGTTCACAGACCCAGGGCAGGAGGATCTTCCCTCTCAGCCCCATACCAGCAGGGTTTCATTAGGAATGGGAAAACCTCCAGAGCCAGGAAAGGCAGCTGGTTCTCTTTGGCTCAGTCAGTCCTTGCTGCACCTTGTGAGATTTGAAGCAAAGAAATCAGAATAATCCCTAATTACACACTCTGAGCAACTAATGCTGGTTTTCTACCACTACTGAATAACTGGAAAGGGAGTCTCTTTTGCAGATGTTCATAAAACCCACAAGAACTCAGTCAAGTAGAGTTGATCCTGCTTCTGTTGGCACAGCACTTGGCATGACTTTGGCTGGGGACAGCTAGCACACTCCTAAATGGTTCCCCAGCACAAAAATCAGGAGTTAGCACTGGGCTTTTCCCACCGGGCAACTTACATACAGCCACCTCGCTTTGGATATAAGCAGTGTTTAGCAGTACGGATGTGCCTAGATCATTCCCATTGAGCTCAAGGTAGTAGAAAATTCCCTGACACTGGCAAATTTACTGTTGTAGACATAGGTGGCAAGTGCAGAAGAGCTGGCATTACAGCTGCTGCCCTTCTGGCCTGAGCATTACTCAAACCATAGAGCTTTGTAGGACTATTCCTTATGGGACCAGAAGTCAGTGTTACAGCCAGGGACTTTGCTAGTGTTCATGTTTACTTACAAAAAAAATCTACCGTAACTCATCCTTCATAGCAGTTCCCACCTGCTGTGAACCAGCAGATCTGCTCTCTGCTGGCCTTTGTCTCCAAGAAAGCTCCGTCTCCTTGCTTGTCCTCCTTGCTCAAAGCTGTTCTCCTGGCTTTCTGCCCACAACCCAGGCCAACACACTGGCCCCAGTGTTAGCAGCTCCAGGACACCACCTCCCAGCCTGCGCCTTTCTGCGCTTCCACCTTCTGTTCCTTTTGCTGTTCGTACTCCCCAAAAGATCTTCCTTTTAACAGCAGACCTTCCTTGGTTGGTTCTCAGCCAGCAAAGAGTGGGCACAATCGGGCACTTTTCTTCTCCGCAAACCACAAATGTGGGCTGCTGTGTTAGTTCTTTCCCTTTCCTTTCCAAGGCAGGATTGACTGCCCTTCACATAGCAGCTCACAAGGGTTATTCACCTGAGCAATGCTTCCCAAGGTTTCAGCTGCGTTGCACCATGCATGCCCAGCACACTGCTCTGGAGGAGAGCAGCTCAGGAGGCAACATCTGCCAGACCACCACCATGCATGGGGCACCAGTCCCAAAGCCAGCCCAGCCTCCCCAGAGTGGCAAAGGGGAGAGCAGTGTCCCATTAGCCATGCTGAGATCTCAGTGCCCGCCCTGGTCATGGAGGCATAGATTTCTACGAAAGGTTTCTCTTTCAGTAGACTGCCATTTTCTGATAGAACAAAAGCCAACTCTAAAAAACAACCCAGACACCGCTGCTCCAAGAAGAGAGAGAGCAAAATTCATTTCAATTTACTGCAGGCACCCAACAGTTAGGCATTAAATCTGAGTCCATCATTTAAGCTCTTTCTCTGGTTAGTATCTGAATGGACCATTCCATGCGTATTGTAGCTGAGTCTTTTCAAATGTTAACTGTTCCTGATGAAAATACCTTCTTATGAAGATGGAAGATTCTCCTTTAAATCTATGAATATCTGCCAGATAATATGGGTTACAGTTAAGTGAGGGCTGAATTTGTCATAGAATTCAGTTCCTTGCAGGGAAAGAAAGACTTGATTTAGAGGCTACAAATTTTCTTTTGAAAATGACACTGAAAAAGAATTTCTCAGTGCTTTTTCACAAGCATGGAAGGGAATATGGTACAGCAGCTCATAAACACCTGCATAATGCAGCAGCTCACCTCCAGGGATATGACTTTCATTTATATTATAAACTAAAAAAATTTACTAAAGTTGCACAGGTTTTTTCATTTGCATTAATTAGACTGAGAGTATCACAGACAAAACGACACAATTGTGACTGTAATTGGCAGGAAAACAGAGTTTCCAAGTTGACAGCAAAAAAAATTTCCTGTCCAAATCGATTCAAATCAGTATATGTGTAATTTTTCTTTTCCTAGAAACTGGAAGCTTTCCAAACATGCTGCACAACACCCGACAGAACTGGCATTTTATCAGTTCCACAGCCAGTAGCAGCAAAAGAGAAATTGATACAAATTGCACTGCATTGCCGCAGGCAGCACCCACGTTCCCCTGCTCCTGGGGTTAATCACTATGTGAACTCACCCAGGGCTCGAAAACCAGCAGGTTCAAGAGTTCCTGGCCCATAATCCTGGCCAGGTTCCACTGAAGCCTAACCTTGGACTCAGAAAAATCACTTTAAACCCAACTTTTTTTTCAAATGAAGACTTTTGTGTTTGCTGAATTAATATTTTCCCATGACCCTTTTACTTTAGCAAAAAAAAGAAAATTAATAATTCCGGTTGCTAGATTAGGTCTTTCCTATGCCTATCCTTGATTTTACACGGACTTCTGTGCAACTTCTCCTACCCAAGCAAGGGCCAAGCATGCATAATATAACCACATAGCTAATAAAAGTAGTTCATGTCAGAGATAGCCTGGAAACAGGAGATAAAACTGCAGATTAAAAATAACTTACACCAGACGAAGTGAAGGTTGAAAGCATATCAGCAATTTTCAGGTAAGCAAGTTACAGGGTACAGGTGCCAAAATAAAGCATTACAAACACTGGAAATTCACTTTATGTTTAAAATTAAGGAAGTCCACACATGTTAATGTAAAGAAATGCAAAGTTAGGATAGACAAAAATATTAACTCTGCCCTGTAGCAAGTCCACACAAAACCCATTTCATTGTAAGTGCTGTAATTCTATTTTGAAGTCATCAGATAGATTGAGCTGCCCAAGGTCACATTTTATACTTTCACTTTTCTCTTTTGTGATGCAATTCAGGCAAAATTAACAAACAGACGTCAAGAGCTTTAAAAAAGTGGTTTTGCAAAAGTACATGTAGGCAGTGGAATTTTCTTGCAATAACAGTCTTATTGCTAGAGTTGTTTAAATCTAGACTAGGCACTTGAGAACGAACCAAAAAGACAATCTCATTTTACTCCTGCCGGGGCATGTGGACAGGATGACCTAACAAGTCTTTCCCATCTGTCATCCCTGTGGTTCTCTGAGAAATTAAATCCCAGGAGACCCAGGGCCTGATCCTGAGAGGTGAACCCAGCAGACTAGACTTCACCCTACTTAGGCTTACTATAAATAAGTTTGTGTCGGGGCCAATTACTGGCATTTGCCTCTTTCTCAGTCCTTTCAGTTAGACCCTCCTGGCATTCAATGATGTGATTTTTCCAGCAATATATGGATTGCTCTCACTTCCATGTTTTTCCCAGCTGTCTGACTCAGAAATGTGGGCTGACTTGGTTAAACCTAGGGTGCCAATGCTAGAGAGACGGGCAAAGATGTCAAAAAAAAAAAAAAAAAAAAAAATCCCACATCCTAAACTTGCAAATATTTGTGCAAAAGAAAAATTAATCTGCCTCTCACGTATCTACCCTCTTGCTGAGTTTATAGTGAGTATGCCAAGAGATAACTTTTCTGGCAGGAAAACTAGTGTAAAGAGCACACATTAAGTGAATGCTTGAAAATATTTCAGGAGGGTTAATTTTCATTGCACAGCCCTCATCCTAAATGTCATTAATCTCAACAGAGATAAAAAACATTACTGTTTAATCTGTGTACCCTACAAAAAGTTAACCAGACATGAAACTGTCACTAACTGAGAAATATTTACTACAACTAGATGAAAAATAATATCCAATAATGTGTATAATCAAGAAAACCTTCATCCCCTAGGGGACAAATTAAAAACAGAAAAGGAGGCTAAATTCCTGGCATGTGTTATTTAACTGAATTACGTTCTCAGCTTCATTTCAGTTTTTTCATATGTGTCTTCCAATCTGGGGAAAGCATTTGAGAACATTTTAGAGCTGTTCAAAATTTTTTGGGGGAAACTACTTATTTGTATGAAATCCACCATTTTCTGTCAAACTGGGAGTTTACACAAGAACTTTCCATTTTTCATGTAATAATTTTAGCCAGCAAAAATGCCCTGGGACAGACATTTCAGTCAATCTAATGGAAGTTAACAATTAAGTCCAGAGTGAGTTGCTGAGAATTTGAAAATTATTTGCACCCAGCTTTCAAACACGGAAAAACTGGAACTTTAAATACGCTAAAACTTGAATGATGTTTACAGAAAATGACTTTTTTTCACATGCACATCTGGAGGCAGAAGGTGACCTTCTAGCATATCAAAATATCTTCCCTCCATGCTGGCACTGCTAACAAGATCAGCAGCAGTGTTGACACCAACCTGCTGTGTCCTGTGACTAGCAGCTACAAGAATACGCCATCACCAGGGTTACCCCTCAATGCCCTGGATTCCTTCTGCTTCATGCCCCACTGGGTCAGATGCCATCAAGGTATCAACTGTGGAAAAATCATGGCCAGGTGTCATCTTTAACCCCAGCTGGCAACTAAGCACCACACAGCCACTCGCTCACTCCCCCCCCGGTGGGATGGAGGAGAGAATCGGAAGGGTAAAAGTGAGAAAACTCATGGGTTGAGATAAAGACAGTTTAATAGGTAAAGCAAAAGCAGCGCACGCAAGCAAAGCAAAACAAGGAATTCATTCACTCCTTCCCATCGGCAGGCCGGAGCTCAGCCATCTCCAGGAAAGCAGGGCTCCATCGCACGTAACGGTGACTTGGGAAGACAAATGCCATCACTCCAAACGTCCCCCCCTTCCTTCTTCTTCCCCCACCTTTATACACTGAGCATGACGTCATATGGTGTGGAATATCCCTTTGGTCAGTTGGGGTCAGCTGTCCCGGCTGTGTCCCCTCCCAACTTCTTGTGCACCCCCAGCCCACTTGCTGGTGGGGTGGTGTGAGAAGCAGAAGAGGCCTTGACTCTGTGTAAGCACTGCTCAGCAATAACAAAAACATCCCTGTGTTATCAACACTGTTTTCAGCACAAATCCAAAACATAGCCCCATACTAGCTACTGTGAAGAAAATTAACTCTATCCCAGCCAAAACCAGCACACTGGACCATGTCCTGGGCTTCCACCCAGCCTGAGTGGGCTTTGGGAATTGGCAGCCCATCTGTAATAATCAAATCAATAATCAATGATAATGTGAAATGCATTTGTGGGAAAGGCTGGGGCCACACTGGGGAATGACTACGTGTAAGGAAGAGACAACTGCATGCTCCTTCTCATGGGATTTTCCCCCCATGGAGCTGGAAGACAGGCAGACCAGCAGGTCACCAGGCAGGCAGTGAGCTCAGGGACAACTGGACCTATTGCCAGTGATGGAGATGACAGTGCTGTGGTATCTGCACCTCTCCAAAGGAGCTGGCTATAGAAAGCTCCCACCAGCATAGACTTCTCAACACAGTTCTGGGAAAGCTATGACAGGAAGCGTGCAGTGCTACCCAGCCCTCCCAAGCCGAGACATATACCTGCTGTCCACAACGGCAATGATGTGAGTCATGTCTTCAGTCCACTCCATGTAATGCCTCGCCCTTCCCAAAGTGACTGGTTCCAAGGGGGATAAACTGATATCCATTCATCTGAGCCCTGAGAAGAGCAGAGGACAGTGAACAGGTAGCAATGGTAGAAGGAATCAGGGCTACTCTGTGCCTGGTAGATTCATGCTTCTGAGCCTCTAGGCATGAATGAAGACTGCTACTCTTCAAAGGAAGATCATGCTCCTATCTCAGCCA
Source organism: Pygoscelis adeliae (assembly GCF_000699105.1). Taxonomy (NCBI): domain Eukaryota; kingdom Metazoa; phylum Chordata; class Aves; order Sphenisciformes; family Spheniscidae; genus Pygoscelis; species Pygoscelis adeliae. Next base: position 744,848 of record NW_008825153.1, on the reverse strand, counting down.
ACAGCAAAATGCCCAGCAATTTCAATGGCAGCAGAAAAAAGCCTTGAAGAAGGCAAAGAAGAAGGGCAGCAATTTCACAGTTGCCATAAATGTGCTTGCACATCAGCTTTCTATCTGCAAAGGCTTTGTGTGAACTAACCTCATCCCCGTCACCACAAGCCGTCAGCCTGCATGTGGGTGGTCAGGGCAGCGTTCACGGCAGGGCGGATGTATATCAACGAGCTGCTGAGCACCAGAACTCTGCTCTGCTCAGAGGGGAGGTCCCACATGCTGAGGTCGCCCATGTTAAGTAGTGCTCAGGAGACACATGGATTGTGCCAATCCATCATGCCAGACCAAGGAGACAGATGAGGGAAGTCAGGTGTGGGACTGGGAGCTTACAGCTTACAGCATTGCCACACAGCATCATCTTTCAATGTTTGCTCATTCTCTATTGATTTCAGAGCCCATGTATGTCATCATTATGCCATGCTGCTGACACTGTGCAGAGGAAAGTGATAGTACGGGTAGGGTGGCACCTGGGTATTGTTTCAAAATGCAGCTTTGCTCTGGATTCCTTATTGCCCAGGAAGAGGAACAGAGCCCAGGCTCCAAGGCAGCTTGCCAGTCAAGGATCCTGGAATCTCCAGCTCTGGGCAGTTCACCTGATGAAGCATTCTGAAGGTCCACAGAAAGTCTGGTCTGCTCAGCAGCCTCCACACTAAGCAGCAGAGAAACGTGGCAGGAATCAGGCAGACATGCGCTACAGTCTATTTTGCTAGAAGCTTTATCAGCCCAACTGGGTCTGCTGGCATGTCAGCGACATTGCAATACTGCAAGGTATGGGAGGGTCTGGACTATACTCCCACCATAAGGAGTGGGCCTTCATTTGCCTGGCTCATCACATAGGCAGTTAGTCTGGTGGGGCAGAAACTCACTTTGTCTATTTGCAAAACCTCTCTCCTGAAAATCCTACAGAGTAAATTAGTACATGATAGACTTGGAGATACAACTATTTTCTTGGAAATATGTCTTTTTTTTTTTTTTTTTTTCAAGGAGGGAAGTCTTGACAATCTTTTGGGGGAAAGAGGAAGAAATATTTTTTAAGATGAAAGAGCAAGGCAGGTGCAACATGAGCTCTCACCTTACTGAGCTGTGGCCGTCAGGAGAAGTATTAAGGCATTAGAGTCTCAGGCATTCATCTCCAGCTCTTGTATAAACAGAAGTCTAAACCATCAAGCAAAGGCTTTGTCTCCCAGGGATTTTAACATTTTTCTTGAGTGCTTTTCAAAGGAAAAGAATGTAGCTCCAGAGCTGGACAACTTGCTTTAAGCCATCCTCATGGTTGATGTCGCCATGGATAAACAAAGCAACTCTGGGGTCAACCATGACAAAAATGGCAAATTCTTCCTTGAGCAGTTACACTGAGAGCTACCTTGCCGGCTCTGAGGGCAAAGCAAGCTCCTGCCCAGCTGGCCAGAGGGCTCTTTGGAAAGTGGAGTAGACCCTGAAAATTCCACAGAGACCTAATTGCTGACCCACATTGTCATAAGAGTACCACCGTTTTCCTCAGTGGGACAGAAAAGCCCTAAGACAATAGTACTTGAGGCCAGCTCTCCTTTATCATCCCTCACTTTGCAAAGCGCAGGGTACAAAAGAAATCCATATGGTGTAGCCATGGGGTCACAAGTGGAGGATAGAGGCATTATTCTGAATAACAAATGTTGTGTTCTCTCCTCCTGAATTTGTCTGAGAGGAATGAAAATAGGATGAAATAATTTGCATTCATGTCATGTTCTCACTGTCATCCTCCTGATTCACCTACCCAGGAGGCAGTGCAGATTGAGACTCCCTCCAGATTAGGACACCCAAGTTTAGGTTTCCACCACAGTCACTGGAGATCAAGTCAATGGAGCTTAGAGCTTGGTCCAGCCCACCCTACAGTAGATACCCAGCTTGAGGTGGATTCATTTGCCTAAAAAGAGACACCTAGAAACATCTGAGATGCACAAGGGTATCTAAGACATCCACATGAGTCTGGTAGATAAGACACAGGATCCATTTCAAATGAGGAGTGCTTCAACAATTGAATTCCATCCACAGCTACCCCATGGGGTCAATGACATTGACAACTCCAGTACCTAGATATGTCCTCAGGAAACCTGAATGCTCTGTTTACTTAAGTCATTCATTAAACCACATCCATTTTCCCACTAAAATAAGAATTTCTTTGACTCCATCCAAAATGCTTTCGTTCCCCAGCTCCAGTGCACCAAACTGTGCGTACACCACCTCTTCTGGACACTTCAGCCATCCCCTGGGACTAAAGGGAGAACAAGCTGGGTGAGTCAGCATCCTGCCTCCAACAGTGGACGCCCAAGAAAGAACATGGGCTTAGAACAAATATATAACAATATTTCCTTAAAACACTTCCCAGCATTCAGCAGCCTGTGGGTTGGGAATTTTCCAGGTAAGAAAAGGGATCTCTGCATTTAGCAGTCTTCAGTGAATTTTTCTCCCAGGCTTCTCCAGTCTCTTTCTGAGCATACACAAACTTTCCAGATCCACAACCTCCTGCAGCAAGGTGCTCCACAGTTTTGTGACACACTATGTGAACAAACACCTCTTTTTGCTTGAACTTGTCTCTCAGTAGCTTCTTTTGGTGTCCTCTAGTTCTTGCATTGTCAGAGATTGTGAAGAGTTGTCCCCCAGTCTCCACCTCTGTGCTGCTCACGAGTAATATTGTCATATGCACCTTCAGTCTTCACTTTTCCAGCCCAAAGAGTCCTAAAATTTGGCAGCACTGCTTCTCTCCAGAGCAGGTCAGCAGAGGGAGCTGATGGTCTGAGCCCTTCCAGCAGCTTATGTCTCTGCGTGTTTCAGCTTTTAATGCTCAGTCTAAATATAAAACAATACCCATTGTTTCTCCCAGCTGCATGTCTGAAAGTTTCAGAGGAATACAAATAGCCAATTAAGGCAATGCACTCAAAAGGAAGAATACTGGTACTTAAGATAATGTTTTATTCTGAACAAAGGCAGATTTCAGGGCTTGTCCTAAGACACCAGCCAAGAGAACAAGACAAGCAAGACAAAAAATCCTGATTCAGAATGATGCCTCAACCTTAGCATGTTACTCTCACCTGTGTTATCAGAGTATGAAAGATCCTGCCTTGAATACCATGTACCATTGGGGTCTGCAGGAACATAGCTTGCCTTTTGCTAGAAACCCCCTTTAAGCCTTGGAGACGTCATCTGAGCTCTCTGTGCCTCAGTTTCTCCACTCCTCTACACTTTGTCCATCTTTATGGTAGTTACCTCAGGACAGGGATCATGTCTTGCCATGGTGGTTAGAGAAAGCCCCAGCTCATGTGACCCAGACTGGCCTGGACTTTACCACTATACATGAACCTTGTCACAGGTTCAGCTTGGAGGAATTAGACATCTGCAACTGCCTGAAAAAGCTCAGTTTCCAGAGTCTTTCCCCAAATTCTTGGGCGTATTTCCCCTGAACCTCTTCTGCACTGTAAAAGGACTTTGCCTTAGTGTAGAGGAAACCAGGAGCCTGGGGGATGTTGCCTCAGAGGGGGTGATGTTGGTGAGGTCTGCCATGAGATCCAGGACATGGAAAGCTCTGTCTGCAGGTCCTGAGCTCCCCACATATCCCTAACCTGGGCCCTGGAGCCACCAGCTGAAATGGGCTCCCTGGGAAGCCAACTGCATCAGGAGACCCAGGGGCCTGGTACCTTCCAGTCCTCTGGAAACTTCAGGGGAAAAAAGTCTGGTTTTGGTCTGGTTTGGAACCAAATCAGCTCATAAAAAAAAAAATTACAACCCACATTTCCCGCTAAGCAGAAAGCCAATGAGCTCTCTCTCCCCCCATCACCCCTGGTTTTGGCATCCTCCAGAGCCCACGTGCTTTGGCTGAGTTTTGTTTGATCTGCAGCGCAAAGGAGCCTCGCGTCTCGTTTCTGGCAGCTGATTGCACCACTGGGTAATTCTGTGGCTAAACTGTTTAAATGATGTTAATGGCTTTACAAATTCACTTTCAAAACAGCCCGAAGTGTAAAGCCAGCGCAGCTGAAGCAGCATGCTGGGGCTTAGGCATGTTTAGATAAGAGTGGGTGCAGAGTAAGCTTTCAGAGTGCTCCACACAAGCTACTCAAAAGCTGGGAACCGGGGACTTCTGCCTCTTAAGTACATCTCCTGCACCACGATGGGGTAGATGCAAGGCATCTACAGCAGGTCAAGGACTGAAAGCCAGCAGAGCCAGAGGCTTTGAGGGGTTAGTATTTTTATTTTTCTTGGCAGCTGACTCCCTCTGTGGCAGGTGCTGTTGGAGGAAACAAGAGCAGATCCATGGGTATTCTCAGGTTTTGAAAACAGCAATAAATAAAATTTAAAAAAAAAAAAATCAAAGGCTTAGCCGAGAGTGCTGAATGTATGACAAAAGGTCATGCTTTAACACAGGGCAATTCTGGGTTGCATCCACCTACTTGAGGCAAAAGTTGCAGTTGTCTGGCATGGTGTCATGCTCTTAGCTTTCAGTCAGGATGCGCCCTGGCTCCCCAGATGGTAAGGAGGAGGTTGAGAAACGCAATGCAGCTTGCTGGAGGGCAGGATTCAGCTGCATGAACCCGGGGAGAGTGCAAGCCACAGGGATGCAAGTCCAAAAGGCAAAGACAGAAACATGGTAATGTGGGCAGCAACTGCATCTCCACACCCAGACCTTTTCTGGATTCAGCACAGAAAGCTATCAGGAAATACCAGAGCTCTCCATGCTCAAGTGTGTTTGTACACTTACCCCTCCTCAGTGCCTGCACGGGCTTTGTGCCCACCACGCAAGTCATGCTGTGATTGTGATAGTCATAACAGCATCATGCAGGATTATCTGTGCCTCTTAGCAGCCCAGATTTCACAAGGGTCACCCACTGCATTCACGTAATCGCATCTGTACTCAATAATCTCTCTTGGCAAATAAAAATAAGTTCAGGATATGTTTGTGCTTTCATTTACATCAGTTAAATCAGCTCTTCTGCTCCAGTGCTTGGCTGTCTACCGGCAAAGGAAAAGTGAGATAAGGTCAGCACAGACCTTTGGAGTGTCTGCAGGAGAGATTTAATGTGTGGCAGCATGGCTCAAACTCGTATTTAGGAAACTAAACAAATTCAAAAGAAAAATTAAGTGCATGTTTTAACAATGCAGATGATAAACCACTAAAACAAGCCAGTATGGGAAGGGGTGGATTCACCAGTTCTTGATGCCTTCAAATCAAAACGAAAGGCTTTTCTAGCCAAACACAACTTATGGTGAGTGAGACGCAGTCTCTGAGCCACCCTCCCCTACAAAGCATGAATGTACTCAAAGATTTGGGTTTCTTACCAAGCAAGAAATACAGGTTTGCAGCCAGCGTGCAGCCATCCTCACACTGATCCTGATGCCAGCTAAGAGAAAACCCAGCCATGACCAGAGAAGACCCAAAGCCCTAACACAGTCCACGCTCCTGAAATGGCATTCATCATGTCCCTTAAAGCTGTGTCCCAACATGAGCCAGCAACTGCTGGTTCCCTCTGAATCCAACTCTGGTCATGCAGTGCCCCTGCCCAGAGGATCCACAGCGCTCCCAAGTGCAAACCTTGGCTCAAAACTTGCTCTGCACAGACCTGATAGTGACACAAACCTTGTGTGGCCCCAGGGCTGGGTCTGGTGGGAGAGCCCCACACTCAGAGCTGGACCCAGAGCTGGGTTTAGGCACTGTGTAGGGCACAGTCCATCTTGCCATGCCATTTCCACATCACATAGTTCTAGCACACCTTCTGTTGCACTCGATGGGGACTGCCAAGAGTCACTGCTCTCATGAGCTCTTCCCCTTCAGGTGGTGAGAGTGGTTTTTCCAGTCATCTGTACCCAGGAACAGAAAAAAATGCTAATATATACTATCCTGTCAAGCTGTTCCATGTCACCTCACCTCCAATTGCAATCCCACAGCTTCTGTGAAAGAGGAGCTGTGTCCAGAAAGATACGAACGAGTCATCCAAAAAGCAAAATTTGGGTGAAACTCCTACACTTTACCAGGCCAGTAGATATTCTCAAACATATTCTTCAATCTGTGCACATCTGGAGCTAACAGATGGTGAATAAGAGCATCCAGAGAGTTACATGCGATGGCTGACCATTCGTCATCTATGGGATCCTTTTTCTTAATAGTTCCTCCCAAAATTGTTTTGGGCAATTTACGAGCAATGATGCAAAAGCCTGAGGCTGCTGAAATCAGAAGAAAGTTGGCCAATGACTCCGAAGGTTTGCAGTCTGGTTTTAGCCTTGATGGGATGAGAGGGATCAAACAGGAAACAGGGTTTGGGAAGAGAGACAATCTCTGGCCAGCACAGAAGAAAAACCAGTCATTTGTTACAGTAGTGGTTGTGGGGACCCTACAGTAAACATGGGCCACTGAAGGATTCAGTGCCATGAGGTCAGGGCTGGCCAAGTTGGGATCTCAAAGACAACGCATGTGTAAAGGACAGGACAGAAATAAAAGGCATGAAGACAGGCTGTGTCCATTGTTAATGCTGTCTCACATGGCCGCTTCCTCCTGGCCCAGCAGTGACCTGGAACATGTCCACCCCATGGTGATGGACCTACCGCAACATGCTGCCTGGGGTGGTCCTGGTCCATAACTCCCAGGTGTCATGGGAAATCATCTCGGTGACATGAATCACTCATTTTACCCAGCTTCTCATGATTAAACGGTCCCTGCAAACCTATCAACACACAGTCCTGCCTTCCCGAAGCCTAGACAAGGGCCACCATTTCCCATTTGTACAGAAGGTGCTGGTTTTCTAAAGTGACCCTAGAGTGCTAGCTGGTATCTCCAACACCAAGTGCTGTATTATCCATTACCATGGACAACTTGAGTCATAAATATCACCTTCAGTGTTGGCAGATAGCTTCCTCCAGGCCAGGCAGCAGGACTCTGCCTAACAGCTTACCCCAGGAGAGGGATGGGGTAAGACAAAGCACAGGGCCCCACGTCCCATAGCATCATCAAAGGATCATGGGGTAATTCAGGCTGGAAGGGACCTCAGGAGGTCTCTAGTCCAACCTCAAAGCAGGGTCAGCTATGGGGATCAGCTCAGGTTGCTCAGGGCTGAATCCAGTCTCATCTCCCAGGATGGAGACTGGACAATCTGTCTCCTTGGCATCACGACCTGTTCATCGTTCACCTCGGCCAGGCTGGGGTCAGGTCCCCCACACAGGCTCAGGCATGTCAGAGTCACCTCGTCACAAGAACCCCCAGAGGAGGCAGCCCAGGGAGGATACACGAAGGAGCATGGCCATGCTTGCAGAGGCTGGACACAGCCTGGCAGCCTGCCTTCATCTCTCCCCAGGAGCAGGCAGGCCTATGATCCCACCCAATGAGGTGCAAGGGGCTTTGCCATTCCCACTCCCTCAGTCCCCATCCCCTCGTGGCCTCTCCCAGGCCGCAGGAGGCCAAAGGCACCTCGTGCTGCTCCAGGATGGCTGCAGCTCCTCCCAGCTCGACCTCTCCGGCAAGGGTGCCCTGTGCTCCTTCTCCAGCTCGCTGCCTTGCTGTGATTCATGGCTCCACTCCCTGCCCTTCCTCATATGGGAACTTTGCATTTCCTCACTTTTCCTGCACTGGGAAAACCAATGCCAAAGAGTGCCTTTTTATATGCTCTGCCACCAGCCCCGTTTGCTCCCCGGGTCCCCTGCCCAGGGGCAGGTCACAGACCCACCATGCCCCACAGTGCTCCCCATGCAGCAATGGTTCCTCCGTGCTCCCATGCCATGCCATGCCATCCCCCACCACCTGAGTCATCACAGATGCCATCTACATCCACAGGCACATGTCTCTTCCCCATGCAGCAACCCCTGGTCATTCCCATGTCCCCAAATGACGGCACATGTGCAGCAGAGCAGACGGCCAGGCAATGCATCCTGGCTGACCGCAGCATGGGCAAGGGGCTCTGGTGTAGCAGCCTCTCTCAACATAGACATTCACTCTTGAGTGCTGAGAAACTTGCCAGAACGTTTTCCCTTTGAGGTCTCCAATCCGTTGTCACGTTTAGTTCCAGATGACCAAAAGACTGAATAAGTTAGAG
>NW_008825153.1:686256-736441 GCF_000699105.1 Pygoscelis adeliae | reverse complement strand
TCGCCCCCCATGTCAGGGGCACGCCACAGGCTTGTCCATCTCTTCCCACCAGTGATCCTTCCCTGCGCAGCAGCCGTTTATGGATGCAGAGGCTGTCACTGTGCACCTGCATCCACAAGGCCCATGAAGATGGTGTGTCCTCACCCTCCTCTTTCTGCTCCCATTTCCAAATGCGTCAGACACACAGGCGCTAACACCCAGGGATTCAAGCTCCTGTACCCAGACAACATAAGCCACAGAACCGATGAGCACCTTCTTAATTTTTACAAAATAAAATGGAGTAAAATTTGTATCTATTCCAGCTATTTCTTTATGGTTAATTTCTGCCTCTAGACTTCATGGCTGATTTTTTCATTTCCATCTATTTCCCTGGGAGATGCTTTCCTATGGTGAATGCCGCCTGCTTCAATTCTTCTGTCCCTCTGCAGCACCAGATACACCCAGATCTCCCCAGCCTCCTTGTTCTGCTAAATATGAAATGGATCCAGCAGTCATAAACAGGGTAAGATGGACTAAACCTGATGAATTCTCCAACCATCTCAAACCCACGTCGTCAAAGGGGGCCACATCCCTGGAAATGCCATCCCTGCTCATTTCAAAATCCTTCTCCCAGCCAGGTTCTGCCCTGACAGTGGAGTCCAGGGAGACCTGCCTCTCAGCTCACCCCCCTGTTCTGAGTCAGAAAGTTTGCATTCCCCCATCTTCCTTCCTTTCTCCCATTCTGGCCCTATGGACCAGCCATTCCCTGTGGCTGTTTAATCCTGATTCAGACGTTCATTACAATCTAGTTGCAGCAAAGTCAGAATTTTTGGCTTTATGTTGGGAGGTGAGGTTTTGTTTGTATTTTGGGAGGTGAGGCTCTTCCTATTCAAAAAATAAAGGCTGAGAATTTATTTAGGGAGCAAAAATGTAATCGAATAAATTAAAATAAAATAATAAAATAAAATAAAAACACAGAAAGGAGTGCAGTAGATAAATCTCAGAGCCATTAAACCACACGCTTTTTACTGCCTGTGTCCTTGATGGGAAGATTTTGATGTGTAATGACAATCTATCTGCCTTCTCAGCAGTCCTTTCTTGTCCACCAATTTCCAGACAAGAGTATGTCAGTGCTGACTACGGCAGCCAGCTTGAAAATGCTCCTTCTGCAGCCAGGGAAACTGCGACACAGCAGATGTGGCAAAAAGGGAATGGCAGTAGCAGGAAGGCAATTCCAAGAAAAAATCTTCTGTCTGGCGAGAAGAGCATGGAAAGGGAAACTCCTGGGACAGAAAAGCCTGTGGAGGAGAGACGAGATGATGCAGAGCTTCAGACACTCCAGCTGTCTCCAAACAACTCATTCTCCTAAATATAAAAATAAAACAAGGCCACACGAAGGAACAAACAAGTGTGGTGTAGGAATGAGCTGGTCAGAAATTCTGGAAGAGGAAAAAGGAAAACAGTCTTTCCCAAACAGATCGGACAGGAGAAGAGCATCCAGCAAGTGGGCACACAAGCCCAGCAGGACAGGGAATCGTTGAACAGTTGCCCCCCATCCCTTCCCTCCCAGCTGATGGCAGGCGCAACACCCATAGTCACAGCCCCACCGGGGCAGGGGATCATTGCAAACGTTGCAAAGAGAAAGGAGTCTGAGCAGGAGGGAAAAAAGGGACCCTGCTGGTTCCTGATCTGGATGAGCTAAGTTTTTTTACAATTTCTTGTTCATCCCTTTCTGTTTTGCTACCTCCAATGTTTTCCACTGCTGCATCTCATGGCAGCTTTGAGCTGTGTTCATCCCAGCCAGTTTCCAGTAGGATAAGCCTGCCTTCCTCTCCATGCAAAGCCAGCTTGTCCAAATCTCCAGGAGACTGCAAAGGGATGGAAGATACTGCAGAAGTCCCCAGGACCCTGATTGCACAGTTGCGTTCCTGGAAGGAACAGGGAGGTTTAGCCAGGGTGATTCCTGTTTGCAGATCTCACATGCACAGCTGGAGTTTGCAGTTTCAGAGGTTTGGCTCCAAAGCCCCGGGTGTGATTTCAAATCTGACAGTCCGTGCTGCCTCCCTGCATTACTGCTCATTTTCCATGTCCCTGGCAGGTGAACAAGGAGCAGATGACACGTACTTTCATGGAGCTTGGGTGACTATTGCTTTTGCTGCTCACATTTAACAGCCACATGTTCCCATTGACATTATTTCAGATGACTTCCGTTTCTTCATAAAATGATCACATCTGTCTGTATGGAAAATTTAGCTGCTCTAAGTATCAAGCTGTGCTGCTTGTTCCATATGGGAAGGATCAGAAATGGTTTAAGTGGGGTTTCAAAACGTAGATTAAAATGATGGGCTGGAACAAGATCTTGGTTTGGAAGCACCATGAAAACATCATCTCAGGTTTTGGCAAGCTGAAAATGAGGAATGAATTGCACACCAGGATTTTTCAGGCTGGAAAAAAAATGAGCAATAGGAGGGATGACAGAGATTTATAAAACCATGAAAGACAAAGAAAGGGTACAGAGACTGATTTTTCATGGTCTCTTTTAATGCAAAATCTAAGCCTTTAATCAAACCAACACAAGGAATATTTAAAGCAAATGCAAGGCAGTTCTTCATGTAATGTGTGGTCAAACTGTGGAAATCCTTACTGCAGTATTTTGTAGGTGCTAAAAACTGCACAAGTCAACAGGACAGTAAGTCATGAAGAAAAATATTCCAAGGATTGCTAAATATGTAAAACCCACATGCAACTCAGAAGACCTTTAATGCACAAGTATTGGAGGCAGGGAGAGTACTTGGAGGAAAAATTTCATGCGTGTTTACTCCGTTCTTATACAATGTATGTACGTACAGACCATAAAGCTTCAACTCCCCTGTAAGCACAGAAGAGACATCCAGCCACCCTGAGTAGGGTAGCACACAGCAACTTGAAAATGCCCCTGCTCCTGTGGTTTTAATCAGATGAACACAAAGGCTGTGCAAAATAGCCCAGTCACTGGTCAGGGACAGTTCATTCCTTCTGTTGATTCCCAGTTCAGACAGGCCCTTCTCCAGTAATGAAAGGATGAGTGAAGGGAAAAACCCCATCCACTGGCATCGCCGTTTCCCTGGGGGTGCAGTCAGGAAGCAGCAGTTTGACCGGAGGTGACTCTGTATGTCCCAGGACACAATGAACAGCCTTGCTTTGCCGCAGGTTAAGTTCCCCAAGGTGTGCATGTGATCAGGTACCTTCTTGGTGTTTCACAACAAAACAAACACCCAGCATCCCTGGATGTCCCTGATGCTGCTTTGAGCCAGGAGAATGGACTACAGACTGCAGAGGTCCCTTCCAACCCGAATTATCCCATCACCCTGTGATCTGGTGTTTATTTGCAGATGTGGTTGGATTCCTCCATTGCTTCCTTGGCAGTGGATTGGTCCATCCCTCCAGGGTTAAATCCACAGCAATGCAACACAGAGTTTTGGTGTGACCAAAGCACAAGCACACCCTGTAAGCCTGTGTTTAAGTTAACTGTGTAGATCATATTCAGGTCCCTGGGATGCTCCTGTATAATTTACTGGTGTACACATAGCCTGTGCATCCTCCCAGCTGCAGCCATGGTGGGACAGGTGAGGCCAAAACAGCCCCAAGGCTGAGGTCCAGTGACATCGGGGTGCTGGACAAGGTGAGTTCAACTGTGACTTAAGTCCCGGGTGTCCTCATTGCCTATAGCTGTCTGGACATGCAGGGAGAAGATAACTGTTTCCATCTGATCCAACCCTGTTGCTGATGCTCCCGAGCATCGATGACCACTCAGCATCGATTAAATGCTCGGTCTCCTCCAAGCATGTCTCTCTCCTGCTCCGTGCCCTCAAGTTCAGTCTCGCCTCGGGGGAATTGCAGAACAACTTGGCTTTAACCAAAATAAACTGTCCTGGCACGAGTTCCTGTTTTTCAAGATACAGCTTTAAAATAATAAGGAGCAATTTTCCCCTTTCCTTGCTCTTACAGGCAGCATGGGCTCCATTGTGAAAGCTTCAAAGATTGTCACCTACAACACCATAGTGACCCCAGAGTACCCGTCTATTTATTTTCTCATGAGAGGCAATTCTGTAGCTGATGGAGATTTATAAGTTGAAAACAGACAAGATTTTCCATGGCTTGTAAACTTGTGGAAAAATCAGAGGAACAAAGACAGCTTGGGGCTTCGAAGTTGTAAAACAACACGCAGCCCATCTGATTTTAAGTGCTTTAGACCTTATATCAATATTGTTCTTCCATCGGGGGGGTAGGAAGAGGGCTCCAGCTACCCCAACAGCAGGAGAAATCTTTTGGAAACAACAACAAAACCACAGGCCTGGGTAATCCCTGTTAATAAAAACAAAACAGCAGCTCAGATTGTATGTACAAGCTGGAATCAGACAAATTTATTCCCGTGGTGCTGTGAGACCAAAGAGATATCAAAGTGGTCGCAGAAGTATTTTGGAAGCTCCCCAAGTGCATCCTTTTGTCATCTTCTCTTTTCTCTTTTAATTTGAAGGCATCGAGCCCCAAGTACTGTAATCCAGCTTGGATCTCCCACTCTGTTCCTCCTGTTATTTTAACTTTAGGCACAGCAGTCCTTTGAAAAAGTGCCCCGTTCCCACTGCCTGGGAGCTATGGGAAAAAGCTATCTTGGTCCTATCAGGAATGTGCCTCGCCTCTGCCCTGCGGTTGTGCTGCCTTCAGAGAAACTGGTGTCACAAAGCACTGCAGAAGGACGGGCCACGGCGTTCCCTTGGAAGAGCTGGGGAAAGGGGGGGACAAGGGGATCAGGCTGTGCTGTCCCTTTGCTTCTTAGAGTTGGAGGAAAGTTGGAGAGACCTGGGGTTGTTTTTTTTTCCTGCTTTTTGGGGATGGGAATGTTTTAGAGAGGTGGAAAGTTTAGGACAACATGCGGCAGGGCTTTGGAAAACCCATGCCCTGTGAGCAGCTGGAGGCCAAGTGAGATGCTGGAGAGCATCTCACACAGTGCTAGAAGCCTGCACATTTGCAACTGAATCAAGACCTTTCTGGCTGGTCTCTGTTAATTAGCTCTCCTCAGGGTATAATGGGAGCTCAGATACCTAGTACACATGGATACATGGACATGGAGATTCCTACATGTCTGGGTCTCCATCCAGAGCTGAATCCCACCCTGGAGCTGGTGAGATGAATTCCCACCCACATGGTCAAAGGGTTTCATGGGTGTGGGGACCATGGAAATTACACAGCAAGGGTTGAGTGGGGAAGAGCAGGTTTTGTAGCTTGGGTTTGCTGCAGGTCCTACCTGACACAGTTCCTGGAATTTCATCTTTAAACCCAAAGGTTCAGTCCCTTTGTAGGTGGAAGAGTTTAAGTGAGAAAAGAGGAGTCCAATGAGCAAGCACTGACCCATGATGTGAGCATCTAGTACCTGCCTTCCAATCAGGAGGGTTGTTAAGCTGGAGGACATTACATACTGAAAAGATACATCTGGCATTCCCCAAATAGAACCCCTACCCATGGAAAGTGTGAGTATCCTGTCCCAGATTCCCTAACAGAGCTACAGGGGGTAGCATGACCAGGACAGACATGCTGAGACATCAGGACACCCAGTCTCAGAGGATGAGTCTGTGCATTAGTTCAGTCTTCGCAAACGGGGCCAAAATCTACTTTCCATGTCAAAACTACTCTCTCCCTATACCTGTGCTACTGCCTTCTATCCCACAGCCTATGCAAGCTCCAAGCTCCAAAAGTGTCTCATGCCAGGGTGTCTGAGAGGTCCATCTGGGGATGGAAGATTTGACCCCCAGGAGCTACAGGAGGTCCATGACCTTCTGAACCAATCGATCAGGCAATATTCCCAAGGGCATCTCAAATACCACCAAATGCCCCTGTTTAGCCAACTGGAGCCTGACCGTGCCTGACCATCTTCTCATACACCCAAACCCAGCATCTCCATCTGATTTGCAGATTCAGCTTGCAATACCTGGTTGTTCAGAGTCCAGAAATGGGCAGGTCTTCCTTCCCTTGGTGTCCATAGCAAAATTCTCACTGACCTCAGAGGAGAGGGCCAGAAGTCACAGCCCTCAGGGGTGGAAAATGCACAGAGAAGTGATGAGGAGGGAAATCACAGAAAACAGCTTACCCAAAGCTCCCCCAAGCCACTGTCATGGCCCCCTTCACCTCAGCCTCCTCCTCAAGCACATGGACCCCCATCCACACGTGAAACTGCCAGGGACATTGCACTTGGCACCTGATGTGCCTCCCCAAAATACCTTCAGCTGTGCAAAACATGGTTGGCTCCAGTCTGGAAACATGAGCCACTCTGAGAAGAGTTCTTCCCCCGCTAGCTGTGATCAGATAGAGCTGGTTAATCTTTTCGCAAGGGTGCTAGGCCAGCTGCCAAGCCTGCCTGTAGGGAAGCCATCCAAACCTGACTCATCCTCAAGCGATTCAGATTGTTCTCTTTAGTTCTTTGGAAAAGGTTATCAGTCTTCTTGCTTCAGGCCAGAGCAGGGTTGATGGATGGGGGAAGAAGGCAACATGCACCACACTTGGCCTCCTTTAGAGAAGAGAACTTTATCTGTGGAAGGCAGATAGAGACATGTGATTTGGGACTGGCTAGTCTCTTGCCCTCCACAGAAATCCATTTTCCACATGTGAAATGAAGGGGGTTGCACTTCTCTGCAGTATCTGACTGTTTCAGGAGATGACCTGAGGCTAGCCAAGCACCCCAACTCTATTCAAGGGGACCCCGTAAAAAGCAAAGCAAGTGGTGAATCAAGCACTTGGTATGCCCTTGCAGCAGCACTCTGCAGTAAATGCACAGCCAGAGCACAAAACCCAGTCAAAGAAACAGCGTGTCCAGTGCAAGCACAGCCTAGAGCTGGGAACATCACACTCTCCTATCCACAGACATCCCCAAGATCATGCTGTTTTCTAGGCTCTGGAGAAATCTGGGTGACAATGCCTCATCTTTGCTGAACAACCAAAGCCAAGAAAGGAGACAATAAGCATCAAGCCACAGGTAGTCACTGCTTCCTTCCATCCTCCCTTGGAGCAAGCAGGGTCCTCATCTGCACACTCTCAGATGGGTAGGATCTCCCTCACCAGTCATGCAGCCATGTCAGTGTGTCTTCTGCTAATGTGAGGGCTGAAAAATAACTACAGCAATCCTGTAGGAGGGAGAGGCGAAGAGCAGCAGGGGTAGCTGGAAAGGACGAGGGTGAGCTGGTTCTGCAGGAAACAGACCCAGCACCGTGAGGCTCCACACATGGTTATCCCTCCAGACTGTCTCCTCTTTGACTGAGCCCACATCTGCCCTCGCAGGCACCCCGGGGAAGGTGGTACCTCAATACCTCCTGCCTTTTGTCCCTGTTCAAAAGGTGATCCAGCAGCTGCTCAGATTCTGTGCATCCAGCATTTGGTCTTTCAAGCCCAGTTTCAGATGAAGGTCTCCAGAGATTTTCCTTTCTCTGAGAAGCTTCAGCCTTGCTCTGCCATGTGCCTGTCCTCCTGCCCAGGGCTGGCAGAAGATGCCTCATAATTCCTATGTACCCTGTCCACTGCAGGCTGGCTGACTCTTCAGGACAACAGAAATTGCAAAACAAAAAGAAATTGCCCGTGGTCTCTGCCCTTCAAGAGTGGAGGTGAGTTTAGATAGAGCCCACATGGATATGGTTCTACCTAGCAAGCTACCACATGCCTGTCCATCCACATCCCCACACACATGCACACTCCTTGGATGAAGATGCATCTCTCCAGGTGGCAATGCCTCCAGAAGCTGCCAAGGAAGCAGCTGCTTGGAGGGGACCTGCTGGTTCACTTGCCAGATGCATTTACTAAACTAGCATAAGCAGGGATTGCAAGTGTAATTACAGCACTTTTAAGACCAAGAATATCTTGGAAGGAGATTTAGGAGTCCTTTTGACTGAGTAATGAACAGAAAGAACAAAGCAGATCAGAACATCACCTGCAAATACAGACTCTTTCCAAATAATGGGGTGTTAGAATAATCCTAATTAGATCAGAGAAGACATAAAAAGCAGGTCATAGCAAACATAATCTAAATAGGAGGGCATGCTTATGTCATTGTGTCCCACCCAAAGTGGTCAGAAGTAACCTTGGAAAACCTCAGATAACATTTCCGATAACAGCACAGAGCGGCCACACAACCCACATTTGTTCATCAATGCTTGATATGGCTTTGCCTCAGAGCTGTGCTGGCAGCCAAAAATAATTAACATCACTTTCCTGTTAAGCTGTGGCCCACAGCCATTGGGTGCATGAAAGCAAAACAATATGTTGCTGAGATCTACTTCTTTCCCCATTTTTACATCCACTGTCCTTTGCCAAAAGCTCCCAAAGCCATCAATAGGAACAAATCAATAACAGGCCTGTAATCACTTCCAGGAATGAAATGTGTGCCTGTTTCTAGTAAACTCCTAAAGGAAAGACCTTGGCCTCATTGCTCAATGTTGTGGTTTAACCTCAGCTGGCAACTAAGCCCCACACAGCTGCTTGCTCACTCCCCTCTTGGTGGGATGGGGGAGAGAATCGGAAGGGTTAAAGTGAGAAAACTCATGGGTTGAGATAAAGACAGTTTAATACGTAAAGCAAAAGCCGCACACACAAGCAAAGCAAAACAAGGAATTCATTCACTCCTTCCCCTCCGCCGGCAGGTGTTCAGCCATCTCCAGGAAAGCAGGGCTCCATCACACGTAACGGTTACTTGGGAAGGCAAATGCCATCACTCCGAACATCCCCCCCTTCCTCCTTCTTCCCCCAGCTTTATATGCTGAGCATGACGTCATATGGTGTGGAATATCCCTTTGGTCAGTTGGGGTCAGCTGTCCCGGCTGTGTCCCCTCCCAACTTCTTGTGCACCCCCAGCCCACTTGCTGGTGGGGTGGTGTGAGAAGCAGAAGAGGCCTTGACTCTGTGTAAGCACTGCTCAGCAATGACGAAAACATCCCTGTGTTATCAACACTGTTTTCAGCACAAATCCAAACCATAGCCCCATACTGCTACTGTGAAGAAAATTAACTCTATCCCAGCCAAAACCAGCACACTCAAGCACACAGAAAGGCATCATAGAGTGCAAATTAACAAGCTATAAAATATACCAATGAACTACCTATTCCTTAGACAATGTATTGCTTCCATTCATGTTAATACATCTTCTTGATGGGCTTGAGGCTGAAGGCAGTTAGATGGACACCCCCAGTTATGTAAGTAGACGGAGGGAGCTTGGCACTTTCTCTTTAGCGCACATCGGCCAAGCTTACACAACACAGCCCCTCCAACAGGCTGGTACAAAGGCACAGATGGCGATGTTAGATGCCAAGCGCACATCAGAAAAGAAGCATTTTCTGAGCTCAGAAGGGTAATGACTTGTGGAACTGTGTCCTTACCAACAACCGAGTGAGTGTAGCATTGCGGTCATCTCCAACCAACGCTAAGTCCATGCTGTTGCAACAAAGACCAGTCCTGCTTCACCGACCATGATCTTCCTAGCACACATGAGCTCCCACGCTCCTTTTGTGAAGAAAGGCTGGTCAGGGAACTGGTCCAGCATGGGATTAAGCAATGTTTCATTTTTCCAAGCCCCTTTCACATCACTTCTCTGAGTCAGTTCCCAGGAAGCATTTGCCCAGTACAGATAGGGCAGGAGAAATGTGCATCTGGGTGGGAGGGGAGGGTGCAATGACTGCGGAGTTCTGACTAAAGCAGAGGAAACCAACAGCTCCTCACCCTCAGGCATGACTCCTCCTCACCCATAGACAACACAGGCAATTTCAGAGAGAGTGGATATTTGTCACCACTGTCTGCAAGGTGTTCCCACACAGCAGACTCTCGTGGCAACCTGCCCCATCCATTTCAGTGCAGCTCAGCTCAAAAGCCAGCAAAAGTGGGTTCTGCCAGGTTTTCTCTGGAGAGTGTGGCCTCCATCCTGGAGAACAGTCACCTGAAAGTGCTAACTTTGGCACTGTTACCAGATCCTCTTGACCTTCTCTGTTCATATCTTTATTTCCTCCATGCCAGAGCAGACATGAAGAAAACCTACATTTGCATCCTCTTTTAGGCTCCTTTGCATCATCAGAGGAAACTTTGCATGATTCAGAATCAGGCTCAAAAGTGAATTTGTCTCTAGGAACATATCACTTGCCCATAGCACATGGCATGTTAATGGTCTGGCATATTCATACAAGAGCTTGACAGATCATTTTAAATTGTAGTTCAGGGACAGCCCAGAAAGCTTCCTTTCTAAGGCAGATTGCTGGTAGCCCCTGATCTGGGTGTAGACAAGGCCACTCTGTAGACATGCATACCCCTGCTCATGGGAGGAGGAGCATTCGGCCATGAGCCACCTGATGCTGTGCAGAAGATCAATCAAAATCATTTGGGCTCCAGCTCAAGTATTGGTTGGTTGTTTTTTTTTCACAAATAGTTTTGGGAAACTCTTTTACCCAAAATTACTATTCTGGAGAAGCCAAGGAAAAGCTATTAAATCTCATGTAAAGACACATAAAGTCCTGTGACAACTCCTGTATTCATGTCACAGTACATGATACGTTGCCTGCCATAATTCATGTTGAAGGCCCTTCCTAGAAGCTGAAGGACCCAAAGGCAGAACTCCCACTGATTTCAACAGGAGTAGAATTAGCCACAAAAGATTATCTCCTTTGATTGCATCATTAATATTAAAATTGTTTACATTGTTTCTCATCAACAAGATGACATTGCCAGGGACTCTATCTAATGCCAGCAGGCTGACTTTGGCCCAATAAAGTCCTGGCTATTCCTCCATTGGCTGAACTACTTTACATAAAACAAGTGTGTTATTTTCTTTACAAACATCTCAGCTCATTCCACCCACAAATCTTTGAGTTCACTACACCCTTAGAGCAAACTGGCCAAGAGACAGCAAGGACACACTTAATGAGAGCAGGGCAGGGCAGGGCTTGAGTCAGTGAAGCTGGAAATTAAAGCAAATAGCTATTTCCCCCAACCTTTTTCTGCTCTGGGATAGATAAGTCCCTCTAATGTCAAAGTTCATGTATTACCAAAGATGGTCAGCACCGATTACATACCCACACAGGAAATGCATTTTACCTGTCAAACCCACATTAAGTAGCCAAGGTTTAAGTGCACAAATCACCAGCTTTGCATCAAACTGGCATTCCCATGGTACACAGCTTATGCTAACTCTTGTCAAGGTTGGGAACAGCTCTGCACATCAGCCCAGCTGCTGTTGGCATTGCTGCTATGCTGTGGGGCACCCGTCCCATTGGAGTGCAAGGACGGGAGCAGGTGGTTCCCTCAAGAACCCGACCTTCTCCATCAAAGGTTAAACCATGGAAAATTCTCAAGTACCAGATGATCTGCCGTTTGCAAATCAGGCAGTTAGTTATCTGTGTCCTTCTCTGACCAATTGAACTAGGACCTATACGAGTTGTCCTGTTGACTAATGGAAAGTTAAGCCTTAAGGGTTCTGAAAGTTGGGCCACTGAGCCTTAAAATCGCTGTGCTTTGCCAGTTTGTCTGAGACGCTTTGGGCAGTACAGGACATTGTTGTTGGGTTTTTATTTATATTTTTAATCTTAATTTTAGCCAGAATGGAAGAGCAAGACGATGGAAGAAATGTAGTAAGAGTATTTGAAATGGGCATGGAATTTTACACAGGACAGAGATCCCAGAAATAGCTCCAAAACAGACTGCTTTAAAAAATTTAAAATAACAGATTTTATTGGTGTTAGAAGGGTGATTTCTCAGGGCTCTGTTTACTGTGGCAAGCCTAGAAGGGAGGGAACGCATATTCCTACACAACAGAAAGCAGGAGATGTGCCATTACACAGCCAGACAGCACATGAGACCAGGCTGCTCCACCATATATGCTGTTTAGATAGTGGCATTGCAGTCCTATATGTTCGTATAGCAAAATGCTTTTGTAGATATAGATGAAAGGCTTCTGGAGATTTGCTCAGATCACCGGCTTATTGGTTTGAGGAGGGGAAGGGTAAAGATGCAGAGCAGCTGCAATCTGCTTCTTCACTTGGTCACTGAGAAAGGGGAAAAAAAATCCAGGTAACTGCTGTCACATGTTCATTTTGTAAGTAAACTCCTTGAATATGGTTTCGCATCTCCCTGGGTCTGGTCTGATACCTAAATTTCTGCAAAATGGGAAAGGAGGGAAAGGAAAAGCTCCTAGCAAAATGAGCTCAGCCCAAGTTCCCACCATCCTTACCCTGAAGCCCCTGTCACAGAGGTCTATGAGCAGCAAAGCAAGGAAAACGCAGCCTCTGAATGCAACCTTCAGCTCAGGCGAAAGTGCATTGGGAGAAATAATAACCTCTGGCAGGGCCCCAAACGAACCATTATGTCTTTATGAGCCATTGTTTCCCTTATTGATGGACCAGCTCTGATTCACAAAAAGCTGCTTTTGCAAGGCAAGAGGAAAAAACACATTTGAAAACACAGAAGTGAGGCTCTGAGTGGTTAGGGCACCATAGGAGAGTTGTGGGAACCCAGCTGTTATTTACCCTGGACAGTATCGAAACATCTTCGTGGACAAATCCACTCGCTGTCTGTTTCAGTCCCTTGCGTCTGCAAACCTTGCTGTGAAGTTTCCCTACGGGGCTAATGTTTGGGGCAGCATTGCAGCTAAAGGACCTCTAGCAGTTTCTCTTGCCTTCCCCTCCCCCGCCACCACGCACTCCACTGATCACACAGATAAGGGCTTAAATGAAGGTGAAAGAGACTGAAATCTGACCTGTTTCATCCCTCAATTGATCAGTTGGCCAAGTGACAAGACCACTGGCCACTCGGCTTGGGAGAGGGTGCTGGGGCTCAATTTGATTGTGCACTTGGTGGCACCTTGAGCCAGTGGAGTTGTCCTTGGGCACCCAGTTATGGCCTGTGGGAGCCCATGCAAATAAAGAACAGCAAGCAGAGGCCAAGTTAGCACCTCTAAAATGGCATCTGCATGTGGGCAACAGACTCGAGACTCTCCTGGCTTGTGACTGGGTCTCCGTCTAGACTACCCAATTGTATTGACTAGATGTCCAGTGACTGGGGCAAGAATCTGGACATGCAGAGGACAGGGAAACACCAACATGTAGGAGTCTTCACATCAGACTGAATCCAACAGTCTGTGCTATGTCAGGGTCAGATGTCTAGTGATGTCTGAGATGCTTTAGTAAAACCTGATCTCCTCACAGGGCTGGGAGACATGACACAGGTCCTACTGGAGAACCTGTGAGCTCAGTGGTTATGCTCCAGCATCTTAAGTGGGACCAGACATCTTCATACAGACAGCTTGAGTCCAGCCCCCAGCTTTTCTTCTCTGCTTCCTCCTCTAGGACAAGCCATGCAGATCTGTGCCATGAAATGCACTTATGTGCAGAGCTCATGGTGCCAGGCAGAACTAGCTGCAGGCATGCAGCCAGGGGGACCAGCCATGGGGACAGGACGACATGGTCCTATGTACCACAGCTGGCTCCGATGCTGTTGCCTCTCACAGCCCAGCCTGGCTCTACAGAAGGAGACAGCAGGCTGGCTGGGAAAGAGATGCTTTTGCATCTTGAAAAGAGATGTCTTTTGCAAATGCTACTGTAGGAAAGAGCTCCCACCATGCTTACAAGGAGTCTGAGAGTGGTGTGACCTCCTGTGCTGGGTGAGAGGGATTTTTTTGGCAGCATGAAGTGCTGAACCTTTGTTGGACTCCACCTCTGCATGTTTGCTTTTGGAGAGTCCTCTGCTGTTTCTGGAGTGATGAAGATTTGCCTGCCTGCAGAGGTGGTTTGGAAGCAGCTGTTGGAGTGGAGAAATCCCACTCTGTTCTCGTTCTCCCCAGGATAACCTTGGATGTTCGTGTCTTCAAAGCACAGAGCCATGCTCCTGCAGCCTCCAAGCACCACCTTCGCTCCCAGCACTGGGAACCGCAGGGAATATTTTCTTCCACCCTAGAAAGCTCCTCAGATATGTGCCAAACTAGAATCTACACTATCCCAGCTGCTCTGTGCTCCTCTACACAGTGTGGGCTTGGAAAGCCAGTGCATCAACTCATCTAAGTACCTAAAAAGGCTCCCCAGCAGCTTGAAATGTTATGAGTCTGACACTGCCTGGGGTCCCTGCCTTGAGAGAAAGGAGGAAGCTGGGGAAAGGAGCATCTCATTTGGAGCCATGAGCAGCTGAATACACACCAGGACATCCTAAAGGCAAGGAGCAGCCAAGTCTACCCTGCAGGGCCTGGAGAGCTGCCGTTCAGCTTTGAAGAAGAAAACATCCTACCGGCTGCAGCCATCCAGCAGAGGACCTGTGGGACCCCATCTTCATGGAGTGTTTGAGAGCCTACAGCCTCCCTAGCTCCCACTTCAAGCACAGATGTCTAAAACTGTGGTCCTAAACCTCTCCTGCACCAGCTACACTGGAGCCTGAAGTCCCCAGTGCATCTAGGCTTTTTTTTGCCAATCTTTTTCACTGGTGGCCTGAAGGTACCTGCTCGAGCCTAGAAGTACCTGCGTTTTCAGATCTGGTCTGCTCACAAGACCCATCTCAGCCTTGAGCCTTGCTGAGCTCAGTGGCAGTTCAGCCCAGGAGGCTGAACTCAGCACTGCACAACCAGCCCTACATAAGAGCAACCAAAGGATGAAGATCTGCTTATTCAGATTTTTTAATCTAATATCTTGGAAACTCACTCAAATAGGGCAAGAACTCTTCTTCTCACTGCAAATCTCCCAGTTAAAGTCCATCCTGCACACAGGGGGGTTCAAATCCACATCACTTGACTCTCAGCTACCAAGTTAAAATATCCAGGGATGAGGGCCTCATATTCACCTCTGTAAAAGATCTTCCAGTTTCCACTAGGACCTCCTGTACAGACAGGGCACATTATTGTGCAGCTACATAGCCAGGGTCATGGAAGAGATGCCATGGCAGTCCCCACTCTAATGAACATTCAGATATTTCGAAAAAATCAGACCCTGAATATATGCCTCCAGAGTTAACAGAGCAAGGACTGCAACGCAGGTCTCCAGAAAGAGCTTCCTATCTATGAGGCATGACAGAGAATAGAACCCAAATCTCTGCCATCCTTGGGTGTTATCACCATCCACCCCTCAAGGACTGCCTAGGCTTTTCATTCGAATTGAGAGCTCTGAATACATGGCTTTTAAGTCCCTTCAGCCAGTTGTATTCTGTGTAGTGGCTAGTAGACCTCATTCCCCAGACATCTCTGAGAGCCCTAGCCAGGATATGCCACAATTCCCTTTCAATCCAACACCTTCATGATCATAAGATCTCCCTGAACAACGCTTCACACCCTCCAAAAGCTGTGAAAGACTGTAAAAAACCCTGCTAGGTAAATGAAGAGTTAATATTCCTGCTACCTGGGAGGTTATCACTAAAATGGGACTCCTGCCCAGGAATGATGGCTTATGGGCACAGCTCCACTATGATGGTTTCTTCAGAACTAGTTGGTCTGCCTTCTTCTGTTCAGGACGTTCATTTGTAGTAAAAATCTATAAATAGTCTGATAGGTTGGGAGAAGAAATGAAAAAGGGCCTCTGCTGGGTCATTTAATGTATAGACAAATACACGTTCACTTCATCTGCCATGTAAACCTCAACTGTTCAAGTTTATCATTCACTGCCAAAAATGCTATTACAGCAGCTTGAGATTTTAAAGACAGTTTTATTCCTGTTTCTGACTGACCTTTGGATAGATTTTTCAACTCGGAAAAAGAAAAAAAACTTTATGTGCTCTGAAATGGAGCTTAGAAGGTTTAACACATTTCTAAGTATAGACATGGTGATTTACGAGGACCTCTTTTTCTGGTTTTTATAAGACTCTGTCTTTCTTCAGCCATGAACAATATATTGGTTCTGACAAGGACACCGGGAATCTTTGAGACTTTGGCATTATTTATGACGGAGATTGTGTGATCCAATGGCCAAGAAACTGGACTTATGACTTGGTTCTGCCATGGACGTGCTGAACAACCTAGGAGCTTTCCCTTCCTGTGTCTCTTCTTCTCTGTAGTGATGGTACACTGGGGTCAAAAACTATTTTCTTACTACTGGTTTTCAAATAAATCAGTACAGCCCAGTCATACTGGTGGTACTAGATGATGTTTCCTCGTCAATAATCCTTGTCAATAAACCCTGCTCCCTGCAAGGTTCTATTACTACAGTTTCCAAGGGTCGACCAACCCAATTACATCGATATCACCAGGTGGTTGGGGCTGTTTATGAGTGCTGGTGCCTGGATTCATACAGCCTAATCTCAATGCTTGCTCCTAAGAGCTTACAATGAATGGTTTGCATCAAGGTATCACACAGATGGTCTAATAACGGATGACAGACCAGTTGTGTTAAGAGCTGGACAAATGCATCATAGAAAGGTGATTCATGACCCAGAGAGAGCACAGGTTTAATTGCTGTTGTGCAACAGCACTGGGGCAAGCTCCATATTCACCCTTACGTGAGACTCTAACATCTGAGTGCTCAAGTGTTTGCATCATGCTACCCAAGTGAATGAGCACTCACGAACCTAATAGAAAACTATCAGCATTTAGGGCATGAAAGCCTTACGTTGGAATTCCTGGAAGTTGTTTGGCCACGCAAAGAAATCTGGCTTCACTCCCAGCCAGAAAGAAGCCCTAAACATCGGTGTGATTAATCTGCTGTGAATAATTCAGCGTTAATGATCACACTAGCAGGTTCCACTTTCTGCCGGTGTTCTCCAAATCTCTCACAAGCACCAACCCCGTGCATGCCCCAAAAATGTGTCCATGCACACGTCTGCTACACAGTGGGTGCACAGAGCTGGGGGATAGATGTGCACACCATGCAGCAAAAATCCCAGGATGAAATCTAAGCCTTAACCTGACACAGCAGGATCTCCACAGGAGACAAGTACTCTCCAAACTTACAAGGGTCTAGGGAGAGGTGAGTTATTCAGGTGCTTGAATCTGAATACTAGACACTGTAATCTCTGTAAACCTGTAAAAGGCTGATCTGTGTGTATATACGGGCATGCTCAGGTGCACGCTCATCTACAACTGCATGGCCCATGGAGCCCATGTCTTTAAGGCCATTATTTGTGATGGTAAAAGCAACCCAAATTAGCATCTCCTATTCCCTTGGAGACAGACACTGCCCCTGGCCTGAGCACAGAGGCAGCACAACTGGGCAGCTGTGTCCATGTGGCATTGTGTAGGGGCACTAAACCTCCCTCGGTCCCTCAACATTCCCTTTCCCCTTGAACTAGCACCCAGGTGCAAACAACCTCCAAATGTGAGGGAAGGCAGGGCTTGTGCTCCCAGTTGGGGTGCTGGTGCAGGTGGGAAAGCAGCTCTCTGTGCAGATGTGAGGGTCAGGCCTCCAACATACCCATGTCCAGCTGATGATTTACACCCAGGGTCAATGTGGACTCCATAAGCACCCTTTCTTTCAGCATTAGCCCCTAAAATCTCCCACCACTGGCTGTCCATGTCACAAAACCTCATCTACAGCTCATCCTCACCCCTCTCCCTTTCCGACCCCTCCCCTCCACCCTGAAGACATCCTTTTACCAAAACGAGCCGTGGAGGTCAGAAAAGACACTGACGTCAATGTAAAAGTAAACCAAAGAGGTCTGGTTCCTGTATCATCACTGCACCGGGCTGAGCGCTGGGGAGCGAGTGCACAGCCACTCGGTCGAGGAATCTGGGAACGGCCTCAGGGATCAGCAGCTGAACTTTCTCATTCAGGCTGTGTAAGTACTGGCTGCGGCATGCTTCGGGCTGGGAGAGGCGGGCAGGCAGCGAGGGGGGAGAGGAAGGGAGCTTCACCAGCTGCAGCTCGGGAAGGCAGCGTGCTCTGCTCCTGGCTGGGTTGAGAGTTTGGAGGCATGCAGATGGGGATTGGAGTCCTCGCAAGCTGGGTCAAGAGCGAAGCACGTGGATTTGGATGCAGTTTGGCTCCACACAGGTGGGAACAGCACTGGAGAGGAGGGTCTCCTACACCAGGCCCTGCAAGGGTAGAGGAGGGTCAGGGAGTTTAGGGCTGGTGCAAAGGAAGAGAATGTCTCATCGAGGGAAATGTGGGTGTTTCTAGATACTGAACTGGTCCATTTGGATGCCAAAGTATATTTGTGCTGGTCCATTATCTCAGTCAGCAATGTGCGTGTGGGGACACACAGGTCTCTACGTATCAAGCAGGCTGCAGGCAGCGCTGTCTGAGGAATTCTGTATGAAAAATTGAGTGTTTCTGGTATACCTCCATATACCGACTACCTCTGTCAAGTCCAGGTACATATACACATACGCATCCTGCAAGTGTTCCTGTATAGAGATGCAGGGCTAGACACAAGGCTTTTAGACTCAGGCCATGAAAAAGTGGTCTGAGAGGGTTCAAAATGAACTTTATAATATAGGGTTAGGAAGCAGAAAACTTTCCCCAGGGAAACAGTATGGAAATGTCCTTACTTTGGATGCTGTGTGGGCGGGGGAAGTGACCGGGCCAGAGCTGGGGTGGGTGAGAGGGATGAATGGCCCCGCTAGCTCCATTGGCAAGTTGCTGCCAGCTGAGACATGTCCGGCCACAGTATATCATATAGAGAGCATCTCCTGTCATTTACACAAACTACACTCAGTGGCAGAGCGTGATGAACTGGCAATGCGGCTCTTCAGACTCATTTCAGCTGTGTTTTGGTAACATGAGGTGCCTTTTCTTCTAACATTTCTCATATGCCAGGGCCAATTTCTCTTCTTCAGCAAAAAGCCAGCCCTTTTCCTGAAATGGCAGCTCCTTCAGCAAAGCTAAAACTCCCCCATTCAGAAATAAAAGAGAGCGAGCATACAAGTTTAATCCCTACTACGTGCGTGTGAGTCCTAGTTGAAAACCACTGGGGCAAATGCCTCTTTTGCCCATGATTAGATGCAATGCTGCATCTCAGCTCACTCTGTGAATCCCTCCCTCAGCAGAGGAAAGCTGGACAGCCATGGAAAAAAGGAGGCAGAAATGCTTACCACCTCCATGTTATAGCATCTACTGGCACAAGGGAGGGCAGAATCCTGCTGTTGATGGAATCCTCTTTACTAAGAAACTTTTCTATCATCTCCTTTGTGCACAGAAATCTCTGCCAACCCACAGCTGGAAAACAAATTTCCTTCTGCTCCCTCCTTTCTTACAAGGACACATGGCAACTTAGCAGTGCAATCAAGCAGCTACTTTATTAATCAATCGATTTTAGCACATTTTGCTTAACTCTGCTTGAGCCTCCTTCCCCATCTCCCCAGTGCGTTGAGATAAAATGCAGACAGGGAGCTATTTCTTCCATCCCTGCAGAGCGCAAAGGCTCCAAAATCACCCTAAATGTCTTCTTTGCCCCGTTTTGAAGCAGGAGGCAAAGGCCAAGGAAGGAATTGTACATGAAACATCTTTCACAGCACGTTCTCCTGAAGCAAGCAGAACGGGGGAGGCTGCTGAACACAGCAATAAATCCCACTACACGCACGTACAAGACCGCCACAGCTCTGCTCCCCCTTACGTGCGTAGTGCCCTGGGGATGATGTGGTTCCCACAGGGATGTGGGCTGTCCTGCCCTTATGTCCCCTTTCAGGGGGGACGACCAAGACCTGCACTCCACCATGTCAGAAGGGCGGTGGGATTTTGGCTTGTCTGCATTTTAACAGGCTGGAGACATGTAAACAGGGATGTTTAGCAGGCAGGTGCTCAGCACATTCAGGGAAACCTCACCCTTTAAGGAGATGTGAATCCTGGCATCTAAAAACAGAGACATCCAAATTCCTGAGCCCTTTTTAAAGTGGGAGCCAAAAATCCCCCATGGGAGTAACGCTCTAACAAACACACAAAGTGCGCATTGTTTGGACTTTCCTTTGCACCATAGACTGTTATAGCAGGTTTCTATAAATGCCCAGTTGCTAGGTTTAGGGGGAGGTGAGACAATTTATTACCTAAATGTGCATGTTAGCAAACCTCCTGTGACATCTAAGGTAAAGTCTACAGCCCCTTCTGAGGATTTGCTGCTTCTTAGCAAGCAGCTTTCTGTAAATATTGTCCCTGCCATCCCTTCTTGCTCTCTCTTTTACCTCTCCTCCAGTTTTCATATTTGTATTTTAATTTGTAGCTTTTAGCTGTAGGTTTTGCTCCTGCTCAGAACGACTGATTAAGGATAGCTAAGCAAATCCTATTGACGGCTTAGCAGAGAGACACTTGCCATCCAGTAAGTCCTAGAGAGTCACGGCAGGGTCCAGCTAAGCATGACAAAGTCCAGAGACAGAAGTAGTTGTGCTGAGGTGAAGGGTGAATCAGGGGAATAGAAAAGTGTAGCCCAGGGCCAGAGCAAAGTGGATCAGTAAAGCTGTATGGGTCAGATGGGACTAGGCTGAGCTGGCTGTGACACCCAAAGAAATGATGTCACCCATCAGGATGACACTAACCACGGATGCTGCTGTTCAGTCTCAGCATGATATTTGCTGGGATCAATACGCCATTAGTGTATAGACACAGGGGAACTGAATTCTTTATTACCTCTTATGCATAATCCATAAAAGATATGCATCTCATCTATCACAGCTTCAAAAGCACCACTAGAGCCATTATCACACAACAGAAAGGATGACTTCCACATTGGTGCAAAAAGATTTACTGTCAAATGTCCCCTCCTCTTCATGGCTCCAGCCACCTTCTCTGCCAATACCTGCCAAAAAGATGGGGCTCTGGGAAATGCCCCTGAGGCTAACAAACATGGTGTATGGCTCCTGGTGTTGTGGTCCAGCAGACAGCTCCCCATCCTTGCATGCACTGAGGTTAGCAGCCTTCCCTATGGGACACCTGGAGAGATGGATTTGGGTCTCTTTGGGGAGCTGCCCCATAGTGAAGCTATCACAAGTAGGCTTTGGCCTCATGGCTGAGGTTGGGAATGCTGTGGAGGTTTGCCGAAATTCTGTTTTATCCAGAGCCACAAACAGTTGCAAAGACCTACATTAGAGTAGCTCATTCGCCGCAGAGGAAACAGCACTGAGCTCTGAGCACGCAGACTCACACAAAGACCATGGCAGGCATTCGTAACCCACCAGGGTCCTCTCAGAGTGATGAATCCAGAAGGACATAGTAAAGCGGGTACCTAGAAGGATGTAGAAGACTGGGTACCTGGGCACTGCAGGAGAGGACACTGAGGCAGGCTCAGCAGGGCGACCAGCTTCTTGTAAGACATGAAAAAGGCGTTTCTAGCATTCAGGTGCAGAGGCCAGGAGCTTGCTGGTGGACAGCTTACATGGCAGAGTGGTGGGCACAGGCCTACCACACAGAACCAGTACTCTGCAACCAGACCCTCTGCTCCGTGGGGTGTAGGAGCACTGTCTTGCTGGTCTGCCCGGTCGATGGGCAGTGCAAACTGAACATGCGGAGCACGCCTTCCCCTATAACTGGCACGGCCTGACTTGTCATTACCCATCTCAGCAGGGAGGACAACGCGTTAGAGGGCTTATTAGCAGGACATTTTGCCAGGTGCAATTTCATCCTCACCCTGAGGGTCCTCTTCTGGAAGGATGGGGAGAGAAAGCTGGGTTGTTGCGCTGGATTTCACCTTCTTAGCACTCACAGAGTCGCAGTCCCCCAGCAGCCAGGCTGGCTCCTTTTGCCTTGGTTGAACATGCCAAGCAATACATCTCTGAGAAACATCCAGGCTGCCAAGCTGTGTTACACTGTCTCCAGCTACCAATTATGCGGATAAATTGATTGTCATTAGAGTGATGAAGTAGCTCAGCAAATAAACTTTCAGGAACAAGGCAGCCCATTTTTCACACACCAGCCTCAAGGCTTCCTGCCGCTTTGATCAAATGCACAGAAAATTGTCTCCAGGCTGCAGTGGTGTTAGAGAGACAAACTTGTGAGGGCTGAAGCAAGCCAGTGAGGGACAGAGATTTATAATACACCAATAACCCCACATTTGTGCACTGTTGCGCAAGGCAGGTTGAGCAGATACTTTCTGAATGGGTCCAGGCCTGAGTTGTGGAGCAGGGTTGCACAGGGCAGGACTGCACAAGGCACAGCCCAGGGAAACATGCCGCCCCCAAGCCAGGCGGCTTGTTTCCCTGGGCTTGTTTCCCCCCTTCTCCCACCACCCACAAAGGCTTTTGGCAATGTTGGGAGTAGTGCATAGGCATTTCCCACCCCTGTCTCAGCCATGCAGATTCAGGTCAGCAGCACAAAGAGAGGCGGTTGTCACGTCCCACTGTTGCGTGAAACCGCCATAAAGTTCACTCCGACCGGCAGCCGCCTCGGAGGATACCCAGGACTGAAATAGCAAGGGGCAGACGTCAGGAATCAGAGTCACTGGCAGGAGAGGGAAAGGAAGGGGAGTCGTGCTGCCTCTGGCCCCTGCCTAGATTAGGTCTGTCTCATACCAGGGCTGTTCATCTCCCACTCACGACAGTATTAAGTTCACCCAGAGAATCAGAGCTACTAAGACACTAGCAGTAATAAATCCCAATGGTATGATTCCTCATGAGCAGCTTACCTAGGAAAGTGCATGATTATTTTAAATGCGCTGATTTATTAAAACACTCAGGATGGCTCAAGCCACTAGTTCTTGCCCAAGGGAGTTCAGCAGTGGAGCTCAGCATCTTGACTCACAGTATTGGGACTGATATATGACTAGCTGTGATCAGATGGCATATCTAAAAATACAGAGCCTGCGGTTTATTTTTCTTGGAAAATGGAAAGACACCCAAAGAAGCAGAGCCCAGTTTAGCAACCCCAGCAGGCTGGATTTTTGCTTTAAAGAAGCCAGCAGAATTTGCCCAAAAAGAGGTGCCACTTAGGTTGTGTTGCAGCCATGGGATTATCCTGCGGCTCTAGTATCATGGGGGGATCCTCTGGCTGCCCCAGCTGCTGCTGTGGCTCTAACTCTGTGTTACAGAGGGCAGGGATGCTGATGACATATCCTTGCCCCAGGGGACACGAGCAATGGGATTCCTCTGACCCAAAGGAGGTCTCTACACTGGGACCACCAGGAACTGGGCTGGTCATTTAGTATACACCTGTACTAATGAACTAAGCCCTGCAAGATGAACCCGCCTTGCACCATTCCCAGGGAAGCTGCCACAGACATCTCTAGACCTGTTATCAGGTCTGCCTTCAGTCATCTCTCTAGACTAAACAAGCCCAGTTCTGCTGGTCTTTCCAGTGGGTCATGTTTGCTGGACCTCAGCTCATTCCCACTGCTTTGGTTTGGACCTTTTCCAAGGCAGAAACACATGCCCCTTTTATTAGCCCATTTAACACTATTTATTACATCTAATAGTGCTTTTGTAGAAAAAAATCCCTCCAACGAAGCAAAGGGCATGTCAAATAGCACCTTGCAGCACCTCCTAACATAACAAAGACTGAAGCTGTTGGTAACAAGATGAAGTTATGGTGAGGAATGATTCAGCAGTGGCAGGTTGAGCTTTTGCTCCTGATAAAAAATTTGCTTTGAGGCCATAAACAGAAACTGGAGGAGGGCCTTGGTCTTCCTTCCATCATGCTATCCATTGCCTACACCTCAATGAGTTCAAAGCCTCCTTGATAACCAGCAGTGACAATCTGTTCCTGTCCATAACCTCATCCCAGGCAGAGAAAATATCCCCCAGGATTTCTGAACCGTCATGTTTCCACCTGACTCAGGTCCACAGCAGGTTCCCTCTGCCCCATGTGAGAGACAAAAGGGTCCACAATCCTGTAGCAAAACCCACCACCACCACAAACAGTGCCTGCTGGATTCTGCTGCCCATCCATTTGTCTTCAAGAGAAAATTGATTGTTCTAGCACTGTGATTTCCAGTAAGAACCCCCTTTAAATCACACGTATTATTTCCTCCTTCCCTTCCTGAAAACTTCCCAGGGCATATCTGCACCTTGTGCTTAGAAGGGTCATTTCAATGATTGGGAAACTGAGGCACTTCCCCAGAAAGTGGCTTTTTGTCCCCAATGAGGCCCCTTGCACAGAGCTCGCTGCGGGAGCAGGGACCGCCTGCAGGGACAGGAGCTGTAATTCCAAACAGCTGAAAACACAAAGGAAAACACCCCCTCCAAAATAACAGGCAAAAAAAAATAAATCAGCAAATGTACCAGCCTCTTCCAGAGGCAGCAATTTTAGGAATCACTTGTAACCAGGCAGCAGCAGAGGTTTTTTTGTTGGTGGTGGTTTGTTTTTTTTTTCCAAATGGGGCCCTTTCTCTTCTTCCTGTTCCTATAGGGGTTTTCATCACTGTGGCATTTCCTACTACAATCCATCAGATTTAATGCTGCCCTGTTCCAGATCAGAGCATCACTGAACTCTGTGCATGTCTAACAAAAGACAGCCCTGCCCTGAGCCGTTCGCAATCTCTACAAACCGGGCGAACAAAGGGGACGGCAGAGGAGGATCAGCACGTTTGCAGAGAGAGAGCAGGGAGGGAATGCCTTTCTCTAAAGCCATTTGAGGAGCGTGGGTCCAATGACCATATTTTCTGAGTTGCAGGCATCCTTTTTCCCAGGCTAGGCTGCTTGTACAGCAAAGGACACTGGCCATTGAACAGACGGCCCTGGAAGCACCCCGCTGCCCCTTACCAGGTCTGTGCTCACTGCTAAATCAGAGCAGGTGGAGGTACCAGACTGCTCCCCTAAGGTCCCCACCACTTCCTTGCCATGTGTTTGTGAATGCCCCTTCTGTCCTCTGCAGCCTCGCAGGGCACAGCGCACCTCGCATTAAAGGTTTTCCAGCTCAGCCCTGCCATGCTGTGCTTCCCACCTCCCCAAACGCAAGGGTAGAGTGCTGAGAGCTGCCTGGGGGCTCTCTTGACCACCCTCGAGCCACATCCCAGTGCAGCCACGCCAAGCGTCCTACCAATTCCTGCTTTGCAGCCCTCGAGCCAGAGCTGGGCAAGAGCCGCTCCACCCGGCTCTGACCTCCCGGGGCATGGGTGCCCAAATGATACCAAAGCCTTGGCTGCCTGCGTAGCTTTCCCCTCCAAGCACCAGTGCCCCTGCATGCCCAGTGACAAACAAATCTGGCAGGAAATACTTCGCTGGGAATGGGGAGAGCTCCACGGTGAGGTTGTGACACTGGACATTGTGTCCTTGGCAATTAGCTCCTGAAATTTTGAAAAAATATCAAGAAAAGAACAAGAGGCGGTTGCTGGCCAGAGCTGGGTTGGGGGGCCAGAAAGGTCAGAGCGGGACCCTGCAAGGGATCCCGACGTGGGTTGGATCACAAGGGGCAGCCAAGGCACAACATGCTTTGTTGGGTGGCCAAAGGGTCTCTGTGGCTTATTTTGTTGGTGCCTTGACTGAGGAACCTTGTCAGAAACCTCATGAGAGCTGTGATGAACTGGGCGCACTGGGACGGAGAGAGGGATCCTGACTCACCCCCACAGGGTACATTTATACCAGGACAGGGCACATCCAACTTCACACCCCTTGTCATGCAAGAACTGGAGAAAGGCAGGACCGATGTACTCCAAACCAGTCACCTGGGAGAGACCTTAGGGTCACCCAAAGGAGCAGCTTGCTCTTTGTGCCCTGCAGACATCTTCATTTTTCTTTCAGCTCAGCAGGTCCATCAGCAAAAATGCCATGGCCTGAAGAGAGAAATGGAGGGGGAGGCAATGGTCAGAAAAGTCAATTCACAAATATGCAGCAGGCAGGCAGGAAACTGGCTCTTCCTCACTTTCTCCCCCGTGTCTGACTCACCCAACAGGAACCATGACCATCATTTGGGAACCACTTGTCTTTCCCTGTTCCTCATCAAACAGACAAATCACGGCTGGATCCCATCAGCAGAGGCCCCCATATGATGACTGTCTGATCTCCCTCCTTGTATAAACACGCAGATGGGGAGCCTGTTCAGAGGCAGGGCCACACGCTAGTGGTGGCCTCTGCCCTTTGCAGTCCTCTGAGGACAGTGAGCGACAGCCCAGGGAGCACTGGGAAACGCCTGTGATCTCGAGCAGTTGGCAGGGGACACCGACTGCTCTCTGCTGAGCTTCTTATGTCAGGTAGGTGCAGCTGCCTCTGGGCCCTGCTGAGATGCCATTACAGCGGCAGCTGGACCATATTTTATGGTTTGCCACAGCCTCTGTTGCCCATGCTGAAAGTCAGGCAATCAGCCCTGGGAGTGTTGAACATGACCAGGGGCAGTGGTCCAAGCCCTCCTTCTCCAGGCAGAAGCAGCTCATGTTTGTTTGCCTCTTTGGTGTTTCTTCCCTGGCATTGCAGGAGAGGGACGCAGATTCTGCCTAGGGCTCAGTGCAGATGGCTCTGATCTTTCTCTACAGCCCCTCCAGCTACCTCCTTAGGCATAGCCATCATGAATGTTTCAGGGTTCAGATCCCAAAGGAGTCTCTGATCTCCCAGATGTCCCAGCATGGCAGGCCTGGATCACTATGAGAACAGCAGAGAATGACCTCTCAATAGCCCAGCAGCTGAAGCCCCTTCCTGCACTGGTGGTGGAGCAGGACTGAGTGAGGGACAACGAGCAACCCCCAGCCCTGATCCCCTGTGAACTCCCTTTTCTCTGCAGACTCTGTTGTGGCCACCCAAGCCTGCCTCTCTGCCACAGGGTTGCTGCACCCACCTGAATTCCAGCATCCCTGCAGGGGCCAATTCTGACTCAGCTTGAGTAAATGGAGTTCTGCAGGGTCAAATCCAGCCCTTGAGCTCCTTTCCATGCCTGTCCACAAGGCCTCCCACCCTTGTGCCTCACTGGCAAGGAGATTGCCACCCACAGCACGAGCAGGACCCAAGCTGGATGTAGGACAAGGAGTCAGGGGTTTTCCCTGGCCCTTCTCAGCTCCACAAAATCAGAATAGCTACAAGTGGTTCCCACCAAATATCAGCTTCTCCCTGCCCTCCTCACTGTTGGCAGGGGGCTGTAAAAGTTAGGGCAGGTGATTTCATCCATCAGGCAGCACCTGTCACATCCCTGCTCTGCTCCATTATGGTCTGCGGCAGGGCTGGGACAGAAGCCGGTGTTTTGTTCCTCATCCTTTGACAACGTTCCCACACTGCTGTCCAAGGCTTTCCTTCCAGGGGAAGGCAACGTACGTCCTGCTCATTAACGATAAGGAAGTGTGATGGGATTGAAGCACAAACCCCTTTGCAGGGAGAGAAACTCCTACACATTTGGGGAGTCTCCGTGTCCGCAGATTTCCCCCTAAACCAAATGCCATGTGGTGCTTTCCTGGCAGTTATCCTTTGTAAAAGGTGACTCCTGGAGGGTGGCAGCAACTTCTCCACCCTTGGTCCATCTGTGAGAACCTACCCAGTTCTCTGGGTCAATTCTGAATCTAATTCACAGCATCTCACAATAGCCCTGGAGACTGTAGAGAATCAAGTATTTAGGGCTTATGGGCAGTGTATATCATAGGGACATACATGAATGTTTTCCAGTGCTTATTAAGGCCTGGGGATCTTCTGGGGCAGATTTACTAGAAAGAAAGAGTAGTTGGGCAGGGTAAAACAGATGTAGACTCTCCTCTATGCCATTAACTTTATCTGCCATGGCAAAGGGTTTACTCATCTGGCAGGGAGCAGAGCCCATCTACTGTTGCCTCTCCATCAAGCCTGCAGCTACATCAGCTGGGCAACCTCCCCTGCAACCAGTCTTCGGAAGACAGGCTCGTGTTTGTGTGTGGTTGTTGTGACTGTGGGCATTACTTGCTCCCATTTCCCCTTTTGGTTCTCCTGCTTCCGGGTGCAGGAGCAAGACAGCAGGAAAAATGTCTCAGAAACACGTTTGTTGGAGGAAAAACGGGAGAATGTTCAATGGAGATGGCCTACGGGCATGTGAGTTCACTTTCTCTGAATTAGCTGATAAAAAAGGTTTCCCAGAGAGCTCAGTGAAGATCCCACCCTTCGGTGTCCTCCATGCAGTCATGACCAGAGTTGAGGTGAAGGCTCCTCAACTTTCTGACCTCTGATTCCATCGGGTTTGGGTCCAAGATCTTCTTGGGTAGAAGCTCTCCTCTGCCACTGAAGAAGAGAATTCATTTCTGAGAATCTCTTCTGTATTACAGAGCCTAAATTCAACTTCCTAAAAAATAAGCAGGCATGTTCAGACACCAGATTCTGGTTTGGGTCCTTTACGGAGTTGGTCAACAGAGACATCTTGAAAGCTGATCCAGCCGGGTGCCTTAAGCCCATCTCAGCAGTGCAATAGTTTGTTACGCTGTGCCCAATCTCAATCTCTTCTCCTGCAGCAGGGGACGAAAGGACACTCAACACCCCTTTTTAGGGCCACAGAAATGATCAGAGGGCTGGAACACCTCTCCTGTGAGGAAAGGCTGAGAGAGTTGGGGTTGTTCAGCCTGGAGAAGAGAAGGCTCCAGGGAGACCTTATTGTGGCCTTTCAGTACTTAAAGAGGGCTTATAAGAAAGATGGGGACAGACTTTTTAGCAGGGCCTGTAGAGATAGGACAAGGGGGAATGGTTTTAAACTAAAAGAGGGTAGATTCAGACTAGATATAAGGAAGACATTTTTTACGCTGAGGGTGGTGAAACACTGGACCAGGTTGCTCAAAGAGGTGGTGGATGCCCCATCCCTGGAAACATTCAAAGGTCAGGTTGGACGGGGCTCTGAGCAACCTGATCTGATTGAAGATGTCCCTGCCCACGGCAGGGGGGTTGGAATAGATGACCTTTAGACGTCCCTTCCAACCCAAACCATTCTATGATTCTGTGATTTTTGAATAGGACTGGAGAAGTATACCCTTCTCCTGACAAAAACTGAGAAGACATCTCCCCAGGGTGGTGTGATATCAGACTTCTGACAACCTCCTTCAGAGCTGTCTGGCCTCCTGCTTTGCTGCTCTGTGCCACAGAAGACTTTTAAACGGAGCCCTGTCCCACCCCTATTTTACATAGCGCAGGTAAGGGATTGCTAGGAATTATTATGGGCCAGTAGCACCCTTCCCTGCCCTAACTATTATTCCTTCTCCTATTTGCTAATTTCAGCTGAGTCAATACCTTCTTCCGCCTACAATCTCAAGACATTCACTGCAATATTTAATACTGTTGCATATTCAGCTAACAAGCTTGAAAATTTTCCACTTACTAAAGCTTCACTTTTTTTTCTTCCTTTCCCCCTCCCTCTGGGAGGGTGATAAATGGCTGAAAATCAAGAGATGATAGAAGCTCTGCATTCTTCAGCCACGGTTGCAACTCCTCCTGAAGTCGAGTGTGGGAACCGTGTCTGGGACAAAGTGTGGCCCTCAGCCCGGATGTGCCTTCTCCACCTTAACAGCAGCATCTGCTTCCCAATATGGCATGCTCTGCACTATCTCAGGCACAACTTGAAACTTTGCAGCTGTTGCCACTCCAAGTCTAGCTCTAAATCCAGCAAGGAGGGAGAGGCTGGGATAGTGGGGGAGTGCAGGGCACTCGTTATCCTGTGCACAGGGATGGGAACAAAGCTCACATGCATCATGCAGAAGCGCAAAACCAAGCCAGTCCTCGCATAGGAAGGGCTGGGCAGTCTCAGAGCAGGTGAACAGAGCATAGGTACCAATATCTCATCCTGGAGAAAAGCCTCCTCTTTCTTTCAGTCTTTCCTTTGTAACTCCAGAGAGCTATTCCCTAAGTACAAAAGTTTTGTTGACAGACTGGGGGAAACTTAAGCATTTGCCACCATAGGCAATAAGAATGATAGAGTCCAAGTTCATCTGCCCTGCCCAGCATTGGACTATAGGTTGGTTTCTTCTCTTTTGTTCTTCCCCCTGTTCAGCTCCCAAGATGGAAGGAAGTGAAGGCAAGATTATTACCCAGACAGGACTCATGGAGGCTTTCCAATCACACTTGCTTTCCAAGTCATAAGGAAGTGAAAAGCAGATGAGAGGCCAGGCACGTGCCTGAGCTGGAGGTCAGTTGTGAAAGGCTGGATGCCTGGATCAGGGGGCACATAAAGTCAAGGAGGACGTTCCTGAAATTGGGGAAAGAATCTGCCCCTCAGTGTGAGGAAACTCAAAATAGAAAATCAATAAAATTACTAGACAAAAAAGATCAGCTCGGTCTTCCTGGGAAAGATCCAAGGGTGAAGAACTAATTCCAGAAAATGAGGTCAACCTTCTCTAATAACCATAGCTACTGTTTGTGCTCCAGTGAGACATGCATGTGTGGAGTTTACCTCTCCTCTATTTATGGATTTGGCCTCTTGACCTGGAATTCAATGCCTCTCAGTTGATCCTGTCGTGTTGTGATGGGCCATATCCTGCGTGTTTATTGCATTGGCACCAGAGTTGTCTTTATCTAAAGGGTGAGGGAAAAGAGCAGTCCAGGGCTGACACTAAAATCCAGCATCCATCCTCCCTGTCCTTCTAAACAATTAAATTTGATGCAACTTCTCACTTTATTTTTTTCTGCCTTTTTTCCCAGAAGGGACCTCTAAAGCTACTGTAAACCCTCCTGGAGAGAACATCTGTGCAAGCCCCACAAAAGATGGCTTTTTTGGTACCCAATTTAGAGCAGGAAGTATCCCATCATGAGGTGGGACTTTGGGGGATTTGGGAGATTTGAGTCCTTACAGCATTGGTCAGCAAAGACATCTTGAAAGCTGATCTAGCCATGTCCTTTGAACCCCTCTCAACAATTGGATAGTTCATTATGCTTTGCCCAATCTCAATCTCTTCTCATGCAACCAAAGGTGAAGGGATACTTAAATCCCCACTCTGAGAAGGACCTGATACCCACAATGGCTCTACTACCAGTAGGGAAGGGCTGTGTGAGGATGGAGGAACATGTTGGGGGGCTCCTCGGTGGAACCTCAGACTCTCTATTTCCACCCTCGATTCATCTACGCTCAGTCACTTCAGCCCAGTCCTTGGACAGACCTTATTAACCCCTGTCCCAAAGGACTGCAGCCAGAGTGTCATCAAAGTGTGCAGGGTCACCCTTTGTCTTCCTGTGCCAGGTTTCTTCTGGGGGTCTGAACAGCTGGGTTGGTTCAAAGCATGTCACAGACTTTGTGGCATTTGGTCCAGCACCTTCCTGCAACTGCCAGGCATGCTTCTGTCTAATCCCAGTTCATATCAGGAAGATGAAAAAAGAGGTATTTTCCTCGTGTCACACAGTGGTGGCTCGGTGGCATTGTGGTGGCCTTGAGCTTGCGAGTTCTCAGCAAGGAGATTTTGTTCCCACAGAAACACAGGAAAATTGACCCGGGGAGAGGACAAGAGCGGGGCAGCAACATCAGTTTTAGTTTACTAGAGATGTTCAGGCATTAGCACCGTGAGGAAAGCTGGAGTCCTCTTTAGCATTTCCAGCACTTTATAAATTTCAGAGAGATTTAGGGCAAGGAGCCAGATGTTTGGGGAGAAATTCTGAACGCTAAAGACAAGTGGAATTTTTTTTTTTTTTGGTAGTGTGTATTTTTTCCCATTAGTTGCAAGGCTATATTTAGAAGAGAGGGGGAGAGAGAGAGAGCACGAGAGAGAGATTAGGCATTTCTTCATATTCTGTAGTCACTCCAGTTGTTCTGCTTGAAGGAACAGATGTCTCTTTCCTGGGGTGATAGTATTCAGGTCCACGAGGAAATTTTCTTACCAGCAGCTCCTCTAACATAGAAGGAAGATCGGGCCAGAGGTAAGTCAGTCCATTATGGAGGAATACACTGCAGGGACAGTTGCAGTGAATGCTTTGGGATATTGGTCAGAGAGAAAGGGGGGGCATGGGAGGGGAGATGTGACAGCGGGGGGCTAGGAGGGAATTGCTGGAGACCAGACCCCAAGTCTGGAGTGGAAAGCGTGGCTATTGCAGCAGGGAGCCCTGGCAGGGATGGCAGTGGAGAGGGTCCTGTGCCAAACACATGGAAGAGCAGCTCAGGGAGCCCCTGGCTCTCACCATGTGGCAGTTGTGGAAGTTCATCAGGAGGTGCCCGACCTGGAGACCCAGGCTGCACCGCTGACTGTGAAGGGCTGTGAGGGGCTTCCTCTGCTGTAAGCTTCTCTGCTTTTGGGTTTTGGGGCAGTGCCGTGATATTTGCTTGTTTCCCGAGGAGATGGGGGGTGATGAAAAGTGTGTGAAGGTACTGGCTTTCCCCCATTGAAAAGTACTATGCCAGCTCTTGTGAGGAGTGGGGTGATGCCTTTTTTGTATCTGTGTATTCCCAGGCATAATTAAATTTTGGGGAAATGCATTCAGGGAGGTTTTGGAAGCCAGGAGAGGAGATGGTGCACTGCCTGGCACAGGGTCAGTTGCAACTGGGGATTTTTTACCTCTGTTTGGCCATGCAGCAGGGTGTGAGCTCAGCTCTAGGAAAGATGCTGTTTTCTTTCTCTGAATCTGCTTGCTGGGTCGGTCTAGGGAGAAACAGATCCTTTCCAAGGTCCTTAACCAGGTCCCTTCAGAAATGCTCCCTGCTTTCATAGCAACACACTCACCCAAAGTTTTCCCAGGTTAACCTGGTTAATCCAAAATTTGCAAAACCCTGAAGGCACTGTGGAGTCTGTCTGTACAGCACAGTGTCATATGTGCCTAGCAAAGGAAACTGCAGATACCAGTCTCCCAAAGGGTTAAGATCTGGGTATCAATCCTGGGATGCCTCAAAAAAAAGTCTGCTCCCTGACCAGGTCTCCCGTCTCTCTGCATTCCGCGGGCCAAGCCCAGGCATAGCTCTGTGCCTCAGTTTCTCCCTGCAGCCAAGAGAGCAGCAAACTCCGCTGGGCTGCAGAGCTGCCTCCGTGGCGGGCTGGTCTGCTGCTCATGGCAAACCTGACCCCTCTCCCCGCTGCATCGCCCCTTTGTCCCTACCTACATTTGTTTCACCACCATTCCCTGTGCTCCCTGGGGTGTGAGCATTGCCTCATCCCTGGGCCATGCAGGACCCCAGGTATTCCTCAACAACACTCTGTTGCTGCTCTTCCCCCACTGTCCTTCTCAGGCTTCTTGCCAAGGGACAGAGCAAGCAGGCAGCTGAAGGCAGAATGAGGGAAAAGTGCTCAAAGATTGCTAAATCTGCAATTAAAAATTTCCTTTTCAAAAGCGAGCAGCAATGCACAGGCCAGAAGTTGCTCAGTTTAATCTCCCGCAATGCTTTTGCACTTGCCTGTGAAGTTCCTGTATGTGCCTATATGGTAATTTTCACTGCAGGGTTCTCCTTGTACACAGCCACAACAGCTTTTATGCCAAACTGACATTTCTAGCACTTTGTCCCAGGCACCCTTGAAATGCTAGATGGATTACTATAATCCCAATAAAATCAAACACATTTCTCTTGTACTATTACAACCTCCCAAGAAGACAGGCACAAATCCATCTCTCCTGGCTGGACTTATAAAACTCCAAATCCACATGTTTCTTTCCAAATTTAGCTCTTTAAAAAAATTGAAACCCTCTTGGAAAAAAATTTCCCCCAAAAAATGTGCTTTCCCATCACATTATACTGGTCCACAAAGGACAGAGAGGGATACGCACAGGAAGTCATGCTCTGATTTCTCTTACAGTATCAGAGCTAGAAATACACAGCATCTACTGCAGAGATGTCACTCCATGCTCCCTCGTGACAGATGGCACTTGATGCTAGCCCTGACAGGCTATGAGATATTGGTCTTTTAAATGCTAACAGCATGATTTACAGAGCATTCACCAAGACACTTAATATTTCTGTCACTCCAAGGCCAAGATCTGGTAATGCAGAAAGAGGGACATGAAAAATGCAATGGTATCAATAAGGCATTGTAGATGTCTAAATGTTTCAGGAGGGACTTTTCTATATAGTGTGGTATAAACAAGCAAGTGGAGGTATAAAGCCTTTATTAGCACTTCTAAGGTGACCAGTACTAAAAAGCCTCATCAGAGACGTGCTGAAGTGCCCACCACTGCTGGGTGCACTTGTGGGTCTGGAGAGGCAATGTATGTACAATCCCACTTCTTTGCTTGCACATGTACATCTGGGCTCCTTTGTTCAAAGGCTGAGGCATTACTGCTGCAAATGGGCATAGAGGAGGTATATAAGCTCATAAGAAATCTGCCAGCACATGAATTTCCTGCTCTGTGTATCTTTGGGAGCTTCCGTATTTTCCATGCATGCTCAGGACAGGGCTGGGGAACGACCATGCAGATCTTTCCAACTTTTAAATAGATTGTCTCTGGGGTGTCCAGGACTGGTGATCTGTCACCTGGTTTCAAGCAGCAAGTCCAAGCCTAGATGCAAAATGTGGGCATCTGAGCCAAGCCGAGTGGCCTCCCTCCCATCTGGGTCACTTTGCTCCGTGAAGAAGAGGAATGTAGTTCGGAGAGCTGTGCTCTCCCTCTTCTAACTGGCAGTGATCCCTCATGGCCTAGGATGACCTGTTGGACTAAATCATTGCTTGGGCACCCACAGGCTATTGCTTGTTCCAAACCGAACCAGGCAGCTGGGTCCCTCACTCACGTAAGATCTGATTCTGGCCATAGGCTTGCTGGGGAGCATGGGGTCCACCCGTGTGCACACACAGCATTGAACGCAGCACGGTGGTCGGAGCTCAGATGAGAACTCACAGCAATACCCATTGCCCATCCACAGCAGGGCCTTGGAGATGAATGACCACATAAGCTAACTGGGCACATCAGGCAGGAGGCAAATGGCTCAACAGCCCATCAGCAACACCAGCCCAATGACCAACATTGCATTAGCCTCCACACATCCTTAGGCCGTGATTGCTTAAATGGCTTGAAGGAGACAGGCCCTGGCCATGCCTGGGACTGGACATCCAAAAAGCCAGTAAGGGGGTGTTAATCCCTCTCGCTGTTGTGCAAAGTGAGCTCACACCTTTCCTCTTCCAGGCAAAGGCTGTAATTCAGCACATGACCATTCAAACCGTTGGACAAGGTAGGAGTTGCCGGCCATCACACCCTTCAGTGCGCACGGGCAAACATGTCGTGTCTGACCAGTGCATACACCAGGCAATCAGCTATCATCTATCCCCAGGCTGGTTCTCCATGAAGAAGATATGATTTGGTGTAAATCTGAAATTATTTCACTTCAGGCAAAGAATGAGAGGCAGACAATGCTCTCCCTTTGCAACGAAGTCATCCAGCCCTGTTTGCAGTGTTTCAATGCCAAAGCAATTGTGAATTTGCAGGGAATAAGACCTAAATTAAAGGATGTGTGGTGGAGAGTGCTAGCAAACTCATTGCAGGTTCAGCTTAGAAAAAACTAGGATTGTGCTCAGTGACTATTTATGTGTTTGTCAGCTCTGATTTCCTCTGTCCTCCTAACGTTTTTCAATCCATTGGCTAAATTCAACCAAAATTTGGCAGAAGGGAAAGATCACCTCAATTTTCAGGAAATTAGGTAGCAAAGAGAGGAGAAAGTCAAACAAGTGTCGGAGCCAAGGGAAGAGCTGGATTGTGAGTGCTCATTAAGGCAGCCAAGTGTCCACATGGGAAAAAGTTATAATAAGCATCTCAACCAGGGCAAAGCATTTATCCAGCCCTGCAAGCCACTGCAAGACATGAAACCGTAAGAAAGCAGGTGTCATTTAATCTGACACTCACAGAACTACGTGTTTTGTGTCTCCAAAGCACCTTCTATTTCCACAGCGTCGGAGGGGAAGGAATAATCCAACTCTGGACTGGGTTTGACCATTTCCAACTGCAATTCCCCAGCAGTCGAGTGTTTCACACACTCTGTCCAGCCGCCCTCAGACCTGGAGGCTTCTAGGAGACATCAATGCCTAGGAATCAAGTGAGAGCAGAGATCTGATGCCCGCAAATATGGGATCTTCCCTGCCCTGAGAATAGTCCCATTTCTGCTTTAGGGTGGGATCTTTCTCCTCTGGACATTAGCTCCCTTCTCACAGCCTGAGGGCTAGATGGGCACCAGTTTTTCCCTTTCAGCAGCTGGATTCATTCCCTTTCTCTCCCTTTCTCCCTCAGTTCCCACTGTCAGCAAACCCAGCCTCCCCAGGCTGAGCATGAGGCACACAGAACAAGCTCTACCACATATAGGGCAAGGTCCTCGACATGCACAAAAACACCATATTTGGCCAGTTTCAGCCAGAGTTGAGTGAGAGCTTGCCAGAAGGAGAATCATACAATTTAAACTGAAAGAGAGTGAGTTTAACCCTTCATTTATAAATATGATGATAAATCACCCAGGGAACTTTAAACACGGAAAGGCTGCAAAACTAAACACATGCTGCTGCCATCCCAGGCAGAAGAGTAACACTAGCAGGCAGGAGAGGTAAGGGAGACGGGGGGATGAGAGAGGAGCCAGGTTGCCATGTCAGATGTTCTGATTCAGGACAGGGAGATGAGAAAAGCTGAAGCTTTTTATACTAAATAGCACTCTCTCTCACTTGTTAATGTCCTTTTCA
This sequence comes from Pygoscelis adeliae, assembly GCF_000699105.1. Lineage (NCBI taxonomy): Eukaryota > Metazoa > Chordata > Aves > Sphenisciformes > Spheniscidae > Pygoscelis > Pygoscelis adeliae. Next base: position 700,165 of record NW_008825153.1, on the reverse strand, counting down.
TCTTTCTGATCCCAGTGCATGGCTCTCTTATTCTCTGTCTCTGGGTTTGCATGCAGAGATCCTATCTGGACACACCAATAAATAACCCTTTTGGAGAATGGTTAGGACAAAGCTCAGTTGCCTGACATGCCTTTTCTTTTGTATCCTATTACTTGAATTGCTGAGCCAGATCCAAAATTCCCCCGGGTCAAGGAAGCAATCCCCATTGACTTCAGCAAGTGGAGGGTGAGGCTGACACTGAGCTAAAAGTTGGGTGGAAAGAAACACAGGATGGTCAAGGATATCCTCCTGGGGCAGATGTAGCAATGAGCTGCCCATGCTAAATGAACAAGTGTGATGCCAAGCAGCGAGCGAGTGAGGGAAGAGGCTGCAGGACCTGGTTTCAGCACAGTGACCATCTGTTTCCTATTTGGCCCAAGAACGATGGAATCAGTTGTGTCACGCAACAATGAGAAAGTATTTCAGACCAAGTCCCCCTCTCGCAGTGCTGAGCAAGCACCTTTATCAGAACAAGGGAAACCAGGTCAACCTCCAGTCTCCGTCCCTCCCCTTATCCCATTTCTACCCAGATGCCTGCTGTACTTTTATGGAAATGCTACCCACAGTCTCACAGCCAGACAGACAAAATCCAGCCTGAGAGGTATAATATAACAGCATAGGCCAACTGGCGCAGTCAGAGCACTCAGAAGGATGCATGTTTACCCATCTTGGGCTCTGCGAACTGCCAGCTCCAAGAAACAGGGATTGCATGGAAATCTGGGGGGCTGAGAGCGGAATTAGGCATGAAGAAGGCTGAGCTCCCAACTCTTTGAAGATTTTAGGAAAGGGGTTAGCACAGGGGCTATTTATTCTGTAAGCAAAGGTGATCGTGGTTCCTGTAGCTCTGCATGAGTTCATGCCATAGCTGCAAGCAATAAATAGTGCGAAACATAGCAAAATAAAGGTTTGCAGAGGCTGCAAAGCTTCTCATGTATTTAGCCACGACCCCCACTGACTGCTATATGCCACCACTACATGGTGATGGGTAGCTGAACTGACTCACTTTAACACCTGCATGAGTATTTCTGATGGCAGAGAGAGAGACCTGATTGGTGCAATTTTTTGACTGGGGGGCAGGGGGGAGCAGAATTGGAAATCTTTGGAAATGTTTGCTTTTCCTCAGCTGTGAGGTCACGTTGCCATTCTGTGCCTTGTTCAGCCTGCTGTAAAATGGGGCAACGTACCTTTGTCAAGTGCTTGGAGACCCGCAACGGAAAAATACTTAGTAGCTGCTAACCAGGGGTTTGGTCCAGCTCCATCTCATTAAAAGCACTCAGAGGAATGCTATTGCTTTGCCAGTCCAGCTCCCTTCTGATTGTGAGCCATGAGATGAGGGCAGTCCCACAAAGAAAGGAAAAGGCCATTTACCCAAACATCCATCAGTAACAATTTGATTAGAGGAAGACTTTTCCCACTGCAGCCCAAGAAACAGTTTTTCCACAGCCTGTCAGTGAGGAAATCTTCAGAATTATTTACATTTGTTTCAGGTAGATGCTTGGATTTTGAGTTCAGACAGGGCAGCGATGGAGCGGGAAGAGACAGAAACTCTAATTCAGCTCCTCCACTGCATGTCCAATTTGGCAAAAAAAATGCTACTTGTTTTTTAGCTGTTTACTAGATCTGGAGTTTATTTCACTGCCCATGGGGCTCAGGGGAAGAGGTGACTATGTAAGCCATCACACTGTATATGCTGATGATTTTAATTTCTGTGTATGGACAGTACTCACAGGGGGTCCTTTTCTATTAGTCTGTAAAGTGCCCTACATACCTCAATAGCATTGTGAGGATGAGGAACATTTGAATGCATTCTGAGTTACAATTTCACTGAGGCAGGAAAGGAAAAATGTTAAGATTAATATCAGGTGATTAAGGATCAGAGACTGATAAAGGATCTGAGACTGAAGAAAAATGTCCCAGAGAAGACAAGCTACTAACAAGATGTAAAATCGGAGCAAATGGTCAGTGCCTTAGAATTACAGTACGACAAATGCATACACAACTCAATACACTCTAGTGCATGCTAAGGGGTGGGATGGGGGATTTTGTCTTCTCCCTTGCTCAACTATCGGTATGAACACAGATATACAAGCTCACACTGCACTCCAAGGGCAACAAAGTCTTTATTTCTTGGCTTGCACTGGTGCAGTGGCTTCCGCAGTGCTCCTCTTGACAGCATCTGCACAGAGAAATCTGGGAGCAGATCCAGGCATCTGCTCATTTCAGTTTGTTTTTGTAATTTTTTGAGTGAAACAAACAAACAGAGAAGATCAGATGGTGAGAATATTAGAAAACCATTAGAAAATGGGCCAGCATTCTGCATCCTCCCCATGCATCTTTCTCAGGTGCCAGACTTTGCAACTCCACTACCTTCAACCAGTCTTGGGTCCAGTTTTTCCTATTATTCACTGACAAGATGTAGAGAGACAAGACCCTCCTCCAGGAGTCTGCAGGCTCAACCAGCCCCAGACAAAATAATGTGAACATGTGTGCTACTTTGGCTGCCGCCAGAGTTCAGTGCAGGATGAGGTAATCCGGTCATTCCTGAAACACAAGATGCTCCAGCATCTGGTTGCTGCTGGAGATGGCCTAAGTGCGAAAGTGGACAGAAGTTAGGATTGCTCCTCTTTGCCAAGCAGTTCTTTGGGACATTACAGGTGGTCTGACCCCAGGCTCTGGATTTCAGTCCTGCAGCATAATCTGGCACTGGGTTTGACCTCAGGAGGGCTTTGTGGTTGAGCACCAGCCATTCCAATGGACAATCCAACTACTTGGGCTTGAGTGGCTACCTAAACAGAACAAATTGCGATTTGATTATAAATATCCTTCCAAGTTCAAGGATATTAAAAAACATATTTTTCTTTCACACCACTTCCATAGATGAGAGGCAAGAAGAAACTAGAGCAATCACCAGACTCCAGGCCAACAGACCTAAGCTCCACCATGATGCAAAGTCACTTCTCCAAGAATTTCCAGAGGGAACTTCACACCAAGTCTTCTAAATTCTCAGTCCTAATCTCTGCTTTTGCCCAACAAATGTTCTGCTTTGTGCTCACCTGGCTTGAAGGAACAATACAGAGTAACCACAACTAGACTGTAGCATCCCATGAGGACCCTTGATCTTGAATGTTGACCATTTACCAAACATACTTCATTCCCAGCCCTCTCCAAAGTGAGAAGAGGCAGGAAAGCACCCACACTTTGGTCACTCAGTCCTCCACAGAACCCTGCCTCACCATATCCTATGACCCTGTTCACCAGTACAGGCTAGGAACTGCTCTACTGAAAAGGACATGGGTGTTATGATGGATCTTAGGCTGAAAAAGAACCAGCAAGCAGTGTGCACTCATTGCAGACAGGGCGAAGTACATACTATGCCACATTGGGAGGTTTGTGGTCAGCAGATGGAGGGGAGTTATTACCTCCATCAATTCATCACTGATGAGGTGTCCATTTTGGGAGCACTCTGTTCAGAGGAAAGTTGAAAGACAGGAGAGGGTCCAGCAGAGGCTTTACCAGGATGGGAGGAATGCACCAGTACAGCCTGAGGCCAAACAGCTGGAAAGCGGCTTTGCAGAGGACTTGGGGGTCCTGGTAGACACCAAGTTGCACATGAGCCAGCGATGCACCTTTGTGAGAAAGAAGGCCAACAGCCTCCTGGGTTGTCTTAGGAGGATCATTGCCAGCAGGCCGAGGGAGGTGATCCTTCCCCTCTGCTCAGCACTGGTGAGACACATCAGGAGTGCTGTGTCCAGCAAATGCACAGAGAATTGGGAATCTCTTCTCGTAAATCTCAGTTCCCCAGCTCTTTATTTCAGAGAGCTGGAAGCCTTCTGCTTTTGTCAGGAGGTGTGGAGGAGTTCAAAAGCTTGAGAGTTACGGCTAGCAGGGATTTGTAGTTCATTAGCCCAACAAGCAAGCTTTTAGTGGCTGGGCAGGAAAAGGCTTTGGCACTTGTCAGGGAGGCTCAGAGCTGCTGTGATGCTCTCTGGACCCAGTTAGGACTGTCCCTGCAAAACATTTGTTTTTGGCCAGCAGAAACTCTCCTGAGGATCCACTTTTCACTTGAAGCCTTCTGACCTAGGTAGCTTTCTCCTCTGCTTTCTACATGGCCACCAACAGCTTGGAGCATCTCACAGGCAATGTGACACCTTCAGTCCATCCTCCTAATCCCCATAAGCAGCAAAAAGAATTAGTGCATGTAGAAAGCCAGCTTCCAGAGGATGGGGCATGCATGGGGGAGCTGGATATCCGGACCCCCTTAGTAATTCAAGCCTTCCTCATTGAGACACAGCCCAGGCACACTGCGGTTCCTGTGAGCACTGGAAGATGTGTTTGCAGTTCCTTGTCTCCTAGCCCTTACACACTTGGCTCTTTGGTAGCAGAGATTTCAAACCCTCATAACTCAAGTCTTTCAGCATCATTCTGTGCTGATTCAAGCTGATTTTTTTAACCTCAAAGTCCTGCTAAGCTGCTTTGAGATATTCCAGACATTTTTCAACCATTTATTTTTATTGAAACCAGCCAAGTCTCTGTATATATTGGGCTTTTTTTTTATCTTTTTAATATACAAATCAGTTTAAAATAGTGTGTAAGTCAGGAATGATTTGCAAATTAAACTGTCAAACCCTGGCAGGAGTAGCAACTGACGCCCTTCGTTTGAAATCTCCTGGCTGCTGTTGCTGTGAGTGCAGATCTCTAGAAGGTGCCACACAACCTGCTTGTGCTTTCCTGGAAAATTCAGCCATCCTTTGACTTTAGGAGAATCTTACAGTTCCTGAAAATGCTGCCGCATGTAATTCTCTAATGGGATCACCTGGCCAAGGGAAGGGATGTGACATTTTAGGAGTCAGATGCTGGGGCTATGGTTGTGCCAATACATTGGGCAAATGTCTTCTGGCTGCCAGCACTATTCTGCTCCCATGACAGGGCAGGAATAGCCTCCAGTCAGGAAGAAGCTGCTCCAATGGAGGAAGGATTCAAAAGAATAAGCGCCATGTTCAGGAAACAAGACTTGGTTGGAGCCACATATTGGCCTGACCATCCCTGTCACAGCAGAAAATGGCCTGTGCCCTCCATGAGCATCAATGCACCCTGCTTGGACTCAGCAACCCCATCTATTTCTCTGGGCCATTTGCCACATGGCTGGCTCAAACATGACCATGTGTAGGTCCCCCGACTTTCCCTTCTCCTTTGCTCCCTTGGCATAGTTCACTTCTCTGTTCTTGCTCAGGCCTTAAAATCACTTTTGCACAGGGCAGAGGAAGAGAAATTTGAAGTGGGGATTGTGTGTCTTCTCCAAAACATGCACCTAGAACCACTGGAAGATAGTAATCATAAACCCAGGTATTGTCCTAGCGATTATTGGTAATCCCATATTGATAGATGAGGTGCTCAGAGAGTACAGCAATATATATAACTACTGAAGATGTACAAATATGTTGGTTAAAATGTTCTTGGGTGACAATATTTTGAGCCCTAAGGAATGCTGACATACCCATCAATATACCTCTGTTTCTTTTCTTCCAGATCACTGGGAAGTCAGTGACCATGCCAACCTCCTCCACCCAACTGCCAGCCCTTGACTCTATCAACTCCACCCAGCAACCCAACTCCAGCATCTACTTGTTCTCCAAGTTCATCCATCCTGACAAAGAATTGTACACAGAATTTTACAGCCTGTGGATTGCCCTGATGGTAGTCAATGCCATCATTTTCCTGGTGGGTGTTGTGCTGAACAGCTTGGCACTGTATGTCTTCTGCTTCCGTACCAAGACAAAAACCACCTCTGTTATTTACACCATCAACTTGATTGTTACTGATCTCTTGGTGGGCTTTTCCTTGCCTGTCCGGATCATCATGTTCTATAGTGCAGGGGACTGCCTGAATTGTTCCTTGGTTCATATCTTTGGCTACTTTGTCAACATGTACTGCAGCATCCTTTTCTTGACGTGCATCTGTGTTGACCGCTATCTGGCAATTGTACAGGTGGAGGCCTCACGTAAATGGAGGAACCCCACCTGTGCCAAGGGGATCTGCGTCTTCATTTGGATCTTTGCCACTGTGGTGACTTTCTCCATCCTGACTATGGCAATACAGTTTGCTGCATGCTGCCTCTCCAAGATTCTGCTCCTAATGGTCTGCGAGTACTTCTTCCCCCTCATCATAATCATCTTCTTCACCACCAGGATTATGTGTGCTCTGTCCAAGCCCAGCCTCATGCACCAGAGTCGGGAGAGGAGAATGAGGGCTGTGCAACTCCTTACCACCGTCCTCATCATCTTCATGATCTGCTTCACTCCTTTTCACGTGCGACAGGTAGCAATCTCCATCAACCCAGACATGCCCCATGATGTCAGCCTCCTTGTCTACCATGTGACAGTGACTCTGAGTAGCCTCAACAGCTGCATGGACCCCATTGTCTACTGCTTTGTCACCAATAACTTTCAGTCAACTATGAAAAACATCTTCAGGAAAACTGAGCCAGCGCAAAGCAGTGTGGACATCCTGGGTATGAACAAGAACACCAAGGGCTCCAATGCAATCATCGCCTTCTCAAACACAATAGGAAGCCCTGTGAGCTTGCCATCACCAAACAGCGTCCAGATATAACCCACATCTGATGGGACACACTGCAGTAAGCCAGTGTAATGCTGGAATATTGCTAGGATGCATGGTACTATTGTCTTTGACCTCTTTGGTTTTTAGGCTGAGGTTCAGAATGACAGTGGTGGAATTTATTCCTCAAGAACATTGTGGTCTGTTTGGAAAATGGAACTTGCAGTGCTGTTAGTACCAATACAAAAGAGAGTCTATTAATTACTGTTCCCAACAGGAAAGTTTTCTTTGTATTTTAATACAGACATTTTGCTAGCAACAAATTCTTACTGTGGTTTTCTTTTCGTGTTTGACATCATAATGCAACACTCCTAGGATGACTTAGAAAGCAGGAAATCTCTATTTTCTATGAAAGCTTTTGGGCCTTGGGCATGTGCTTAGGAGTAAAGGATAAGCGGGATGTTTCCAGAGCTACCCACTACAAAGATTTTAGATGTCAATGGAGTGAGAAAGAAAGTAATCCAACCCACCTGTGACTAGTAACTACTCATTTGTTTCTGAAAAAGTCTGAACCTTCTCAGGGACGAGAAGATGGAGTCAAGTGGTAAAGTCTCCTCTCACTATTTCAGCTATAATAAAAAACACACGTGGGTGTATATGTTTTCATAACATTGCGTGGGCTTGGGGAGAGGTTAAGGATATATTCCACCTTCCTTTGGATCACTAAATCCCCTAAACTGCAGATGAGCATAGAAAAAAGCTGTGAAAATGAACATGCTTTCCAGCAAACTCTGCTGTTCTGCTCTCTCTCCCTGAAGAACAGCCAAGATGAAAAGCAGAACCAGACTATGATGCTATACTACTCTTGTTTGATTTTTCTTCCTGGCATGTTGTGAAATCAGGGCTTGCTGTCCTAATTCCCACTATCAGTCCATCCACTCAGTCACTTAAATGCTGATGCTTCCAAGGACAGAAAAAGAATCCATCTCAGGCATGCAGGTTGAAATTCACCCCAGTATAAAGTCACTAGGATGATTTAAGAGCCATGTTTAAAAGGTATATGAGGCTAAGTATGCTGGAAAATTCTGTCCACAACAGTGGGAAAATGTTTTAGATTACGCTGTACCAATTAAGCAATGCGAATACAAAAAATTACCCTAGGAAAACAGCAAAACCTGCAGCATGAACAGTAATAACTGTTGTTACTGCTCCATGTGTCCTCACTCATATGCCTATTGCCCCTCCAGCTGGAAGGCTACTATGAATTCATCTAGTCTAGTGAACGGCTTTTCCTGGCACTCACTGGTGTTACTATTCAGAACAGCAGGATTTATGGTTGATCCAAGCTAGGGCATCCTAGAGTACTCTGCTTCCCCGGGGTCTGACCATGGAACAGTCATCTCCATTTCATAGGAACACAACATAACCAGTGCTTCAAACTGCCTCTTGCACTGCGTTTGCAAGAGTTTGCCTCTTGCAACACATATATGTTTCCCCTAACCTGTTTCCCTGACCAATCCAATGGTAATAAAAATTGAACAGTCAACATCACTGCAATACAGGGATCTATCCAGAGATGCGTATAGTTGTCCCTAGGAGCACTGGGTATCCCAGTTCCTGTTCTGGGCAGTGGAGTCCATGGAGAGCTGTTCAGCTCATGGAAGCAGAGACCTCCCAGCTGAGTGACCCTGGCCTCCGTGTTGCCTGGATCTCCAGGGATCTAACAGGAGCCCAGACACCACCTGCATATGGAGACGCTTTAGTGTATGCATGCATCTTAATCCAGCACCAAAGTCCCCCAAAGGAAGGACTCAGTTGCCAATAGACCAGTGCCTAATGCCATGGTAGGCATGACGGGGTGTCACCGCACCTCTAGCTCCTGCTGCGCAAGACTGTGGTTCTCCTGCAAGTCCTGCACTTGTCCAGATGGCCCTACCCTCAGGCACAGCTGAGTCCTGTGCCTGAAATAAAATTATGTATCTGGAATCTACAAATGGGCAGTCTTCAGTCAGCTAGTGCAGGACCTGCAGGTCTCACCCAGAACATCAGCACGACGCTGTCAGCTGCAGTTGGTCCATTAACTCAGGCTCTTGATTGTCCTAGGGCACAGCAATTGCCATTGCTGAGTATGTGATCTCTTTGAGGCTTTCCAAAGCAATACAGCTGACTCAGTGTCCTTTTGCTGGGAGCTCTATTCCTTTGAAGAGGATTTTCCTTCCAAGAGGTTGTGATGAGGGCCACCAACAGTGTGGCACTACCCCATGGAATGTAAGACTGTTGTCCTGGTCATTGTTTCCCATTCTAGACATGGCCATGAACATGGTGAGCCTTCCCAGGACCTAACTGTACTGTGTTTTCCTTCTGCCTCATCTATTTCCTTATTCATCTGCAAATCACTGACATAAGCACCTAACAGCCGACGCCACCTTCTTGGCAGCTCTCTGTTGATGCATCAGCACACACAGATGAGGCTCTGACTTCTCAGCCAGGCTAGCCACTTCATATTTCTGCCACCGTTTTCCGCCAGCCCCTCATTTGGAGAAAATATTTTATGCCTCAAAGGTCTGCACTTCCCTGCAAACCCCAAAAACTCCTGCCCATCAACCCACAACGTGCTCTCAGACCTTTCCCATGCCACCTAAGCTGTTTATAATGAGAATGGGTCTCACATATACAGATCTGTTAACAGTACTGTCTTTTGCCAAGACTATTGCAGAGAAACAGGAGGAAAAATGCAGGCTTAGTGCATAGCTTATTTTAGTTTTTTCGTTCCAACAAGCTACAGCTTCACACCTCCCTTTCTTTTGCTATCGACAGCATTTTTGCCATATACAGAAGTGTCTTAGCATCTTTCTCAGTGCAGTTGCTCATTTGAGGTCACGATAAAACCTCTAAGATTCTTTGCTTAGATTTTTAAGTTCCTAAACAGGAACTTAAAACAATCTTAGTTGAAGCTCTCTTTCTTCTGTAAACTTAACTTGTAGTAGTCTGAATTCCCTTTACTGTCAGTGTATTATTCACTCCCCATAAAAGCCACCTGAGATTGGATAATTCTCTTTATTTGGTAATGTCTATTGTCTTATCCAGAGCTTTCAGTGGTCCTTCTTCATTTTATACCAGCTCCAAAGCAAGGTCTTGTCCCTTATCAAGGACACAGTCTCCAAAAATTGGAAAGAGGCTAAATCATCCACAAACTAGCTTATTTTTTCAGTGACTTTTTGTGTTCTTTGTTTAATCCATATTGTTTACACATCTTGCTTTTCCTCAGGGTGCAGCAGTTGCTAAACTTCTGTCCTATTTAAAATCACCCATTTCTGCTCATGGCACAATGTTTAAAATCAGTACCGAAAACTCAGCTATCGTCAGAAATACTCTTCCAAATGGCACAGTTTTGGTGGACACCTTCCACCTGCCAGTTCTCATTGCTGCTGAAGCCTCCCTCAGTTCTCTGTGTTTCTGGAGACTGGGGCCAGGTCTCTTGCCCCTTGACCTGCACCATCCCTCTGCTCGGGGTATCTCCTTGGGTTGCGTCTTAGTGATCACCAACAGGGATTGCAATAGTCCTATTCCTACGCCAACCTGCCCTTTCTCTGATGAGAACAGCCACACATGACACAATAGGGAAGCCTCCAAGGCCAATGTGAGTAACTTAATGCATCATTAAATACACACAGAGATTGCTAAGGTAAAGCACATACAAGTCAGCTTTTGCAAGGCAGTCTTTTATGCAGAGTATTTAAAGATTTAGATGCCAAATTCCCAACGGTTTCAAACAAAATCAGGCACTTAACAGTCTTTGAGGATCTGGATCATTACCCAGAGGCTGAAATAGTAATAGGGATGGATGGGCGTTGCATATCATACTACCACCACCAAGTCTGCAGTAGACAGAATACAGCATTCCCTAAAGAGCTTAACAACAATAAAGAGCTCCATAAAAAGCCCCGACCTTCCAGGGGAATTATAGCATTCATTCCTCTTTGATGTGCTGTGGTTCTCTTGTGCATCTAAAATCCTATAAAGCGGATTAGAAATATCCTCTTCTACCAGTTGCCCAGAGGCTAGGAAAAAAAGACTGTGAAAAATCTCACATGTGTTTCTTGGGATCTCAGCCATTCCTGTGACAAGAGATCTCTGCTAACCATGAGCTCGCCTGCCTGAGTCACAACACACAGATGTCTGTAGTCTTTTGGCATGCCAGGGGATGGGTATCCAGGAATAAAGTTTAGCTTCTTTCTCTCCCTGCTGTGTTTCACCTGTGTTGCATCCAGCACAGCCCATGTTTCAAAGCACTTCTGTCTTTGCAAGGCATTTCCTATTACAGCCCAGAAACCTGTAGCGAGGCAGAAGTGCAGAATAGCCAGCCCTCAGTCATACCGCAAACATATCTGGGCCCAGCAAAGATGAAAATCTCCAATTCTGCTCCAGAAAAGGAGCCCCCACACACATGGGCTTATCTGCCAGCCTAGCTTCCTCCTGGGCTCTGAGCAAGCTCTGCCTTCCCTCCACAACCGTCTCGATAACTGCAAAGAGGAAACAGCACAGCTATGTGCAAAGGCAATTTCTTCCTTCCTTGTCCCTCTGGGGTTTGCTGCCCCTCAGACGTGTGCACAAGAGTCTCATTAGTCAGCCTAATCAGCATCAATAAATACTGTTAGCAGGTGTAGGCTTGACTTGCGGAAAGGCTGAGGAAAGTGGAATTGCCCATGTTAGGGCTATCAGCACAGGCCACCTGCATTAGCACTGAAGAAACACGGGCCTGCCACCCTGCCTATTCTGTACTGTTGGCTGCCAAGAGGGAGCCAACGGGTTAAACAACAAGTGGAGCTCCATGGAGGGGAGGGCTGGTGAGAACAAGGACAAGGAAGCTAATACAGGGGAAAGCAGTCAGGGAACACAGGGACCTGATATCCAGCAAAGGATGATACAGGAAAACAAGTGAGGGCTTGGCTTGCTTTTCCCCTTCTGGGCATCATTAATCCCAAAACAGAAGCTCTGGGGAGGATTCCAATGCTTGGATCAAAGCTGGAAGACTCCCATTTTAGGAAGAAAAAGCCTGAAAGCAGAGCACTTTATCCCCTTCCCATGGTGAGGCCCCAGAAGGGGACAAGAGTGATCTCCCCACATCCGCCTGAGCTTTTGTGGTCTTGTGGTAGAAAACAGGAAGGACTTATGTGGGCTGGGAAAAAGGAAGAGGGCCTTTGTCCCTTCACCCTTGGGAAGAGGGTACAGGGGGTGCAGGAGGGGATCTGGTGCGGTGTGCATGCTCATGGGCTATTAGCAGCATCCATTGTGTATGTTGGCTACCTGATGAGCACGATCATCATGGGAAGTGCTAGGTGATGCTTATGCTAGATGGTGCCACCTGAAATGTCACATCACAGCACATGTCCCATGCTCTGCAGGGCATTCCAGGCAGAGGCAGACTGGAAGATTGCAGCATGTCCCCAAGCACAAGAAATTATTGATTACTTCACTGCAGTATTTCAGTGCTTTGTGGTAGGTACTGTTCAGCTACTGGGACCTAACAGGGATGGAGGGGGAAAAATCCACTGCGATAGTCACCCACTTCCCATCTCCCTGATCCCTTCTTATCCACATGCAATTCCTTTCCCTCATGTCCCCAGTCTGCTCCATCCCTGTTCCTTTTGCTGCAAGACCCTGTCCCTGTATGTTCCCAGGTCTCCAGGCATTATCTGAAGAGAAGTCTCAAGTCCTGCCATCCTGTTTTTTTGCTGCCACAGGTTGTGGAGTCACAAGCCAGTTGCTCTCTGAGATTTGCAGGCTGATGTCTTTCTCTGCTGACTGCTGGCTGTCCATATAATCGTCTACATAACAGTCCCATACCAAGCTGAGAAGAGGACATTGGACGATCAGAGTCCTTTACCCTGGGCAAAGAACCAGCTTTGCTTAGACCTGGTTCCATCCCTTCTGTATACCCAGCAGATGCTGCAAAAAGCACCCAAACTTCCCTGGCAGAGATGTGAAATTCTCTAAGTGGTTTTATAATCTGCCAATGCTGGCAGTATATCAAGGTCTTAGTTCATTAAACTATCCTTCTTCAGGATGCTTGACTATAGTGTCAGAGATCAGATTAATTTAGGTATGGGTTTGAGTTCTAACACAAGTGATTTCGCTTTTCATTCTCGGCTGTATGTAGAGCTAACAGCCCAACTCAGGACTGAGGTTCTCCTTTCCAGCTGCCCATGCAACAAGAAAGAGCCTGTCAGATATAATAAAGCTGAGTTTACGTGTAGGAGAAAGTCCTTGGTCACCTCATGGCAATCTCAGTGAAAGCTCACAGAGAGGAGCTTCTGCCATCCCAACGAGAAGGTAAGTGGCCCTCTCCCAGCTCCATTTCCCTTCTTAGAATCATAGAATCATAGAATAGTTTGGGTTGGAAGGGACGTCTAAAGGTCATCTAGTCCAACCCCCCTGCCATGGGCAGGGACATCTTCAACTACATCAGATTGCTCAGAGCCCCGTCCAACCTGACCTGGAATGTTTCCAGGGATGGGGCATCCACCACCTCTCTGGGCAACCTGTGCCAGTGTTTCACCACCCTCAGCGAAAAAAATGGCTTCCTTCCATCTAGTCTAAATCTACCCCCCTTTAGTTTAAAACCATTCCCCCTTGTCCTGTCGCAACAGGCCCTGCTAAAAAGTCTGCACCTATTTTAGAAGCCCCCTTTAAGTACCAATAGGCTGCAATAAGGTGTCCCCGGAGCCTTCTCTTCTCCAGGCTGAACAACCCCAACGCTCTCAGCCTTTCTTCATAGGAGAGGTGTTCCATCCCCCTGATCATTTTCGTGGCCCTCTTCTGGACCCAATCCAACAGGTCCATGTCTTATGCTGAGGCTCCAGAGCTGGACACAGTACTCCAGGTGGGGTCTCACCAGGGCAGAGTAGAGGGGCAGAATCACCTCCCTTGACCTGCTGGCCACGCTGCTTTTGATGCAGCCCAGGATACGATTGGCCTTCTGGGCTGCGAGCGCACATTGCTGGCTCATGTCCAGCTTCTCATCCACCCAGTCCCCCCAAGGCCTTCTCGGCAGGGCTGCTCTCAATCCTTTCATCCCCCAGCCTGTAGTGATATTGGGGGTTGCCCCAACCCAGGTGCAGGACCTTGCACTTGGTGTTGTTGAACCTCATGATGTTCACACAGGCCCACTTCTCAAGCTTGTCCAGGTCCCTCTGGATGGCATCCCATCCCTCTGGCGTGTCGACCGCACCACTCAGCTTGGTGTCATCTGCAAACTTGCTGAGGGTGCACTCGATCCCACTGTCTATGTCATTGATGAAGATATTAAACAGTA
>NW_008825153.1:684461-685304 GCF_000699105.1 Pygoscelis adeliae | reverse complement strand
GCAAATGGGTGCCTCCGTACCTCTCAGAAGAGAGTCGCCTACTACTGTCACCCGTCGCCTTTTCTTAGGGGCGCTGGTTGTTATATGGGGGGCAGATGGGGCTGCATTACTCAGCTCCAGCGCTTCTCCTGATGTGACAGGACTTTCCTCTTTGGCCTGCAGAGCAGTGAAGCAGTTCTGCAAGGGCACCTCAGGCTTCGGGGGAAGTCTCTTCCTCCTCCTGGTCCTTGCCTTTGCAACCGTCCATTCTTCTGCATTATTGGCCCCCCTACTCCCTTCTGCGTGTGCCGGTGGGGGAGTTTTTGGCTGTTTGGCCAGGTCTGCTGCAGACTGCGCTTGGAACCAGCTATCTAGCTCCTTCTCTGCCTCCCTGATGTTACGCAGTCTTCTCACCGTCTCCTGCAGCTCAGCCACCTGCTGCAGGAGGTCCTCCACCTGGTCACACCTTTTGCAGGCAGGTCTGCTGCCCGTCCCTGCCCCAGGAGAGAGGTCTAGGTGCTTCCTGCAGCCTGAGGTCTGCACAGCAGCCTCTCCCTTCAGCAGTTCCCTGGGTGGCAGGAGATGGTGCAGACGCTCCAGCTGGAGCCGCGGCTTTCCTCAGACAACAAGTGCCCACCATTCTGCCTTGAGGGTTGGGAAGGATGAGTGCCCTTGACCTGTGCCCAGTTGCTGGGTTATATGCACGCCAAGTCCCCCACTCGGCCCGCGGAATGCCTCTTCTTCAAAGAGGTGCCCTCCCCGCGCGCCCTTCCACCCAAACTGCTGCATGAACTGCCGCACCACGCCCTAGCTGACATGCCAAGCCCTGTTTGCCCATCCTGGTCACAGTGCTCCTAGTGGCTA
>NW_008825153.1:677749-684440 GCF_000699105.1 Pygoscelis adeliae | reverse complement strand
CGTCCAGTTGCTTCTGGCCCTGCCCATGCGTCATCAGCTGCCCTCGTGAGAGCTGCCGGCTCCCAGCACGTCTCTGCGCTCCCCCGTGGGTTCCCCGGCTCAGGAAATCCCCCTGTACGCCACGATCCGCCGCTCCGCTGCGGGACACGCCTGCACCGGAGCTGATCGCCTCTGTGAGTGACCATTTCTATTTGCCTTATCTTGTATTTGCCTTAATAAATCCAAGTCTTCATATTGGGAAGGGCAGACTGCTGTCCGTCACCTGTCAACACCGGGCCACAGAAAAGCAAAGGGAAATATTTACCATAGATATTCAGTTTAAGCTCCATTAATAGCAGGAAATTAAACAACTGGCAGCCCTTGCTGGTCTGCTGTCTTCATTGACTTGGCAATATACGGACATCTTGGCAACAGCCCACCAAAAAAATGAAACGTGCTGAGGACCACACAGAGAGATGAAACAAAGGGATAATGTGGATAAGCATGGCCCCCATCACTCTTGATGTTACATCCTTTTGACTCAGTTTGAGCTGGACAAAGAAATCTCTTTACCTGCCTCCTTCCAGCCCTACCACCCACTCAGTCCAGTTCTCTCAGGTAACGCACCTGATTTGCAGCTGCTGTAAAAGGGCTGAATGGGACATAAGAGCTGATTTTCCTTGAGCGCTGTGCTCTTGAATAGAAGATGTGATTGAGTAGGTGTGGTACAGCACGTAGACCTCTTGTAAGGAGGGAAAGGGGTCACTTCAGACGAGCTTTCTGGAGGCCTGACTTGAAGCTGCTCATTGAAAGATAAATGTGGGTAGAGGTCAGAATGGGCTGCAGTGTCATGCCTCAGTGGGCAAATGTGATCCAGAGTTTGGTTCTCATATGGGCCATGGAGGGAAATACATTCGAGCACCAGCTGACTCTCAGACAGCCATGTAGAGATGAACAATGCTCCATGAATGTGTAGATCTGCCAGAACAGGTTTTATTTTGTCAAAATATCAATCTGAAATTGATTGATATCCGATGCAAACACATCTCCTCCAACCATGTCACCTTTGCTCTTCTCAGTAGGAACAGCCAAAGAGCAAGCACTAGTCTGATCTCCAGCCCTAAAAGAGGTATTCTTGGGGATGCCCTGAAGGCCTTGCCTCTCTCCCTTGCAGAAGACCCCTTGGCCTCTCTTTCATCCCTCAGTGAACCCTAACAGGACTTTCCTGACATGACCTTAAAGCAACCAAACAAAATTCCCTCTACGTGGTTCAAGCACCCAAGAGCAAAATAACAGCCAAGATTCTACTCAGAGCAGCTTTACTTCCATCTCCTCCAAAAGAGGCCTCTAAAACACGCCTAGAAGTGCTTGTTTGTCTCTACAGACGGAGAAAAGTGGGGATTGCTGCAGGTCAGTTAAACAGATTCCCCCAAGAGACTTGCCCAGGGGAAGTCCATATCAGAGTAGGGCACGGCATGAAAGCCTTGGGCCAGAGCCCAGCCATTGGCTCATCCTTCCTTTGATCTCACAGGCCAGAGAAGGACCCCTATAAATTCATTCATGAAGCTCATTAGACAGGAGCCTAGACCAAAGCCCAGTATTCAACCCCTTGATGTTTTGGATAGCTCAGAGACTGCCCAAATCCTTGCTTCCCAGGGCTGGCCTCTCTTGATTGATATTATTTAGAGTTGGAAATGCCATCCTGCCAGCATCGCTTGAAGAACACGGCAGTGCTTAAGACGCCGGTTCAGACGGACTTCTCTGCACAGCTGCCCATTCGCAGTGCATGTGATGGGAATCTGTTGATAGGTTCTTGACAGAAGTTATGGCTTGTTTATCTGGTAGCTTTACTTTGTGCCTCCTACCCAACCCGGAAACCCTTCATCTTCTAACCTCTTGGCCTGCTATTATATACAGACTAGTCTACACGGTAATTTTGGTAACCATGCTTCATCTTATGACAAACACTGCATAAAGCAAACAGATTGGTATTGTCATAATTAAAGCAAACTATTGGATGGCTTACCTATACAATCCTAACAGTTCTGCCACTGCCAGCACTTTACCTGGCCTGCAGAGGTTTCAGCAAGCCGCTGTAGGGTATATTAACCCATGCAATATCAAACCAGGCACAACGACCCTGCTGCCTCCTAAGGCTGGAAGGATTTGGAAGCCAGCAGGACTTCCTTCTAAGGTTACTGCATGCTTAACAGAGATGAGAAAGCCTCACCCAGTCATCCCAGCATCAACCCATTTAAAATGGATCCCCTTTTTCACAAAAGCCTGCAGTTTTGCTCTAATGTCTCTCTGAGGTTTAGAGAAGATAAAGCACCTTCTTTGTCTTTGCAGTGTTACGTTCCAAGCCGCAGATATTTGCTCTGTCTTTGTCTAACAGATTACTATACCCCCCAATGCCAGATTTTTTTTCCCCCAACCAAGGTATTTGTAAACAACACTCCATTCCTGCGCTCCAAGAAAAACAAATTACTCTGTCTCTTCCTATGAGGCATGTTTCCAGGGTCAGACATTCTGGTGGTTATTTGCTGAGCTTCTTCAGATGTTTCAGCTGCCTTTTTCAGGTGGTGGTTATTTGCTGAGCTTCTTCAGATGTTTCAGCTGCCTTTTTCAGGTAGGGGCACCAGAGAAAGATGGGGATGGGGGACAGAGGGGTGTTAGTTCATCAATTGATTTAATGTAGGTTAAACCCCTTCTTTACACTGGGGCAGATGGGGGGTGATACAGATGGACTGAGGGACACAGCTGATGCTCAAGGACCATGGGAGCATGATGCTTCTCTACCCACCACCCAGAGCTCCAGGTCTGCCAGCACCAATGTGTATCCTTAACATTCTTGGCTTCCTTTCAGCCCCTACACTGTCTGGACAGATGTGCTTAGCAAAGCCCACGTACTCTGCATTTGGCAGCCATGTGTGTAGCTCTTCCAAGCCCACGAGGACTGGAGGAGGCGGGGGGTGTTCTCTGCACATTGTCTTTACAGGCACCATGTTTATTAGCAGCAGCAGCTGCTGCCAGTACAGAGGATGCGGATGTGCTATTTGCAACGTAACATTCACGATCAATAGAGCAGCTGTTTGTCCTGCAAGCTCCTGGGGGGCAAGAAAAATCAATTGGTTCTGCCAAGAGTATCCTGGAGGGTCATTTGTCAGCAATGCTGAATGAGGGAGCAGGAGAGTCCGAAGGGAGAGCTGCACAGAACAGAGTAAGACACCTGCACAGAGACATAGGTGTGCAGAGCCACGCGGAGCAAGTATGGGTGGCAATGCAGAGTGTGCGTTTGCAGTTACAACTGTGTGATGGAAAAACAGGGCAAGGAGCCTGGCAGAGACAGCTGCAGGCAGGGAAGTCTTCTCATCTGTGGCAGGCAGCAGGAGCCTGTGGGCTGTTTAATACACCAGCAAATTCCTACTATGTACTGAGAATCAGAGATAACCCAAATCCTGATCCAGCACCCACGAGCAGCCAGGGAGGATTTCGGTGGAGGGTTTTGGGTCTGTCCTGGACTATTCCTAGAAGTCCTTCTCACCTGCAGCTCCAGCAGTGTGGTGCAAGTTGGTGACTTTGCAAGACAAAGCTCTCTTGATCACCTGCCCTGGGGTCTGAGAGAGCTGAGCACCCAGCCGAACACCCAAGGACACAAACACCCTGAGAATCAGTGAAAACAAATAAATCCAAAAGGGACAAGTCTGTACAATGATGTGTTCATGCATGTGTGCGTGTGAAGAGAGAAAGAAACACCTCAATGTGGCCGGGGAAAGGACTTGCAGACCCCTGCCACAAGGGTACAAACCCTGAAGAGACAGGGAGACACGAGAGAGGCCACAGGTACAGCAGGGAGGTGTGGGGTGAATGCGAGAGGGAAACTGAGGCACAGTCTCTGCATGCAGTGTCTAGTGAAAGATGTCAGGAGCTTACCCACACCACATCCAAGGGTCACCTTAAGGGGTCTGTGGAGTTTCCGCTTCCCATGGCCTGTGTTTGTGGTGGGAGAGCAGGCGGCAGCGTGGGCACCACCGGACGACATGAGCAGATCAAAAACACAAGACAACTTTTGGGGGGCTAGCTTTTTAATGCAAGCTCAAAGGGGAAGGGGATGCCTTCATTCTCTCTCCAGTCCCCTCAAAGACAAAATTTCCTAACCATACATGGCAAGGTGCAATTTTTTTTCCCCCACCATCAGCAAAAACCTTTCACAGATTAAATATGTTTTAATGGCTCTCCAGGGGGGCCTCTTTGCCCAGCTAGCAGTGTGTAAAATCACAGGAAACAGCCTGCCTGAGGTCTTTCCAGCAACTGGAGAAAAGATAAAGCTGCTGGGACGCAGGCATAAATATCCTGCCAGCTCTTTTTAGACTTGGGCCTCATCCTAGGAAGTGGCTCATCCCTTTTGCCTGCAGCAGGAACAGAGGACGCTCAGCACCAGGCAGGATTGGCGTTACACCTGTTCTGGGCGTTACACCAGGACAGGCCTCCCATTTGCCCTGGGCCCCTCCATCTTTCCAGGCTTTCACAGCTCCTCCCAGCTGGAACTTATATGATATATAACATATTAATTATAATTAACATATGCAGTTAATTTTTCCTGAGCCATTCATCAGCCCTGATGTCTCTCTCCAAAGATCGATCCTGCCAGCAGAAGTGTGGGAGCAAGGAATTGCTCAAACAGTTGCTATTTTCTGGCTCATTCCTGTAAGCCAAAGTGAGATTGTCACTTGTGCCATCAGGACATATCCCCTCTGTGCCCTAAGAGTACCCTGTTGGGTTGTGCCTGGTCCCAGAGCAGTCAGTGCTGAATACGGAGTAGGATTTTGACCCAGGTTTCACATTTAAGAAACCCATATATCCGTGTGGGGAAGGGCACAGGGCCATGGCAGGCACACAGTGAGATGAAGGGCCCAAGCTGGGCAGGCAGGTCATGGCTAAGTGCTCGATTTTAATTTTGAACTTCTTCACTCCCAGTCCTCCCAGCCCTCCCAGCCTGTCCGGTTCCTCACAAGCTTTGCTCTGCCTTTATACTTGTGTTACAGTCATTCTCCCCTCTCCTCTCATCCACCCTTACTCACCCCAGTGCACCCAGCGTCAGTGAACTGGAATCCAACTCTTCCTGCACAGAGGTGGGATC
Organism: Pygoscelis adeliae; assembly: GCF_000699105.1. Taxonomy (NCBI): domain Eukaryota; kingdom Metazoa; phylum Chordata; class Aves; order Sphenisciformes; family Spheniscidae; genus Pygoscelis; species Pygoscelis adeliae. The sequence goes on along the minus strand of NW_008825153.1, from coordinate 679,321 downwards.
CTAAAGCAGGATCCACTCCAGCAACCCCAAGGCAGCTCCGCACTGACAAGTTCAATGTCATGTCGGCTGTCATCAGTCCTGCAACTGGCTGGGAATCCCCAGCCTTGGCCTCCTTCCCGCAGCAGCATCTGGCGTGCCAGCAGCCGCAGGGGGATCATCACAGGAGTTGTCCCCCGGCGTTCCCTTCCCAGGCTTTCTGGAGCAGCTCAGAGCAGCTCCACACCAGTTTTGCTACGTTTAAGTAGCTTTCCCAAGGCCACCTAGGACACACTGCTCAGTTCAGGTGGCTGGTATCCCTGTGTTGCAGGAATTTTTCCATTTTCCCGCGTCTCTTCCCTTCCCACAGGAACAGGATGCCCGGATGATGAGGCACTGCGTGGTATTCTTCGTTCACATGAGCAGTACTGGCTCCATTTACTGTTTAGGGAAATTTTATAAACACGTATAGCAGGTTTAAAGGTTTGGGGGTTTTTTTATTTCAATTAAACACTTACCAAACTTCTTGAAAACTAGCAGTAAATCAGCAGATTTAAACCAGGTCAAGAAATCATAATTTTTTTCCTTGAAAACTCTTTTTTAGTTTTGTAAACTGGCACAGGGTGGGAAGGGGGAGGTTTGCTGAATTTCCCCAAGAGACTTTGCTGACCCACCGTTACCTCTGCATTGCACTGCTGCAGCACAAGTAGGATCTGCTTGCACCATCCTTTTCTACAGCTTTTTCAGATACTCTGCAGCAGAAAGATTTCAGCTAACAGCGAAGTCCGTGGCAGTGGTTTAAGAGGTTTGACGCTGCCAGCCAAGTAGTGACCAAACCAACCACTGCCCTCTGCTGAACACAGCCCAAAATCCCCACGGAGCTCCCAAGGGTCCAGAAAATTATGGCTGAAATCATGTTTTGCTGGGAGGATGGGGAAAACTCAAACTCCTCCCTATCTTAGATCATGAATCTCTCCTTCAGGTCAGCTGCCAAAGTTCTGTATTTTATGGATTCTATGTCACATCCCTGCTACACCGTTGCATCTCTACAGTACATTTAGGTTTGCATTGCTACACAAGGCTGCTATTTTGTGCTAACCATCAAGCACACTTTGTATTTACATCTGGCTAGTCCACCAGCCACCTTGGTTAAGGATTTTGGCAAATGTATAAGAAAGAGAGAAGAGTTTCTCATAAGAATTATCACAGGAGCACATCCAAATAGGCAAAGACATAAGGAATTACATATTTTAAGGAAATCACCCACAGAAAGCAATTTCTACGGGACCACAGAATCATAGAATCACTTAGGTTAGAAAAGACCTTTAAGATCATCAGGTACAACCGTTAACCTAACACTGCCAAGTCCACCACTAAACCATGTCCCTAAGTGCCACGTCTACACTCAACCACTTCCCTGGGCAGCCTGTTCCAATGCTTGATAACCCTTTCGGCGAAGAATTCTTTCCTAATATCCAATCTAAACCTCCCCTGGCACAACTTGAGGCCATTTCCTCTTGTCCTATCGCTTGTTACTTGGGAGAAGAGACCGACACCCACCTCGCTACAGCCTCCTTTCAGGTAGTTGTAGAGAGC